>NC_134854.1:147025223-147334598 GCF_049852395.1 Peromyscus maniculatus bairdii | reverse complement strand
CAACCCTAGTTACACCTTCTTCTGGCGTCCATGGGCACCAGGCACACATGTGATACACATCCATACATGCAGGCAAAACACTCGGGCACATAAGATAAATCGAGACAAAGTTTTTAAAAATTAAGTAAGATAAAAAAATAATCTTAAGCTGGGTGGTGGTGGTGCACACATCTTTAGTCCCAGCACTAGGGAGGCAGAGGCAGGTGGATCTCTGCGAGTTTGAGGACAGCCTGGTCTACAGAGTGAGTTCCAGGACAACCAATACTACACAGAGAAACCCTGTCTCAAAAAAAACTTCTTAACTGGGCATGGCAACACACACCTTTAATTCCAGCACTTGGGAGGCAGAGACAGGGGATCTTTGTGAGTTCCAGGACAGTCTGGTCTACAGAGTGAGTCCAAGAACAGCCAAGGCTATACATTAAGATCCTGTCTCAAACAAAAATAGATCTTAAAAAAAGGCCTTTTGTTTTTCCTTCCATTCTAGAAATGCTTAGCCCTATCCAGGACCAGAAGATGCCTCACACAGCAACCAACTCCTATTTTCACTCACCTTGTGACAGCTCTCCGGGCAATGTTTTAATCCCAGGAGACTTATTTGGCTTAGGGATGTCAACAGACCTGGACCTCCTCTTGGCTGCCCTGAAAAAGATGCAGAAAATGAAGACATGGGGACATGCTTCTAGGTTCTGCCACCTTCCACCATGAGGAAAAGTCCAACTAACCCTCTTCATCCATGTATCAAGCAGCTCCAACATTTGCTAAGCCCAGGCAAACACACTCACCTCTTCCGAGCACGACTGGACAGCCTCTTGAAATTCTCATCACCAGCTGTTTTAAAAAGGAGCAGAGTAGGAGTTGATAGGAGACACACAAAACAAGAGCAGGATGTAATTAGGAAGAGAGTTCCTACACTAAAGTGTGACAGAGAATTAGTGATATGGCTCAATGGTAGTGTGTGCTTGGCATGTGCAAGCCCCTGGGTTCATCCACAGCATCAGGAAAGAAAGACATAAGGTTACAAAGCATGCCAGGCAGTGTCGGGCACGCCTTTAATCCCAGCACTTGGGAGGCAGAGCCAGGCGGATCTCTGTGAGTTCGAGGCCAGCCTGGTCTACAGAGCGAGATCCAGGACAGGCGCAAAGCTACAGAGAAACCCTGTCTCGAAAAAAACCAAAAAGAAAAAGTTACAAAGTACAGTCGAGGTGTGTCACTTTATAACACTTTCCCAGGAGTTAAGGCAGATGCAGGGCGGGATGATGGTTCAGCCTGAGCCAAGAACTGGAAAAGCCCTGGGTTCCATTCCCAGCACCTCCAATAAAGGGGGGGGGGGGGGGAGAGGAGATGTAGAGGCGATGAAGCCGTCATCTATCTGACTGCTCAGCAACCAGGTCCAAATAGGGACACTCTGATAACAGCAGAACCTCAGAACCTTTTCTGCCCTTTCCTTTATTCTCAGCTTATTCAGTTATCCACTACAGTAGAGTTTAACTTTGAAATTGTTATTTTTTTTTATATTCTACAAAAAAACCACAGCCCTTTCCACTTAATAACTGTGTGCAAGACACCCGACTCCTCAGCATCCGTTTCTGAACAAAGCTTCTCTCCAGGACTCTAAAATTGGATGAAGCAATGCCATGCGTCCACAGGGCTGAGGATGTCTTTCACGGGCCTGGGACTGGCCACTACTTCAGTAACCGCACCTTCCATGCACAACCGACCACCAACTCCATGGGCAGTCTTTTCTCCCCAGGAGTGCTCCACCACACAGGACTCAGACCCACGCTTCCATCCCTTCTTCCAGACAATTCATGACAGGCCTGTCCCGTTCCCAACTCTTGCTTGCTAAAACCAGGCTCTACAAAACCTTTCTAAGTTCTTCATGAGAGCTCCCTTTCTGGAAACGGAGAACGACACCTCTCTTCGCTCACCCGGGTACCCGTGCATCTACCCTACCTTCCAACACGGATGACTTATGTCCTAGCAACCCACATCTACGCAGCAGGTGAAGGCGGACGCGCAAACGGGAAGAGGTTATGACACAAAATGGACCAAAGGCTGGGCGGGGTCTGGGCGCTACGACCCTCACCTGCAGGCAAGAATCTGACCAGTTCGGTCTCTGCACCCTTCTGTTTTCGGGCCTTTCGGCCGGGCCCACGCTTCTCTTTCTTCGTAGGGTCCAACTTACGCCCCATGGTACTAAAGCAAAGAGAAACGGGAGGCGGCGGCGTTACGGTGCTGGAAAGGGAAGGCAGGCCGTAGACTTGGCGACTTTAGCTGCGAAGGGGGTACCTCCCGGCCCAGAACCTGTGCTCGCGACCCTGACGGGCCCTCTCAAGGCACTCCCACCAGACCCAGGTCGGAACCCTGTTCCGGGATCCTGCAGACGCACCTGAAGCCTCCGCTTGGCTAGACCCGGCTCCTCCAGATGCAGAGCCTGCAGCCAAGGCCCGCTCCACGTGCACTCGGGGACGAGCTCCCAGGCAGCACACCGCCAAAGTGTACCGCGCACGCGCAGGGCGCCCCGCCTCTTCCGGCCGCGGCACCGGAACGGACCCAGTCCGGGAACACGCGCGTCGCCGGCTCCGGCTGTGGAGGGAGGGAGGCGTGCAGCGGCGGGCTCCTGCTCACTCTGCCCTGCCGCCGAGCGTCGGCTTCTCTCCGCGGGGTCCAGCTTAGGCCTCCCGAGGCCGCCGGGCTCCTACCTAGAACCGCAGCACGGCCTTCGCCCTGGCAATCTGCGAATTGCCTTAGATCTCAGGATCCCGAGGTTCCACGTCTCCGCCCTCCTGTTCCCCAATTTTTAAATAGAGCCGCTTTCCTTATGGAAGCCAATCTTCCTCTCCTCTACACATCTCTCTACACATCGCATCGCCAGAAATACGTACTCGGCCTTCCTTCAGTGCTCTACTAGAGCTGGGAACTTCCCAGACTTGGGACGTGGCTCAGCGAATGAATGTGCTTGCTGTCAACCTGACAGCCCGAGTTGGTTACGAGATGATACACGCATATTGTGAGCGGCGGGAACCAACTCCTGCAAGTCGTCCTTTGACCTCCGCGTGTACAGTACTCCTCCCCTCAATATGTGTAATACAAAATATAAATCACAAGCCGGGTGTAAACTGTAAGCTGCTGTGGTGGTGTGCACTCCTTTAATCCCAGCTCTCTGGAAACAGAGTTTGAGAGCAGCCTGGAGTTCAAGGACCCAGGACTACACAAAGAAACCCAGTCTTGAAAAAACAAAAAGACTAGGAAAAGTAACTAAAAAGGGCATGGTAGGACACATCCTTAATTCCCACACTCAAGAGGCAGAGGCAGGCAGTATAGTTCGATGCCAGCCTGTCAGAAGGGTGCAGAAAAAAATTATATGCAGATGTGTGTACATGTATATATGATGTTCCCGTGTAGCATGCTTGCATACAACTACCAAGCAGGTAATTAAATATTTCATTCAGGACACTGTGGGAATAACTTGCTCCAGGTCAGAGCCTACAAAGGGATGGCACAGTAGTCTCAGTCTCCACAACAGGCACCACCTGGCACCCACACTCACCCACACCGAACCAAATCACTAAAATACAAGGAAACTTTTATTTTCAATTCTCATCAAGAAATTTGTTGTGGTTTTTTATGCTTTTGGTTCTTTTCCTTTTTTTTTTTTCCAACTTTATTTAAGCGCTCAGTGGCTGGAGCCGCTGGGTTCCTGGTATGAAAAAGATGCCAACAGAGGTAGCTGTGTCTCGCCCAGGGGCCCGGCCCACTCTGAATACCCCCAAAGGAGAAAACACAAAGTAAACCAACAAAATAAAACCAAAAAGAGGAAGAAATTCAGATCATTTTCTTCAAGCCTGGCAGAACCCACAACAGTTTGTAACAGGCGCTCGCTGGGTGGGGAGAAGCCAGGGTCCAGAAGGCAGCCAGCCCGCAGCTCCTTGCACACGGCGCCCGCCCCGTGCTACTGCTGCTGCCTCTCCAGCAGGAAGGGCGCCATTGCCTGCACTCCCTCCCTGCCCCTAGTGCATAGGGCTGTTCCTTTACAACTCAGACGATGGGCAGAAGGAAGGCCAGATCTCTCCAGCCCCCAGGGGGCAGCCGGGACAAGAGAAAGTGAGGAAGGTCACTGCTCTGTGGTGGAGGTGATAGAATCACTGGGTCTTCACTGCTGCTGGGCTACCTAGAGGGAAAACAGGCAAGAGTCACAACAGGAGCCCAGGCACCCGATGCCACGGGAGGCAACCAGTAGGACACAAGCGAGCACAAACTGCAGTGGCTTTGTGGGAAGAGCTACAACTAAAACCGTGGTCCTACCTGCTGTGGGGGAGGTTCTGGTGCCCTGTTTGCCAGGCGGCTGAGAATGTTCCGCTCTGACATCTGTAACCTCACAGCAACCGGGGGGATGCGGGCAATAGTAGCTGGGAGTCGAGTCACATCAGCTTTCATGTCACTCAATAGTTCCTCCAGCTGTTTCAGGACTGCAGGGGGAAAAAAAAAGATGTCGTGAGCTGTGGTAGTCAAGGGCACAGTGCCAACCTAGAGGACTAGCTGCCCCACCAGCATATACCAGGATATGCTGCTGGCCTGGCCCAGACTCCGATTCCTCACATTCTAGTCCCAATTGGCTTTTGTTTCACATGTTGCCCAGGCTAGGCCTGGAACATTTGAGCTCAGGTGACACTCCTGCCTTGTCTCCCAAGTACCTGGGATTGCAGGCATAAGCCACCACAGTTGGCGGGTTCCGGTTTTAGAGCTACCAGACCCTTTAGCTCACTGTCCCTTCTATTGTCTCCATTTTTTTTTTTTTTAAAAGGTTGGCCTCAAACTCACTGTAGCCAAGCATGACCATGATTTCCTGATCCTCCTGCCTCCACCTCCCTGGGCTGAGATCACAGGCAAATGCCAACACAGGGCTTTATTATTATTTCTTGCAGTTTTTATTCTCAGCATCAGGGGTCAAACCAAGGGGCTGAGCTCCTCCACTTGACAAACTGAATCCTATGATCTCCTCTTCTGCATGCATGCCTTTCCACTTCCTGGATGTCTCCCACTACCTTTACGACACCCACCTTTTCCTCATTTCACCCTCCACCCCCTCACAATGTTTTAATTAGAAATACAATGTTGAAAGGGGTCTAGAATTTGAAGAGATCTAAAATCTCCTGAAGTCACCTCTAAAATATTCCCAATGACACTATTATTCTCAAGAACTTGCATATACTAAGAGTTCAAAGAGAAAAGTGCTGTCCTTGATTGCCTCCAAAGTCAAGATCCTCAGCAGGAAGTTAGGGATGTCGGGGAGGGGAGAGTGGAGAGGGAGGCTGAAGGAGCAGGAGGCAGGGGAGCCACTGGCGACCTTTGTGTAAGACTGCATTGGCTGGCTTATTTCCTGCCATGGACTCCTTGGACAGGTGCTGGTGACTTTCTGCCAAACACTCCACCTCAGCAAAACGAGTGTTTAGGGCCATAGACGGGTGAGAGGGGTCCTCTGACATGTTCAGGTAAGCGGCCCTTCGAAGCTGCTCCTCGATCACCAGGGCTTGTTCTAAGAGCTGCACAAGAGAAAGAGGAGAAAGGGTGGACTAATGGCCACTTTCTCACTGATGGGCCTCTCAGCTCACCTCTTCTTCCGGATGAACAAGAACCTGTAAAGAACTTCCGGCTCTTCAGCACCACCCCTCCCCCACGTGGTTCACAGTACACCATCTCCTTCCCATTTGGAGGTCCACGCTTTCACAATTCCTTACTCTTTAGATCCTCAGAGAAATCATAAAAACTAAACTTAGAAAAATAAAATAAATAAGACCATAGGTAATTTCCCCTGCTAGAGATAATGTTAACATTTTGATAATTTCTTCCAAAATTTTTCTGTGTATACATCATTTACATAACTGAGGCACATTATATTCAAGACCATGTACAACTAAGTTATATGCCAGGTACTCCCTTTGCTCTTCAAAACTATTGGGGTGACAAGTTTCATTTTGAATTTTTTTGTTGTTCTTTGACAATGTTGGCGCATGCTTTTAATCCCAACACTTTCTGGGGCAGAGGCAGGTGAGTTCTGTGAGTTTGGGGCCAAACTGGTCTACAGAGAAGTTTCAGGACAAGCCAGAGCTACAAGAGGAGACCATCCTGAAATGCCCCCTCCCCTATCCCATATGGATCTCTGTGAGTTAGCCTGGTCTGAAGAGCTAGTTCCAAGACAGTCAGGATTACAAAGAGGAACCATATCTCAAAAAACCAAAATGTTTGTACTTTGACAGGGTTTCAGGCAGACCAGGCTAGCCTTAAACTCACTATATAACCTAGGATGCTTTTGAACTCCTGATCCTACCTCTACCTCCCTGAGTGTTAGGGTTATAGGAATATGCTCCATGTCTGGTTTTGAGGGACAAGAAACAGAATATTGCTGTGTTGTCCAGATTGGTCCTGAAATCGCAACTCTGGAGCTGAGGAGATGGCACAGTACTGAGGAACACTTGCTAGACAATCACAAGGACTGGAGTTCAGACCTGGGCCCTATGGGAAGCATACAGCCCCAGCTCTCAGAAAGTGGGGCAGAGGGAAGACAGGGAGGACCAAAGGAACTTGCTGGCTCCAAGTTCAGATGGAGACCCTGCCTCAAAGGAGTAAGAGGGCAGTCTGAGAGAGCACCAAAATGCCTGTGTTAGCCGCCCTGGACACCCAAGCACACTTGTGTGTGACACTTACAGGCACACACATAGATTACAAGTAAGTAAATCTGGAATTGCCTCTCAAATACCCAGGAGCAGATGGGACTGCAGGCAAGGACCACAAGGACGACGACGACGACGACCATGACGATCACCACCACCACCACCACCACCACACCTATCCAAACTAGCTTTGTTTTTTGAGGCAGGGTCTCATTCTGGAGCTCTGGATAGCCCCGAATTCACTTGTAGATCAGGCTAGCCTCAAATTGCCCACAATCCACTCTCCCAAGTACTGGGATTAAAGGCAAAAAACAGAAATAGTTTTGTTTTGTGGCACAGTAATCTGTCCTATGTAGATAGGAACTGTATCAATCAGGTTATCTGGATTTCTTAAATAAATAAATAAATAAATAAATAAATAAATAAATAAATAAATAAATAAATAAATAGCAAAGTCTCATAAACTCAAGCTGGCCATGAACTCATGATGTTAACAGTTGACAACCTTAAAGCTGGCTGGCTTGAAATTCACTGTGTAGACCATGCTGGCCTCAAACTCGTAGAATTCTAGCTGCCTCTGCCTGAGAATGTTATTTCTTAATTTTTTTTTTTTTTATTTTATTTATTTTTTTTGGTTTTTCCAGACAGGGTTTCTCTGTGTAGCTTTGCGCCTTTTCCTGGAACTTACTTGGTAGCCCAGGCTGTCCTTGAACTCACAGAGATCCACCTGGCTCTGTCTCCCGAGTGCTGGGATTAAAGGCTTAGTTCTTAAATTATAAAAAGTATCCATTGTTTGAAGGTTCTTGCCCCCAGGACTGAAGATCAAACTCATGGCCCAGGCAAGTCCTGTGTAACTAAGCCACATACATACCCAGCCTTATGCACTGTTGGGCTGTTGTTTCATTTTGTTTTAAAGGCAGGGTTCCTCCTGCTATAGCCTTTTTTGTTTTTGTTTTTTGAGACAGCATTTCTCTGTGCAGCTTGGTGCCTGTCCTGGAACTCGCTTTGGAGACCAGGCTGGCTTGGAACTGACAAAGATCCTCCTGCCTCTGCTTCCCGAGTGCTGGGATTAAAGGCGTGCACCACTGCCTGGCTGCTATAGTCTCTTAACTAGAATTACAAGCATGAGCTCCCAACTGTCCCCAATGCTGTTTCCATTGATTCTTACCAGGGACAAAGGATGTTAGGAGAACGGGCCTGTTTTCATGACTTGTGTAAGTCAAGATGTACCAATTTATGCCCAAACAGGCATGTACTTCCAGTCTATTACGTGTTTCCCTCACCAGCTCACTTACCCTGCCCCAGGTTATAAGCATTCCAAAGATTTAGCCTGGGCTTTTAGAAAGGGTTGTTTAAGACAGATCCAACTGTGGCCCAGACTAGCCTCAAACTATTTAGGTAAGGATAACATTGAACTCGGATCCTCCTGCCTCCGCCATCCATGCTGAGATGACAGGCACGCGTTGCTGAGGTCTTAAGTTGTCTTAGTCTGCCCTGTACTTACCGTCCCAAGTGATGGTGGCAGGCACCGGTCACCACACCTAGCTACTGCCGTTTTTTAAACCGTCCCGAGCGACGTCTGCAGTGACAGACAGCATCGCTATGCAGGTAACTGATGCCTTCAATGTGCCTCACGAACACTGAGGGTCTGGAGCCCACGGGGACAGTGGTAAGGCAGTTGAAGGGTGTTAACATGTGAGAAATGCCAAGCAACTCTCCTCAGTCTAAACGAGCTTGACTGCTCTCACAGGAGCACCTTTCTCACTGACTCAGTCAGTCACTCTTGGGTCTTCTTACTATGTACAACAAACTCAGCACTCAAGAGTTGGTGAACTCAGGTCCAGGGACCAGATCTTGCTCGTGGCAAGTTTTGGTATAGCCCAAGAGTAAAGACTGAAGTTTTGTTATAGATAAATGGCTGTGCAGAAAGTAAGAAAAAATACATGCTACCTTTGAAAATTACAGGAAATTCCCATTTGAGCATCCACTAATTGAAACTAATTTATGTGTCCCTTATTTATGTGTCCACTGCTTTCAACGACAGTGCTGTGGATCTGCAACAGAGGCCATAAGACCCACTAAGCATAATCACTTTCTCTCTGCCCTTCCCCCCCACCATTTTGCTTGTTTTTTTTCCTGGAACTCTGTAGACCAGGCTGGCCTTGAACTCGGAGATCCGCCTGCCTCTGCCTCCAGAGTGCTGGGACTAAGGCTGCGCCACCACTGCCTCGCTCTCTCTGGCCCTTTAACAGGAAAGTTTTGCTAACCCCAGAGTAAATCACAAAACCCAGAAATCCTTTGATGGGGTTTTTGCATCTTTAACCGTTAACATGAACAGAACCAGCCACAGGTCAGGCTCTTAATATCTCACAACTATACGATAATTACAATCTTGTCAATGTTTTCATTTCCCCTGGTCCTATCCAAAAACCTTCAAAGATTGCCTATGAACTAGAGGAATAAAATCCACAGTCCTGTTTCTTTACCAAGACCTACTGGCCTTCTGGTGCTGGCCTACTGGGCTCTAGCTCTTAACCTCTTCCCAACCTACTTCCCACCACTACTCAACACAACCTTTTCCTAAAGGTCCCTCTGTTCCCAACCAATAATCATCTCTATTGCACCCATCAAGACTTTTAAAGTCATTCATGAGCTCCCTCGCCAGCTGACCTGTAGAACTTCCTTGGGGCATTCAGTAGCCTCCTCCCCTAACACACACAATGGCATCTATATGAAACTAAAGGCTGGGAAACAAACACCTTGATTATCTGTCCTTATGTCCCCGTGCAACTCACTGCTTAGTATATAACACCTAAAGGTAAACATTTATTAGTATATATTTTCTCTTCCCCGAAACACACTCAGCTTAGGAGACTTATTTCCATGGTATCCTATTTGGTAGCTACAGATAAGATATACTCAGCCGGGCGGTGATGGTGCACGTCTTTAATCCCAGCACTCGGGAGGCAGAGGCAGATGGATCCAGCCTGGGCTACAGAGTGAGTTCCAGGACAGGCTCCAAAGCTACACAGAAAAACCCTGTCTCGAAAAACCAAAAAGAAGATATATACTCAATAAATAGCTGCTGAATACTTTGAATGAGGTTGTCTCAGTGAAATATTGAAAACAGAATTCACTGTGTATCTTCTCTGCACCCAGCCTTCCCATTCCTTATCCAGCAGATATTATGACCCAGAAAAAAGGGCCCCTAGCCCACTAACAGCCCTACCTCCTCAGGGATCCAATTCAATCCCTCCCTAACTCCCAAACACCCCAACCTACAGAGTCCCCATCAAACCCCCTGAACTAGTCTGGGTCACTCAGTAGGTACAGCTACAACTCTTATACAGCTCAATAAATTTCAACTCGGTGTATCTCTCTTGTTTTTTGTTTGAGGCAGGGCCCATGAAACCTTGGTTGGCTCGAATAAAGCTCGCTATGTAGACTAGGCTGACATCAAACTTATAGAGATCAGCCTGCCTCATTCAGTCTCCAAGTCTATCTATCTTGATCCCTGCATTCCAGACTTTGGCAGCAAAGTCACGAATACAAAAAGGCAAAGTATAGGGCCGGGCAGACGGCTGGGTTACAAGCACTCGCTGCTCCTGCAGAAAACCCTGATTCAGTCACCAGCATACAGAGCGTGGCTCACAACCTCCTGTAACTCCAATCCCAGGAGATCTGATGCCCTCTTCTGACCTCTGTAGGCACCGGGCACAGACACAGTGCACAAGCATGTGCAGACAAAACATGCATACACGTAAAATAAAAAACAAGTATGGGGGTGGGGTTGTACAAGCGTGGCTCGATGAATAGAGCCTCCTTTACAGAGCCTTCAGCAGAGACCTTCAGGTCACATTTGCCCCATTCTGCTCACCTTAAATCTTCGAGCTAGAAATTTATTCTTGATCTCTAGAAAATTGCCACGATTCATTTCCCCCTTGAAAGGCTCATTGAGGATGGCATACCGTGGGTCATTCTGGATATCCTGCCATCGGGCATAGCCATGGCTATTGGGGAAGTGCTCAGGAAAATCAAAGGAAACAAGAGCCTCAGGCTAAAGCCTGCACCTAGACCCGGTCTTGACTCCGACAAGGATACTTTATAATGCCAGCCAGCAGCCAGTAGTCATGCCGGCGGTGCCAGATCTCGTACGTCTTCTTGGTGACTGTGGCGGCCCGCTCCTCGTTCTGCCAAAGGGAGTGCAATTCTGAGAAGGAATTGAGAGGAAGGTTGGTGAGTGGAAAAAAGGCAAACACCTGTGAGAATTTTAAAAACCACTTAGGTGTGCAGGCCAGGAGCACACCATGTTCTACAGACTGAGCCCCAGGCTAGCCAGGGCTACATAGCGGGACCCTGACCCAAAAACCCAACGACAAAAGCAAAAAAAAAAAAAAAGTTATTTTTGTCCCCTGTCCCCCATCCATCTCGGTATGGTCCAGTTCTAGCTCCCTAACATAGAACCCGGAGGGCAACAATCAATCATAGCACGTCCCACTACACACAGGCTTCACCTCAGGTCCCCATTCCCATACCAGTGAAACCCCCGTCTGCAATGTTGAACATGAAGCGCTGTTTGACGTTTTTCTTCTGCTTCTCATCACTAAGATCCTTGGGCGTTTCTCCATTCTGAAGCATTACCTCCTTTTTCTCTTCTTCCTCTTTCTTCTCTTCTGCAGGATGTGACAAAGAAAAACATCAGGTCCAGCCTGAAACCCACGACTCTAGCCCTTGCCCATAGCACTGCATGCGACACCTGTCTACCTCTACCTCCACCTCCACACTCAGGTGTCCTAGACCCAGGAAAAGGGGTCACCGGCCAGCTCTCTAACAACTACATTTGGACAGTCAGTCATTTATCTTGGAATAAGCTGTCTATAGTAACAGGTAATGAAGTGGGGGTGGGTTGTGAGCTTGCTTCTGGTTTTAGTCCAAACAATCAGCTTCTGTCCACACTGACCTTTGTCTTCCACCACGATAGGGGTCAGGTCTATTGCAGACTTCTCCTCCACCTTGTCTGTCTCAGCAGAGCCTAGAGAGAAGAAGGCACTGAGAATCCCTAAAGAAAGACAGCTGCACTCCGCCCCCCCCCCACACACACACAACTGCAACAGTGTTACACGTCCACACTGCTATGAAGAGAGTTTACAGACGTCAGAGGCTGGGATAATTTAGAAACAAGGGTCCCAGGTTCTCACTTCCTCCTGGTACTCCAGAAGCCTATCGAAAGTCTACACACAACCTGGAGTGCCCATAGGAAATCGTGTGTACCTTTGGGCTCCACCTCCATCGGCTCCTCTGTCCTCTCCTTCACCTCTGCCTTCTCCCCTTTCTCCTCTCCCTCAGGAGGTTCAGCAGGAGCCTTTTCATCCTCAGGGGCAGGGGCAGGGGCAGGAGCAGGGGGCTGTGCACCCTGCAAAGGAACACAAGACACAGGTGAGGCCAATGGGCCTGAATCTCAAGAGACATCTGACGTCAGCACAGCAGCCAGTCCGTCTCTTACCTCCGCAGTCACCTCAGGGGCTGTAGACGTAGGCTTCACCTCCTTTTCTCCTTCTGTGCTCTCTTCTTCTTTAAGGCTATTCTCCTCTATTTTTATCCCATCCTCTGCAGACCAATGGAAGACAAGCAATTAGGAAGGCCCTAGATCAGAGGTCATGCTGTTTGTCTCTTCCTAAATTGTCCTCTCGTGCCTTTAAGAGCCAGCCCTATTCTTAGGACAGCCCTCCTAAACGGAGAGGGAATTGATGTGTGTCCTGCCAGACCACCCTGTAAGACTGAGCACAGGGGAGCAGAAAAAGGCACAGGACACATTTTTAAAAGGACAGACATGACATGGCAGGTACTCACCAGCAGGTGGCACAGGTGCAGGAGTATTGGGCTGTGTGTCCCCTGGGGTGGAAGGTGTAGGAGTCTTTGGAGAGGGTGAGCCTGGCTGAGACAGTTTCTTGCTTTCCTCTACTTCAGCCAGTTCGGGCATGCTCCAGCGCCCGTTCACATGCTCAAACTCCTGAACCTATAGCAAAGGATAGCAAGGTCAAGACTCCTTTCCAGATGTGAGTTACTGTCCTATCGGCCCCCAATTTCTCTAGAAATCTTTAAAAATGGAAACAGGCTTGGGGCTCACCTTTTTCCGAATCAAGGACATGACACCAATCCTTGTAAGAACGTGCTGCCGAGACAGGCCTTCACGGGGGACACCATCAGCAAAAGTTTCCGCCCCGTCTGCCCCAGGCTCACATAAATGCCGCATGAAGAGTGACACGTAAGCCCTGTGGGAAGGGAGAGGACACAGTTCAACAGAGAGCCCTGTCACACTGTTGCTGGCCATAACATGGCTCCATCACAAGGTAAGGTCTACAGTGCCCTGGAGTGCTGGTCTCCAGACCTTCCACACTCTAACTCTTCAGGGAAGCCAGGAACACAACGCTCAGAACAACAGCTTCACCTGCCAACTACAGCTAGCAACACCCCTTTCCTTGAACAACATGGGCCAGGCCCTGGCTCCAACTGGTATGCCTGCTCTCAACTTACTTAAATTCTTTCTCTGACTTGCCTCGAAGATCTCTCACAAGCCACTGAGTGGTAAAAGCATCCTGAGGTGGCATGCCATATCGCATAATTGCATTAAGAAATGCTTTTCTCTGACGAGCATTAAAACCAAGTACCTAAGGACAAAGAAGCACCACCGTAAGAGGAAGCAGGTCTCCTCCCACCGAAGACCCACTGTGTGGCTTTCTCTCACCCCTTCACCCACTATAGGACCATACGGTACTTACTTCAATATTTCCACCAACTCGGGCCAACAGAGGAGGTAATGGCTTATCTTTATCATTCCGCAGGCCCTTGCGACTGGGCCTGCGGGGAGCTGAAAGAAGAAGAGACAGCGAGTGAGTGACACTGATAGACAGTCAACAACTGAGCAGCCACAGAAGCGGCAAGATGGCAGCACACTCACCTTCTGATCTTTCATCGAAGTCTTCATCACCTTCCTCTGAGGCCACTGAGTAATCGGACTGGTTGTCGGACTGGTCGTCCTGCCAATCTGGAGGGAGAGAGGGCAGATGAGCGGGGCCCACTGCTCTAGTGGAACGGCCCGTGGGTGGGGGGCGGGGCCGGCCACACACACCTCGGTCCTCCTGGGAGCCATCATTGTAGTTGACCTGTTTACGGATTCTTTTTCCTTTGCCCAGATTTCGGGCTAGATCTTCTTGCTGCTGCTCATAATGGTGCCGCAGCAATTTCTCCCAGTAGTCAGGATCCACACTTTCTTCCTGTTTTATGATTTCCCGTTCTACCTCCTCTTCCTCCTGGGACAGAGGGAGGGCCAGGACTCAGGGGTGCTGAAGTCAGCACCACCAGCTACCCCTGGTCCTCACAGTTCCCATTCTTCTAGCTCCTTTGCACGGCTGGATTGTAAACACTTGGTGTGCCTGCTTGAACCTAAAAACTTGGAAGAAATTTAAGAGACAGGACATGGCTCCTCAAAAGGTTATGTGTAGATTAGCAGTCAGCCTGATTGAAGAAAAATGTGAGAAGGAAAAGTATTATGACAGGACAGAATGAGACACTGTGCAGCTTCTGTCCCTTCCTACTGGCAACACCCAGAAGCAGGAGAACAAAGAGGAAGCTTAGCCCCTTTAGCTGGAAGGATGGAGGGCTTCCCAAACACTGCAAGAGATCTTCAAGACAGCAGCAGGCCAGAAAACATTCTGATCTTAATTAACCTCAGAAAAAATTATCAACTGCTTGAGAAAACACACACACACACACACACACACACACACACACACACACACACACACACACACACACCTTCCCCACATGCATACATACAGAAACACACTCAAATATTTTCAATAGCTCTCCAGGTTTTTGAGTTTTTATTTTGTTTTTTTGAGCAGGGTTTCTCTGTGTAGTCCCGGGCTGGCCTTGAACTCATGAAAGTCATCTATCTATCTCTGTCTCCTGAGTGCTGATTAAGGCTTGTGCCACCACTGCCCAGTTTGGATCTCCAAGTCTTAATACCCAAGTACAGATTCTTTCCCCCTTGGACACTTCAGAAATACTGATTACATACAAATACTGGGCTGAGTGCTTGCTGAGCATACACAAGGCTGTGGGTTTGACCCCCGGAATGCATCAACCATGCACGGCAGCATTTGCCTATAATATCAGCCCTTGAGAAGTACAGCCAAAAGAATCAGAAGTTTAAGAACAACTTTAACTACAGTGAAGTCAAGGCCAGCTCGGAATATGTGAGACTATGTCTCCAAAAAAAGGAGAAGAAGCAAAACCCAAGTTCTTCATAGCCTAAGTACAAATAACCTAAATGTCAGAGCTGGCCCCGGGACCCACATCAGAGAGAACCAACTTCCTGCAACCTGTCTTCTGTCCTACACACAGGCACACGGAGCATGCGCGCGCACACACTCAAATAAATGTCAAAAGAAACAAACTAAACGACTACACAACTAAATTACAGAATAGGCTGGTCATCTCTAATGAAAGAAAACAAAATCTAGACTATGAAACTCAAACACCCAAAAGTTATAACCGCCTTTAAAAAATTTTATTTTAGCCAGGTGGTGGTGGCACATGCCTTTAATCCCAGCACTTGGGAGACAGAGACAGTCGCATCTCTGTTGAGTTTGAGACCAGCCTGGTCTACAGAGAGAGATCCAGGACAGGCACCAAAACTACATGGAGAAACCCTGTCTCAAAAAACCAAAAGAAAAAAAAAAAAGTTGACAAAAAGAAATTTTCATTTTAGTTTTTTTTTTTTTTTTTCCCCATGCATTGGTGTTCTGCCATGGGTGTCGGGTCCCCTGGAACTGGAGATGTAAATAGCTGTGAGCTGCCATGTAGGTGCTGGGAATTGAACCCGGGTCGGCTGGAAGAGCAGTCAGTGCTCTTAACCGCTGAGCCATGTCTCCAGGCCCCCATTTTAGTATTTTTTTATTTTTTTGTTTTTTCGAGACAGGGTTTCTCTGTGTAGCTTTGCGCCTTTCCTGGGACTCACTTGGTAGCCCAGGCTGTCCTCAAACTCACAGAGATCCGCCTGCCTCTGCCTCCCGAGTGCTGGGATTAAAGGCGTGCGCCACCACCGCCCGGCATATTTTTTTTTTTTTTTGGTTAGTAGTATTTTTAATTTTATGTATATGTTTTAACCTGCATGTAAGTCTGTGTGAGCCTGGAACCCAAGGAGACTAGAAGTTAGCATCAGAACCTCTGGAACTGGAGCTACAGATGTTTGTAAGCTGATGTATGTATAAGGAATCAAACTCTGAAGAACAGCCAGCCAGCGCTCTTAAGTGCTAAATCACTTCCTCAAATCACTATTTGTTATATAACTCCCCAGCAGAAAGACAGACACCCCTCCCCAAGCATGGTGGTGCACACCTGTAATCTAAGCACTCAGAAAGATGGAGGATCACAGATGGAGGATTACTGTTAAGTTCACGGTCACTCTGGGTAAGACAGTTACACACATACCCATATGTACATATTATGTATGCATATGTATGTATCACACACACGCACGCACGCACGCACGCACGCACATGCACACGCACACGCACACGCACTGTGCTCTCGAGTCAAAGTGAAAACAACTGTTCCCAGAAGAGAACTAGGCAGGACAGGGTGGAGGAGAGATTTTTTTTCTTTTGGATTTTGAACCATGTTGCTGTATGGCTTGTATGCGAATGGAGAGTGGTGGAGCCTCGATGGCACAGACCTGGGAAGAAGTCAGATCACTGGAAACAGGTACTGAACGAGATACTAGACAGCAGTCTGTTCTCTCTGCTCCTTCACTGCCCTCTGAGCAGTTCCCTCAGTACATAGCCCTGTTAGCAGTCCTGTTGTCCATAAGCACAGGACCTAACTAACGACACCAAAGCTCCTAAAATATGTAAGACAAAACAAGCTTTCTTATCATTTTCCCTCCCAATCTGGTTTTTTGAGATAAGGTCTCACTTCGTAGACCCAAGAGGCCTGGAACTCACTATGTAGACCAGGATGGCCTTGACCTGTTTGCCTTGCCTCTTGAATGCTAGGATTAACAGCAAGCACCACCATGGTGGGCTCAGCTTTTTCTAAATTGATCATCACACACCTATAAACTCAACACTCAGGAAGCTGAGGGAGAAGAATAGAGCCTGAGGTCAGCCTGGAACTCATCTCCAGGCAAGAGCAGGTTATAGTGTGACCTGGCTGTTAAAGTTTTGTGCATAAAGTTATAAGCCTTAGCTCTTTTTTCTTAGCCAATACGAAAGCTGAGACAAGAGAACTAAAAGTTCAAGGCCAACATAGAGGCAATTTATAGAGGGGCTGGGGATATGGCTTGGTTGGTAAAGTGCTTCCATAGCATGCACCAATTCTTAGATTCAATTCTCAGCACCACATACACCAGATATGATGACAGATGCCTGTAATCCCAGCACCTGGGCGGCAGAGGGAAAAGGGTCAGAAGATCAGTGTCATCCTTAGCTGCCTAAATTCTATCTTGGGATACATAAGACCCTGTCCCAGGCAGGCAGTGGTGGTGCACACCTTTAATCCCAGCACTCAGGAGGCAGAGGTAGGCAGATCTTTATGAATTTGAGGTCAGCCTGGTCTACAGAGTGAGTTCTAGGACAGCCTACCCTGTCTCAACAAAAATAAAAAGATCCTGTCCCCAAAGATATTTTTAAAGTACACAGGACTTTGCACAATGAATATACATAATAAAAATTTTAAAACTAAAAAAAATTCTTTCAGTATGAATGAATGTAACTCAGTAGCAGATTAACTGCTTAGCCCTGGGTTCCATCCCCAGCAACTCCACCTTCTGATTAAAAGGTCTAAAAAGAAATAAATACCCAGGTGTGGTGGTAGATGCCTTTAACCCATCACTGCCTGCACAGGCAGGCAGATATCTGTGAGTTCCAGGCCAGAGCTACATAGTGAGACCCTGTCTAAAAAAAAAAAAAAGAAAAAGAAAAAGAAAGTAAAAAGAAATAACAGGCATGGGGCTGGAAAGATGGCTCAGAGGTTAAGAGCACTGTCTGTTCTTCCAGAGGTCCTGAGTTCAATTCCCAGCAACCACATGGTGGCTCACAACCATCTGTAATGAGATCTGGTGCCTTCTTCTGGCCTGCAGGCAAACATGCAGGCAGAACACTGCATACATAATAAAAAAATAAATCTTTAAAAAAAAAAAAGAAATAACAGGCACTAATCAGAGAAGACCACATATACTTGCATAGGCACTATCGTAGATCAGCCCTAACATGTGCTGTGACAGGCAATTGCTTCTACAGAATACTCTCTGCTACTGTAAGGAATACGATCTCCTACAAAAAAAGCAGTTTTTGATTGAATTTACTGCTGATCTATATAAAGTTTCCCCACCAGTTACACATAAACCTGACTTGAAGCAACATCTCCTAAGAACAGGCTGGTAAAAAAATCGCAGTGTACTTCTCCGTGTGCACAAACCTCGGTTCAATCCCCAGCACCACATATCGGCTGTGGCAGTTACACATGTGGCACAGGTCTGTCATCCCAGCACTCTGAAGGTAGAGGCAGGAGGATCAGAAACTCAAGGTCATCCTCGACTACACAGTGACTCCCAGAACAGCCTGAGATATATGGGACCCTGTCTTAAAACCCAGAAGCAGACAGACATTGTGGTTCAGATGTATAATCTTACACTTGGGAGGCTAAGGTAGGAAGACCATGAGTTCAAGACCAGGCTGGGATCCATAGGGAGAGCCTGTCTCCAAAAAATTGCAATAGTAAACTGGGCGGTGTTGGCGCACGCCTTTAATCCCAGCACTCGGGAGGCAGAGGCAGGCGGATGTCTGTGAGTTCAAAGCCAGCCTGGGCTACAGAGTGAGTTCCAGGACAACGAGGGATACACACAGAAACCCTGTCTCAAAAAAATTTTTTTTGTTTTTTTTTTTTGTTTGTTTTTTGAGACAGGGTTTCTCTGTGTAGTTTTGGTGCCTGCCCTGGATCTTGCTCTGTAGAACAGACTGGCCTCAAACTCACAGAGATCCACCTGACTCTGCCTCCCCAGTGCTGGGATTAAAGGGCAGTCCACCACCGCCCAGAAAAAATGAATTAAAAAATAATAATAATAAATAAGGAGGAAAGAAAAATCCCCGTTAGTGTTTGATTTAGGACCCTTCAAAAACCTAACCTAAACTAGGTGGTGGTGGTGCATACTTTAATCCCAGCACTTGGGAGGCAGAGGCAGGCAAATCTCTGTGAATTTGAGGCCAGCCTGGGCTACAAAGGGAGTTCTAGGATTCATGCAACACAGGATGGCCAGGGCTGTTACACAGAGAAACCCTATCGCAAAAAAACAGGGGAGAAAAAAAATAAAAATAAAAAAAACCAGCAAAAAAAAAATTAACCTATCAGTCAGAACTGATCTTATAGCCCTATGCAAATCACTAAAAAACCACAATAATCCCGCTAATCAAGATCTGCTAGACAAGGGTAAGGATATGAGTCAGCTGGACAGAATGCTAGCCCAGCACGCAAGGAGCTTTGGGTTCAGCCTCCATTACCATGTAAACCAGGCCTGGTGACCCATGGTGTCAGCTCAACACTTGGAAGATGGAGTCAGGTTATTCTCAGATACACAGTAAGAGCAAGGCCAGTCTGGGATACCTGAGACCCTGTCTCAGAAATAAAAAAAAACAAGTAGTAATAAAAATTCTGCCAGACAGTCAGACATGATATGGTGGCCAGGAATGGTAGGTGGCACATGCCTGTAATGCCAGTACCTGAGAGGCAGATGCAGGAGATCAGGAATTCAAAATCAGCTTAAGCTACATAGAGTTGAAAGCCAGTCTAGGCTTCAGCTAAAATAACACCCAGGCCTGTAATCATAGCAACTGGGATGTTGGTGCAGGAGGATCAAAAGTTTGAGAACTATGCTGATTAACAAGACTTCATTTAAAAAAAGAAGGGGGAAAAGGCTATACTATCAGAAGACAGCAAGAGCAACATCACTCTGATGAGAAAGCATGGTGAAGACATCAAAAATCCATGCCAACCCAACCCTTCGTCAAGTGGTTTAAAGGGAACCAGCAAAGAAAGCAATGTTTTTAAATTACTTAAGGGAAGAAATATATTATAAAAACCTCATACATTCTCTTTTGGTAGTTTTTGCTTCTTAGTGTAAAAGATCAAAGGTGGAAAAGCAAAAAGGGAAGAATTCTCACCTTTGAAAAAAAACAGCTAGTTATTAAAGTATGTATCCATCTGCTTTTTCTTTTTTCTTTTCTTTTTTTTTGTTTTTTTGTTTTTTTCCGAGACAGGGTTTCTCTGTGTAGCTTTGCGCCTTTCCTGGATCTCGCTCTGCAGACCAGGCTAGCCTCAAACTCACAAAGATCCACCTGCCTCTGCCTCCCAAGTGCTGGGATTAAAGGCATGCGCCGCCACTGCCCGGCTTTCCATCTGCTTTTTCTAAGGTAGCATTCAAAAATGTATATGAAGAATTAATAGGATACATAATATAAGACTCTAGGAGAGTTTATGCTGGTTATGTGAAACCTGGCTGTGCAGCTCCTGACAGTCAAGGCAAAGATGAGAATGGAAACTGAGCATGTTACATTCTTTCTTTGCAAGGCAAAAAGATGTTTTCCTGTTGTTTCAAATATCATCATGATCTCAATTCCAATTTTCAGACCAATCACCAAGAACAGCATTGCCTTGGACTCATACTCACCCCCATTTCTTCTTCCCGTACCACATACTGGGCCACTTTGAATGAGCTCAAGTACTCATTCATGCCCTGCAACTCTGTGTCTTCGGTCTCATCCTGGTTGCGATCCAGCAGTCGTTCAATGGCCTTGTCATCATAATGGATGACACTGCTGTCTTCTCCCTCTTTGTTGTCTCCGCCTGCCAAGAACCAGGAACCCACAACCCCCAGTCAGTTCAGCTGCAGTAGAAAAAGCAGTTCCCAGCTGGGGGGGTGTGGTGGTGGTGGTGGTGGTGGTGGTGGTGGTGGTGGTGGTGGTGGTGGTGGTGGTGGTGGTGGTGCACATGCCTTTAATCTCAGCATTTGGGAGGCAGAGGCAGGAAGATTTGAGTTCAAGGCCAGCTTGGTCTACAAAGTGAGTAGTCAGGACAGCCAGGGCTGTTAACAGAGAAACCCTGTCTCCAACAACAACGAAGGGGGGAAAAAGGGAGGAAAAAGCAGTTTTTCCATGGAACCCTCTGAGGAGCAGGTTCCACCCCAACTCTAGGCTTCTGATTAGCTCACCCCCGTCTGTGGCTTCATCCTTGAAGAGCTCCTCAGTGCCGAATTTGAGGATGTCATCGAGCTCCTGTTTGGACATGGAGCCGGTCTTGGAGCCCAGCCCAGGCCGCACCACCAAGTGCGTCAACATCATCTTCTTCTTGGCCACCTGGGTGATGCGCTCCTCCACGGACGCACGGGTCACAAACCGGTAGATCATCACCTTCTTATTCTGCCCAATTCGGTGGGCTCTACTAAAGGCCTGGAGTTGATCAAGCAAAACCGGCAATCTTATGTTCTACTGACTTTCACAGAAAACAGTCATACTAGACAAAAGCTGAATGAAGCTAGTCTTCCCATAAAATCTCCTTTGCAGCTCTCCCTCCAGACACCAACCTCTGATCACATTACCCAAAATAGGTCTACAACTAACACCAATTCCCAGGCTTAGAAGATAATGGCCTTCAGGCCGGGCGGTGGTGGCGCACGCCTTTAATCCCAGCACTCGGGAGGCAGAGGCAGGCGGATCTCTGTGAGTTCGAGGACAGCCTGGGCTATCAAGTGAGTTCCAGGAAAGGCGCAAAGCTACACAAGAGAAACCCTGTCTCAAAAAACCAAAAAACAACAACAACAAAAAAATGACCTTCCAAAAAAAAAAAAAAAAAAAAAGAGGAAAGTCTGTTGTTACACTCATACTTAAATTTCAAATCACAGAGCCCCTCCTGCAGAGTGGGGACTTCTGGGAGCCCCTAAAGCTGCTACTCTACTCACCTGAATGTCATTATGGGGGTTCCAGTCAGAATCATATATGATAACTGTGTCAGCAGTGGCCAAATTGATCCCAAGGCCCCCAGCTCGAGTGGAAAGCAAGAAGCAGAACTGCTGAGCACCCGGTGCTAAGAAACAGAAAACATCGTGAGTTCTCTACTGAATTCCAATAAATAAGTAGAGAAGGAAGGTAAGAAACAGCTTGTAACACTATTCGTAATAGCCAGAACCTGGAAACAACCTAGACGCCCGTCAACGGAAGAATGGATGAAAAAATGTGGTACATATACACAATGGAGTACTACTCAGCAGAGAAAAACAATGACTGCATGAAATTTGCAGGCAAATGGATGGAACTAGAAAAAATCATCCTGAGTGAGGTAACCCAAATCCAGAAGGACAGTCATGGTATGTACTCACTCATAAGTGGATTCTAGATATAAAATAAAGAACAATCAGACCACAACCCATGGAACCACAGAGGCTATATATACAGCATGGAGGTCCCTAGGACGACTGTGGCTTATAATAAATTTCAGTTTTACTCAATTATTGAAAAAAAAATAGCCAAATGAATGGAAACACATGAACTATGAACCAAAGGCTGAGGGGCCCGTCAACGGAAGGGCTGGATCAGGCCCTCTGAATAGGTGAGACAGTTGATTGGCTTGATCTGTTTGGGAGGCATCTAGGCAGTGGGACCGAGTCCTGTGCTCATTGCATGAGTTGGTTGTTTGAAACCTGGGGCTTATGCAGGGACACTTGGCTCAGTCTGGGAGGAAGGGACTGGACCTGCCTGGACTGAGTCTATCAGGTCGATCCCAGTCCTCAGGGGAGACCTTGATCTGGAGGAGGTGGGAATGGGGGGTGGGCTGGGGGGAAGGGGAGGGGGTGGGAGGGGGGAGAACAGGGGAACCCATGGCTGATATGTAGAACTGAATGGTACTGTAAAATAAAATAAAATAAAATAAAGGAAAAAAAAGAAAGAAACCGCTTATAAAACAGCAAACAACTGTCATAAAGGACCCCGAAATCAGCATCAAAGTTTACAAACAACATTAGCACAATCTCAAGTATCTGCCTCAAGAGATGTATGAATTTCAATGAGAAAAGTAACTTTACAATGGAGAATTTTAGCAGCCACCACCTCAACCAAGTGACTAATAATCACCAGAAAGGATAAATGCAAACGTCACACACAATATCACATGTGACATTCTTATACTTACATTTTTCAAAAAAGAGACTCTATATGAAATAACTGACCAGAAATTCCAGGTATCAATACCATGAAGGAAGGAGTGGGGTGGGGTGAAATGTCAGTTAAGAAGCTTCCTGTGGGGCTGGAGAGATGGCTCAGCGGGTAAGAGCATTGACTGCTCTTCCAGAGAATACAGAGAATAGGGGTTCAATTCCCAGCACCCACATGGCAATTCACAACTGTCTATAATTTCAGTTCCAGGGGATCTGATACCTTCACACCAATGCACATAAAATAAAAGTTTAAAAGAAGGAGAAGGAGCCGGGCGGTGGTGGTGCACGCCTTTAATCCCAGCACTCGGGAGGCAGAGGCAGGCGGATCTCTGTGAGTTCGAGGCCAGCCTGGGCTACCAAGTGAGTTCTAGGAAAGGCACAAAGCTACACGGAGAAACCCTGTCTCGAAAAACCAAAAAAAAAAAAGAAGGAGAAGGAGCAGCAGCAGCAGCAGCAGCTTCCTATCTAACTATAGTGTCAAGAGTAGGATCTACCCTTGGATCTAATTGTGCACCAGGGATTCGACCCTCAAACAGAAAAAGAACATCAGAGAAAAACGGCGACACTCAGGATCTACAGTTCACCTGACAATATGACTCAATGTTAATTTCCTACTGTTGGCAACTGTACCATGTTAGATCTTATTTTGTTGAGTTTTTTGGGTTTTGTTTGTTTGTTTTTTGAAACAGGGTCTCAAGTAGATCAGACTGGTCTTAAACTCTGGCTAGCCAAGGATAACTGAACTTCCTGTCTCTACATATCCCTGCTTGCCCAGTGTTGAGATTACAGTTTTGTGTCACCACACTTTATGTAGTGCTGGGGATGTTAGGCAAGCACTCTAACAACTGAGTTACATCCCCAGACAATCCCATGTGTGCATTTGTATGGGAGTGTGCTCTCCAGCACCCACATGGAGGTCAGAGGACAAAGCCAGTCTTCCCCTTCCATTATGTGACACAGACACAGAAACTCAGGTAAACAAGCTTGGCACGTCTACCGACTGAATGGCCCACCGGCCTTTTAAAAAAGTATTTTTAAATTACATTTATTTTGTGTACGTATATGCACGTGCACACATATGTAGCCAGAAGACGTCTTGCAGGAGTTGGTTCTTTCTACCATATAGGTCCCAGGACAGAAATCAGAGACATGCTTGGTGGCAAGTACTTTCGCCTGCTAGTCATCTCACTGGCCCTTTTCCCCCACTTCCAGACAGGGTCTCCTGTAGTAATGATATTCTTGAATTGTTTTTATTTTTATTTTATTTGAGATAGAGTTTCTCTGTGTAGCCCTGGCTGTCCTGGAACTCACTCTGTAGACCAGGCTGGCCTCGAATTCAGAAATCTACCTGCCTCTGCCACCAGAGTGCTAGGATTAAAGGCATGTGCCACCACCACTCGGCTCTTTTTAAATATTTTTTTTTTTTTTTTTTTTTTTTTGGTTTTTTCGAGACAGGGTTTCTCTGTGTAGCTTTGCGCCTTTCCTGGGACTAACTTGGTAGCCCAGGCTGGCCTCGAACTCACAGAGATCCGCCTGCCTCTGCCTCCCAAGTGCTGGGATTAAAGGCGTGCGCCACCACCGCCCGGCCTTTTTAAATATTTTTTAATCTTCATTTTGTGTGTGCACCTATTTTGCCTTCATATATGTCTGTGCAGAGCATATGTGCACGGCCTAGAGAAGCCATAAAAGGATGTTGGATCCCATGGAACTGGAGTTAAAGAGTTATGAGCTGCCATGTGGGTGCTGGGGAGTCAAACCCAGGTCCTCTAGAACAGCCAGTGCTCTTTGCAGCCCCACTGACATACCACGTGCTGAGATACATGCATATGCCTCAAGCACTGTAAGTTGCTATTATTAAGAGCAGCAGGCTAACTCTGTATTTTTTTTTTTTTTACAATTTTTAAGTCGAAAATATTTTAAATAACCAGGACTACACAGAGAGACCCTGTCTAAAAAAAAAAAAAAAAAACCCTAAATAAAATGTAAAGGTTGGGGGAAGGTGTAGTTGTCTTTACTGAGACAGACGAGTCATGTATTTGAGCTTCAACAAATCTGATCCTTGGGGTTGGAGATAAAGAGCGTTCTCTGCTCACAGAGGACCTAGGTTCAGTTTCTATCAGGTAGCTCATAACTCCAGGCACCATTTCAGGCACCTATACATACATGATACACAGACAAGTAGGCACACAAACATGCATATAAAAATAAATTTAAAGCTGGGCGGTGGTGGCACATGCCTTTAATCCCAGCACTCCGGAGGCAGAGCCAGGTGGATCTTTGTGAGTTCAAGGCCAGCCTGGTCTACAGAGTGAGTTCCAGGAAAGGCGCAAAGCTACACAGAGAAACCCTGTCTCGAAAAATCAAAAAAAAAAAATAAAATAAATTTAAAAACAAAACTAATCTGATCCTTCTTTCAGCCTCAGGATATAACAAGGTTAGAGAAAATGTCCCTTTTTAATCAGAAAGAACAAGGACTCCAAGGGGAAGGTCAGAAAAATCTCTTAGACATAGTCCAATTCCTTCTTCAAAAGCTTCGCTCCTCCCTATCAACTGACCAAGACCCAAAGGAACTCCTGAGAAAACAGGTGCACAAGAATAAGCTGGGGTACTGAAGAGAGATGGCGCAGCAGTGAAGAGCACTGGCTTTTCTTCCAAAGGACCTGGATTCATTCCCAGTATCCACACGGCAACTTACAACCAGCTGTAATTCCAGTTCCAGGGGATCCAATGCCTTCTTCTGGCCTCAGCAGGTACTATAAGCCTACGGTACATAGATACACATGCAGGCAAAATACCCACACACAAAATAAAATCATAAAAAACAAACCTGTGGGGCCAGTGAGATGACTCAGCAGGTAAAGATGCCTTGATAACCTGTGTTCAATCCCCAGGATTTCACATGGTAGATGGAGAGAACCAATTCCTGTAAGATTTCCTGTGGCCGGGTGGTGGTGGCACACACCTTTAATCCCAGCACTCAGGAGGCAGAGCCAGGCGGACTCTGTGAGTTCAAGACCAGCCTGGTCTACAGAGCAAGATCCAGGACAGGCACCAAAACTACATGGAGAAACCCCGTCTCGAAAAACCAAAACAAAAAATTTCCTGTGACTCCTACATCTGTGCCATGGTGCACAAGTGTGTAGACACAGTTGCAAGCACATGCACACTTTAAAAAGAATCAAGTGATCGTTCCAGAAACACAAGAAAATGGGGCCAGACAGAAGGCACAAGCATTTAATCCTAGCATTTAGTTAAAGACAGGTCCACCTCTAATTTGAGTCAGGCCTGGTCTACATAGTTCTAGACCAGCCAAGGATATGTAATGAGACCCTGTTGCTTTTACAAAAGACCTGAGTTCAATTCCCAGCACCCACATGGTAACTCACAACCCTCTGTAACTCCAGTACCTAGGCCCACACAGTAGACATACTTACATGAAGGCAAAACAGTCACACACAAAAAAAGTAATCTTTTTATTGTTGTTGTTGTTTTGGGGTTTTGAGAGAAAGGATCTCGCTACATAGCCCTGGCTGTCCTGGAACTCATTATGTAAACCAGCTGGCCTTGAATTCACAGAGATCTGCCTGTCTCTGTCCCCTGAGTACTAGGATTAAAGGTGTGCACACCATGCCCATCATATATATATATATATATATATATATATATATATATATATATATGAGATATATGTATATATATGAGAGAGAGAGAGAGAGAGAGAGAGAGAGAGAGAGAGAGGAAGAGATCTGGAACTCCCTCTGTAGACCAGGCTGGCCTTAGACTCACAGAGATCTACCTCCTGAGTGCTTAAAAGCATTAAATGAATAAAGGTATGTGCCACCACCACCTAGCAATAATATTTAATTTTTATTTAAAAAAAAAAGAAGCCGGGCAGTGGTGGCGCATGCCTTTAATCCCAGCACTAGGGAAGCAGAGGCAGGCGGATCTCTGTGAGTTCAAGGCCAGCCTGGGCTACCAAGTGAGTTCCAGGAAAGGCGCAAAGCTACACAGAGAAACCCTGTCTCGAAAAACCAAAAAGAAGAAAATGATTGCCTGGAAATATGCCACTCTTCTCTTACCATTGAAGCGGTCAATAGCCTCCTGTCGCATGTTCCCAGTGATCCCACCATCAATACGTTCATATTTATAACCTTCATGTTCTAAAAAATCCTCTAGCAAGTCCAACATCTTGGTCATCTGTAAAAAGGAACAGCTGAATTACAGAACTGTCAGGTGATAACTCTCTTCTCAGTCACTAGAGCTGTCCCACACTGTCTCCAAAGTTCTAGTTGGGCCCACATACCTGGGAAAAGATGAGAACCCGATGCCCTCCCTCCTTAAGGTTCTTAAGCATCTTCTGTAGCAGCAACAATTTCCCAGATGCTCTGATTAGGGCACTGCCATCATACATGCCATTAGGCATCTTAGGGGCTTCCTGGTGACAGAAGCAAAGGAAAATGTATTAAAGAAGCCCACAAGGAGGAGTGAACAACCCAGGGAGGACAAAGAGGTGGCACAACTTACCATTGCCGCCACAGGGAAGAGGTAAGGGTGGTTGCAGCACTTCTTAAGATCCATCACCACATTTAGCAGGGAAACCTGGTTGCCACCACCTCGAGCATTAAGTGCTTCAAAATTCCGTGTGAGAATATACTTGTAGTACTTCCTACATGAACAAGATGCAAGGACAGGTTGGACTCCAGTCTTTAAATGACTAATGATGCTGAGACCCAACAGCCTGAGATCATCTTTCCAACCTCCCTCACTGTGCAGCTAAGCTAACAAGCACTAGCCACATGGTCATTATGTTAGACACTGGAAGGTATAACTAAGAACTACAAACTCCAGCTCCCAGGTCTCAAGTTTCTCCAGACCCTGCCTGCTCCTGTCACCAGATGCCTAGGAGCTATATGGGAGAAACCCTTGGCAAAATGCACATGTCTAGCTGGATTACAAGACGGAATTTGTGCTTCTGCACCTCACACTCACTTCTGCATAGGGCTCAGCTCCACACGCACAATCAGCTCTGTCTTGGATGGCATATTCTTGAACACATCAGCTTTGAGCCGCCGCAACATATGAGGCCCGAGCATGTCATGTAGTTTTTTAATCTGGTCCTCTTTAGCAATGTCAGCAAACTCCTCCAAGAAGCCTTCCAAATTGCTTCAGGAAAAAAAGAAAGTCGTTGGAGAGGTAGAAACAAAGGAAGGAAATATAGGAGATGGGCAACAAGAAGAATTCAAGATAATCATGGACTGACTATGATAAACACACTTACTGGAATCTCTCAGGGGTGAGAAAGTTGAGCAGATGAAACAGTTCCTCCAGGTTGTTTTGTAATGGAGTCCCAGTTAGCAACAGCTTGTGCTGTAGTGAGTAACCATTCAAAACTCGGAAGAACTGGAGAAGAGAGATGAAATTCAAAAAATCAGGGCACCAATGTATCTCTACAGAATCCCAAGCTGTTTCACTGTCCAGTGAAATTAAGTCTCTTATGGCTGTTATCATTCTTAAAGGCCTGGCCACAGAACTGCTACCACAGGTAAGGAAGGAAACAGACCATTTTCCTTTCTTCTCTCCTTAGGTTTCTTTTCAAAGAGATGAGCTCCCAAAAGACTAAAACTGGAGACTATCACCTCTCTTCCTTCTCACCTTAGATTGATTGTTCTTCAGACGATGAGCTTCATCCACAATAAGGCAGGCCCAATCAATAGAACCTAAGATGGCCATATCAATGGTGATCAATTCATAGGATGTCAGCAGAACATGAAATTTCACAGATGCTTCTTTCTGCATAAAGATGAGTTGATTATTCATTACTGGTCCACTCCTCCAATATCAGCACAGCCAGGGACAGGTGGGCTTTACCTGCTCCCAGAGTTACCCTTCTGCCTTACCCAGAGACCAGGTGAGGCAGCAAACTAAGCCCAAAGCAGTGACTCCCTCTCCAACAGTATCCTCTTCCTCCCCGCACTGAGATACCTTCATTCGGGAGGCCTTCTTGCCACCACGAATGGCATTGTCTTCAAAGGAGAACTCATTCTCCCTGATGATAGCACGGCTGTCCTTGTCACCCACATAGGTTACCACGTACATATCGGGAGCCCACATCTCAAACTCTCGCTCCCAGTTGATGATGGTAGAAAGCGGAGCACTTACTAAGAAGGGGCCTTTGGAATGACCCTAGGAGGAAGAAAGCAGGCAGGGTCAGGGCTAAGAGCCCATCATCCTGCACCCCAGACTCCACCTCCCTCCGACCCTCAGTGAAGCTGAGGTCTGACACTGCACCCCTGCCCCGCCATCCTTCTCCTTTACGAAAGCTGTCTGACCCTCTCTTTTCCAAAAATTAACAGCCCACCTTGACAATGCCAAACTCATCCACCAAGACTTTCCCTACCACTAAGTCCACCCACAAGTCTGTTGACCTCAAAACACGTGCACTCCATCTCCCCCACTAAGTCTACCATGGCTCCATTCCCATAAGAGTCCCACTGTAGGGTCTCTCACTGGCTAAGAGCACAGGCTACTCTTGCAGAGGACCCCCGTTCAGATCCCAGGACCCAGATGATGGCTCAGTGTGTCACTCCAGTCTCAGGAGATCGGACCCCCTCTTCTAGCCTCCACAAGCACGGAACACAGGTGGTGCACAGACGTACTTACAGGAAAAACACCCACACAAATACAATTTTAAGGAAAACAATTTCCACTGCCAGACCTATGTCTTCTTGTCCCTCAGTAGTGTTCAGAGTGAACGTCCTTCTTCCCTTCCTCCCTCTCCTCCAAGTACAAGAAAAGAATACAATCACAAAACACCCACACAAACACTAACATCTCTCCATTCTTACCTCCTTGTAGAGGGAATAGAGAAAGACTGCGGTCTGCACAGTTTTCCCAAGGCCCATCTCATCAGCCAAGATGGTGTCAGTACCCTGAGCCCAGGAGAAGCGCAGCCAGTTTAAGCCTTCCATTTGGTAGGGGTGCAGAGTGCCACCTGTGGCATCCAGGTACTCTGGCTGTCGCTCATACTTCACTGTTGGCTAAAGGATAAGAGAGAAGACAAGAGCTGGTAAAGACTTGAGGAAGACAATAGCTACTTCCCCCTTCACATGGCCTCACTAGATTTTTCCCCCCGGAAGCTAAAAGAAAAACAACAACAAAACCCGTAAGGAAGCCAGGCACGGTAGCAGCTGCCTATTATGCTCCTACTTCAGGAGCTCAACATGAAAACTAAGGGCTGGATGATGGCTCGGTGGTTGAGAGCACGGACTGCTCTACCAGAGGACCTGGGTTCAGTTCTCAGCACCCACATGGGAGCTAACAGTCCAAGGTCTGACACCCTCATAGAGACATACATGCAGGCAAAACACCAATGTTATTCAAACAATAAACAGAGCACTAAAAAAATATGAAAATTAAAGATTCACTAACAATACACTAATTCCACTAGATCTGCGAGGGAGCTAGGTGTGATGGTGGTGCACACCTGCAATCAAAGCACTTGGGAGGTGTGGAGACATGAAGATCAGGAGTTCTAGGCCAGCCTCAGCTACAAGAGACTCTGCCTTTCTCAAATAAATAAATAAGCCCTTGTGTATAAGACCACTCCCTAGATAATACTTTGTCATCATATACAATCTCTTCTGTGGGTTTTTCCTGATGGAGAAGAAAGAAGGAAATCGCAGTGTTTTCGGATTTACAGACCTGTGCAGAAGGAGCATTTACAGTACAGCCATCTGCAGGCTGACTTGGAGCTGCACCATGAGGCTGCAGCAGGCAGACATAGTGCCCACCCAACAAATGATGCCCTTCCACTTCCACCAACTCACGTCAACAGTTGGGGTCTCCGGAGGCCTCTCCAGTTTCCGAAGCTTCACCTTCTTGAGCTTCTTGCCAGGTCGTCCTTCCTCACCCCTCATTAACTCCCTAGGAATGAAAACTCCACAATGCCAAGGGGTCCTCCTCTCAAGAGAGCACCTCAGCTCTTTCCTCCCATTGCCTACCTGTGATTCCAGTAGCTCTGCTTGAACAGGTCGTAGTCCTGAATCTCCACATCCTCACTCTCCCAAGATGCCTGATCATAGGGTAAGTCTCGCCACTTGATTAAGTAGTGAACATGGCCCTTCTTGTCCACACTGCAAGGTCAATAAAGAAAAACTCCTCAGAGCCAGAAGGCAACTTTCCTCACCTCCTCAATCAGCCTTGCTCTTAAAAACTGACAAAACCGGCCGGGCATGGTGGCGCACGCCTTTAATCCCAGCACTCGGGAGGCAGGAGTAGGCGGATCTCTGTGAGTTCAAGGCCAGCCTGGGCTACAGAGTGAGTTCCAGGACAGGCTCCAAAGCAACACAGAGAAACCCTGTCTCAAAAAACAAAAAAATTAAAAAAAAAAAAAACAAAAAAACAAAAAACACCAACAAAACCATTCTAAATCTACCAGACTCCACGTGTATTCAGAGCCTCAATAGTATCTGTCTTTGGATCACTAATCTCTCTCTACTTTACACTCTCCTACGGGCCAAATTCCAGGACTCCGTCACTGAATTAGAGAAGACTATCTCCTGAGCACAGTAAGTCAATGGCAATGCCCACTCTCTTAGGCCCTTTAGTAAGAGCCTCCATGGGTACACTACGTCCAGGGTGCCAAACAGGTACCTGTGGTTGAGGATTCGATGGATCATCATCCACTCCGGTTTTATTCCATAGCGATAGAAGCGCTCTTCCATCTCTGCAAACTTAGGGTCCTTGTTCTTTCGCTTTCGGCTCTTCTCTTCATCCCCACCGAAGTCCCCAGAAGGTGGCTCGTCCATATCATTCTTCCGCTGATAGTTTCGGAACATCACCTGACAGTGCAGCTCCAACTGGGAGCGGAGAGAGAGAGAGTAAACCACCCTGGAGCTCCTCTGGCCCCTACTCACACGGCTCTTTTCTCACGACCTCTGCAGGGTCGCCCCACATACAGCCTGTGCCAGGCTTACCTGCAGTTCTGATACCCAGGAGCAGTGCCAGTAAGACATGCCTTGCCATTTTACAAAGAACTGTCTCTCCGGCCGCCCCTCCAAGGGTTTCGGAGAGGGAGTATTAGGGTCAGCATCTGGAGGCCGAGGCACTGGGGTGGGAGATGGTGGCTGGCCCCACTTCCAAATTAGGATCTTCTGCACTTTGCCCTTAAGAGCTGGACACTGAAAAAGAGACCACTTTCTCTCAGTTAAAAAGCACAGGGAGATGTATGAAATTCCCCAAGAATGAATAAGCAGTAATGTTTATGGGTAACAGCACTTGCTGCACAGGATGAGAACATGAATAAAATGGCTAGCATTTGTAGAGATGAGACTTGCTGGTCTTCCAGAGCAACCAGATTTGATTCTCAACATTCACATTGTGGCTAACAACCATTTGTAACTCCAGTAACAGGAGACACGACACCTTCTCTCACTGAATATACATAGTATACATACATACATACAGCAAAACACCCATCATAAAACAAATCCCCAGCACCCACATAGAAAGCCACACAGTCACACACACCTGTAACCCCAGTGCCATGGGAGCAGACCCAAGGATCACGGGAGCTTGCTAGCTGCCAGCCTAGCTCCAGGTTTAGTAAGATTTATTTAGTAAGATTCTTTTCAAAGTAATAAGATGGAGTAATAGAGTAGAACACTGCTGCTCTTCTGGCCTTAGGCACAGAGGCCTGGACCCCTGCACACACATGTGCATACACAAGACAGACAAACACACACACACACACACACACACACACACACACACACACACACACACACACACACACATTTTCTTTTCAGATATAAGGCTCACTGTAGAGCCCTAGCTGGCCTGGAATTCAATATATAGACCAGACCGACCTTAAACTTACAGAGGTCTTACTGCCTCTGCCTCTGCTAGATAATTAATGTACCATCATGGCCAGGAAGTAAAATTAACAGAGAACCTGGTGACCTAAGTCTTTGACACCAGCAGCTGGGAGGCAGAGGTAGGTAGATCTGTTAATTAGAGACCACCCTATCTGTTTTACACAGTGGATTATTTCAGGCCAGCCAGGGCTAAAAGTGGAACCCTATCAAAAAGAATTTTAAATAATTAAAAACAAATTAGTAGACAAGCCCACAACTTTAATCTTGTCAATGAGTCATTAAGACTTCATTTCAAATAAAACCTAACTCCATGACCCTCCCTAGGTAAAGAACACTAGAATTTTCTCTCCCTTTCTGGACATCATCAGAGCTTTAAAAAAAAAAAAAAAAAGCCAAGGAGCTATACTTTAAACAATAACCCAAAATAGCTAGGCATAGAAAATTCACAGAACTAGGGCCAAGCAATTCTCCATCCTAAGCAATTTAAAGGCAATAAGTAAATGGGCTCTCGAACAGTCTTAAGTTACCAAGAATTGAGGCAAGACATCCAGACTAAATGAAGTTGGCTGGGCACAGTAACCTGAGCTTTGCTCCTAATACTCAGGAAGAGGAGGTAGGACAGCATGAGTTCAAGGCCAGCTTGGGCTATATAATGAGCTCCTTGTCTCAAAAATAAAAGTTTATTGCAGAGCTTGTGTACAAGAGCTAAGCTAGGGACCAACCCAGGTGTTCACCAACAGAGAACAAAGAAAATGTGGTATATTATACAGGCAAAGTAAGTCAGTCTTAGAAAGTCTAGTTTTCTCCAATATTTGAGTCCTAAATTTACAGATACATAAAATCATGTATGTACAGAGGACATACAAGTAGATACAATACTATTAAAGAGGAACAAAGAACTGATGGGAAGGGGAAGGGGAAGAGACCTCAGTGCAGCAGGCAGGCAGGAGGCAGAGGCAAGTAGATCTCTGAGTTCAAGGCCAGCCTGGTCTACATAGTAAGTTCCAGGACAGGCAAGACATATATAAAAAAAAAAAAAAAAAAAACAGGGTCTTGAAAGAGTATCAAGTGCTCTTTCTTAATCATTGATCCATCTCTCCAGCTCCCAAAATTAAAGTTTTTAAAGACAAGACCATGTGTAGGAATCACACCTGTAATCCTAGCACTCAGGAGATACCATGAATTGAAGGTCAGCCTGAGTTATACATATAGTAAGTTCAAGGCCAGCCTGGACTATGTAATGAGACATCACTTCAAAACACCAAAGAGAGAGAGAGAGAGAGAGAGAGAGAGAGAGAGAGAGAGAGAGAGAGAAAGGAAGGAAGGAAGGAAGGAAGGAAGGAAGGAAGGAAGGAAGGAAGGAAGGAAGGAAGGAAGGAAGGAAGAAAGAAAGAAAGAAAGAAAGAAAGAAAGAAAGAAAGAAAGAAAGAAAGAAAGAAAGAAAGAAAGAAGAAAGAAAGAGGAATGACTGAACTAGAACAGGACTGCCAGGACACTACCTCCTCTATTCAGTTAATTCTATGTTTACACAGGAGATGGTGTCCCAAGACTAATTGAGAAAAAAAAGAAATTCCTGTCTCAGCTAGACAATGTGTAGGTCTCCTGTGACCCTTCCCCAGCCTCACAATGCCTACACGAGAGCAAACCCTGTGCTATTATGAGATACTGCGCCCATCTCCCACCCTCACTCAAGTCACTTACAGTACAACGGGGACAGAGCCATTCGCCATTTGGGATCTCTGGCAGCGGGGGGTTCAGGCAGTGGATATGGTATGAAGAAGGGCAGGTGTCACAGCATAGCAGCTCCCCGCCATCTTTGCAGACTCGACAGAACTCCATATGGTGGTCATCTTCCTCTTCTGGGTCACCCCCAACCTCTTCAAGAATCTCCTCACCCTCAGAATTGTCTTCTTTAGCCTCCCACTGGATGCCCTCCTTCTCCTGAAATAAAGAACCGGAGATCAGATTATTACCACCCACCCCCACCCCAAGCCAGAACCTACTGCCATGGTGCCTTTAGATGTTTCTCAAAGCTGACAGCCAAGGACATTGCCATTTCTATTTCCACCCAGGCCCAAAGAAACTCATCACCCCACCCTTGCCCTTAGGGGTACCTTCCCAGGGGTGCCAGTAGCCAGGTACTCACACAGTGTGGGCAGCTCCACTTGCCCTCGGGGGCCTTCTCCATGTCTGGGTCCAGGCACACCATATGGTAGGCTCGGGGGCAGGTGTCACACAGGATGATCTCACCGCCTTGCTGGCACACCTCACAATAGTCCTGGTGGTCTGTCTCATAACCATCCACAGCAGTCACCTCCTCCTCGCCTGGGCAAGGAAGAGGGAAAGCCCAATTATTAGAACAAAACCTCCTCCCCCACCCTTATCTCCTAAGGGAGATTCTCCCTGGCCATTCCCACCTTGTCCCATCCCCTAAGTACAGAAAAGAAACACACCTTTCTTTTTCTTTTTAGTGGTCCGGAGTTTCTTGCGGCTCCGACTACTGCGGCTGGTAGAACCATCCGAAACAGAGTAGCTATTGATGCTGGCATCATCGAAGTCAGATTCTACATCTAAGTCATCATCCTCACTCTGAAAAAAATGAGAAAAGAACAAGGTTAAAAGCCCAGGCCAAGGAAAGAATGGTAAAGAACCCCAGCAAGAATTGCACAGAGGAAGCCTGGTCACACCAGCCTGAGTAATAATACCCCACATTCTTATGTACCTGACAGAAAGCAACATCCTTCTCCACCACACAGCTCCCTCTCCCCCCAGTGGGATGAACCAGGCTCTCACCGAGGATCTCTTACGCTTGGAGCCGAAACCTCCCAGCTTGATTTTCAGAGGAGCTACTTTCTTGGGTTTAGGCTTCTTGGCATCAGGCACTCGAGGGCTGCCTTTGGGCTTCCTCCGAGCATTGGGACCTAAAGTCAGGATACAGCCAAATGTCCATCACAAGGCCAGTGATGGGAGAACGAAGTCTTTCTTCACCTAAGCTTGCTCAACTCTGCCTTGCCTTCTGAATCTGAGGCTCACCCCTGCCCCCCTCCTGCCACCTCCCTTGGGGTGATCCAGCATGCCTATGCTGTCTTTAGACTTCCCAAGCCCACCCTGGACTCTTCATTCAACTCCATTCACCTTTGCCCTCCTTGGTCTTGGCCTTGCGGATAGGCACCTCCACAGGGGGAGGGGGCGGTGCGACTTCAGTAGCTGTCACCATGCTCTCCACCACAGCCACAGCCGCTGCAGCTGCAGCCGCCACCGAAGCTCCAGAGCTGCCCTTGAAGGGGTTGTTGGTACTGAATTCCCTCCACTTTGCACCCAAGACCATCATCATCTTGGAGACAGCAATCTTGGGGTTTTTAGCAGCAATTAGGGGTCTGGTAGAGAAAAGGACAAGAATAAGAAAGATGGCCACGTATAAAAGAGAAAAGGAAACAAGAAGAAATTCTAGAAGGAGTCTCCTCCCTTTCCACTCCCCAAGATCCTCCTGATTTACCGGACAAACTGGCTGAAAGCCTTGTAGTTGGTGAGGGTACGGTAATCTTCCTCTGAGAACACATGGTCAATGTCTTCCATGCCCCAGTCTTCCAAAAGCTGGGCAGATGATTTCGGTTCCTGCAGAGAGAACACAGTCAAGAAGAATCTGCCTCCTCCTGCCCACACTTGCTAAGAGAGTGCAAGCTGAAACTATGGCTTGCAAGTGCTGGGTACAGGAGAACTAGAGGAAGTACTCGAAACTCTACGGAGAGATAGATGGTGTTCTAGAGGGCAGGAATGTATCTGAGAACCAGGGGCAGGCTCTAGCAAGAAAGGGGACAAGACAGAGGTCTAGGCACCTTGGAGTCATCGTCATCCTCCTCCTCCTCTTCCTCCTCCTTCCGCTTGGACTTGCTCTTCTTCTCTTTCTTAGGTCCGAGCTTCTTCTTCTTCTTCTTGCCAGGAGTATAGTCGCTACCTTCGCTGTCTGACCGCAGAGCGACCTCTTCCTCCTCCTCCACAAACTCGGGCCCCTCCCCAGAGCTGTCCCCCAGCTGCCGGCACAAGAGTAAACGCTGGAGCAGGGAAGGGGAGAGGGAGACGACACACATGCTACACACATGCTGACCTCAGGACAGTCCTGAGCCCATCCCAGGACCTGACCCCCGGCTCCAGAAGGAAAAATACCCTCAGGCCCACAACCATTCTTGGAGCACCTCCTTCTTCCTCTCACTCCCCAGAACATTCAGTCACCCACTCACCTCCTTTTTTTGGCGCTTGCTCTTAGGGATTTTAGGGTCTCGAGGTTTCTTAGGCTTTTTTTTCTTCTTGAGCTTTGGAGTCTCCGCTTCTGATAAATCCTCCTCTGGGTCTTCTTCATTGTCTACACACATTTGGCAAAGGTGAGGACCTAATCCAGAGGGTTAGACTGTCTCTCCCACCTCTCGTCCCAGATTCCCCCCAAGAGAAAGAACTGTTACAGTAAGCACACAGAAGGGAGCGGATGCCCAGGACACAGACAAAGAGAACTATAGACCCCCGACACAGGCCTGCCAGGCTAGAGCAGGCCCACCTCGGGCAGCTGTCCAGGCCCTAGCTCTCTCCTCATCACTCCAGCCACCTTCTGTGTTCACCACACTGCTCAATGGAGCTGCCTGGAACTCAGCAAGCAAGGGAACTGGATCCAGGTCTCCCTCAAGTGGCCACACAGCCCATAGGACAGGGGTGAGGGAAGCATAACCAGAAGGCACTTAACACAAACTCCATCCTCACCCCACCACCCCAGATCAAATACCAGGTTCAGGGTCTAAGAAATCACACCCGTATCAAAGCCCTTCGGGATTATCACTGTTCAAAACCACCAGAGTTTCCAGTTCAACTTCACACCCATTCCCAGTCTCCTTTCTCCATCTCCAGTCCTACTGTTTCTTCCCAGCTTTCTCCTGGGTCAGGCGACTCCTCTCCCTAGGGGCCCGGAATCAGCCCAGCTGTCACCATCTCCCCTTCCCAACCCCCCTCCCATCTGGCTCCACCTCCTTCCCTGGCTAGAAGAACACACAAAGCCTGGGTAACACTGGAGATCCTGGGCAAGGATAGGTAGAAAGGGGCACAGAGGGAGAAGGCTGCCAGGGAGCTTTCTTTGTACCAGACATGTACACCAGCTCCCAGTTCCCTCCTCCCCCTTCTCGCTCTCTTCCCAAGCCACCCCCGCCCAAGAAGGGGGGAGTAGGAAAGGGAGGAGAGAGAAGGGAGTGCCTCACCCACTGAAGAGAAGGAAAATGGCTCCTGACCGCAGAAGCCAGCCCAGGGCACCCAGTGCCAACATAGGACAGACAGGAAGTGGCGGGCTGGGGGTGGAGCCGACAGAAGTACACAGAGCAAAGAGTACCCTCAAAGAAAACTTCCCAAATGACTACCTGGCCCCAGGTCCACAGCTAATGATCTCTATACCTACTCAAGGATGACACGGTTTGTAAGAGGTCACCCTGATGTGCCAGGCAAGCAAACCAAGACAGCATGAAGAGTGACACTATTTGAAAGACTGCATTACTCACTCAATCATAATTTTCTAAGACATTACAACTACGATTTAACAAGGGCTCAGTGGAGGTTATCAACCCTATGACCTTCTTCCCATGAAGGTCTCCAAAAGCTTTAGCTTGAGGATTGGAGCCCACAACCAGTCTGGAAGCTCAGCTCCCTCATCATCCAACAAGAATATTATCCAACATATAGAAGTCATGCCGAGACTCCACAAAAGGAGCAAGACCAAGAGAACAGTGGCAAACAACATGTTCTCTTCAATTCCACACACACTCTTAGCTCTTGAGCCCCAGAAGCAGCCCTAGAATGAATAACTCTAGTTCTGCCCTTCTGAAGTTAGACAGATCCTAAGGCGGTACACAAAGCACCACAGGCCTCCCATTTTCACACTTCCCAGGATCAAGTCAGAGGTTAGGAGGCCCCTCTCATCCCCAAACAACCATTTTCTTAAGGGCTTCGCCCCCATAACCCCTAGACCACCCCTTAATCAGCTACATGTCCCTTCTTCATCTCTGCCTATAGAGCAGAGATAAAGACAAGTCCATGGAGGCAGAGAAGATATCACATACAACCCTTAAACTCCTCGGGCAAATCACATGCTGAATGGCAAGCAACCACTGCATGAGATAGAGGGAGATTTGGGAAAGGGGCAGATTGGGTGTGTCCGCGGAAAAACTGGGTCATGCTACATATTGGGGCAGAGTTCACACTGAGCCTGAATAGCTCACACTCAACTCGGGAGGGAAGCCCTAGACCAGCGGGCTACCAGAAGGCTAAGATGAGGCCAAAACTGGGGGACAGCACTGCTCATCCTGCCCTCACAAAGAGTGTGAAGGAAAAGTAAGCCTTCCTCCTTCCCACCACCACCCCATCAAGGCACAGAAACCTGCAGCCTTACACCTAGATGATGAGATGCAAATCTAAGTCCCTCACTCCTGTGGCCAAAGATATCAAGAATATCAGTTCTCTTAAATGGTCTCGGACTGAAGTGAAAAATTCTAGGTTAGAAAATGTCAAATTTGCTGGGCAGTGGTGGCACACACCTTTAATCCCAATGAAGCAGAAGCAGGCTAATCTCTGTGAGTTGGAGGCCAGTGTGATCTACAGAATGAATTCCAGGACAGCCAAGGCCAAGGATACACAGAGAAACCTTGTCTCGAAAAACCAAAAAAAAAAAAAAAAAAAGCCAGGTGGTGTCACACACCTTTAATCCCAGCACTTGGGAGGCAGAGGTAGGCGGATCTCTGTGAGTTCGAGGCCAGCCTGGTCTACAGAGGGAGATACAGGCACCAAAATCACACAGAGAAACCTGTCTCAAAAAGCAGGGGGGGGGAGGGGCAAATTTGAAAAGCATTTATTCTGGATACCTCAAAATTGAGTTGGATCTAAGGAAAAGGCAGAAGTGAAAACTATGTCATAAAAAACAAATACAGGCCAGGCCGTGGTGGTGGTGGTGGTGGTGGTGGTGGTGGTGGTGGTGGTGGTGGTGGTGGTGGTGAATGCCTTTAAGCCCAGCACTAGGGAGGCGGAGGCAGAGGCAGAAGGATCTCTGTGAGTTCGAGGCCAGCCTACTCTACAAAACAGACACCAGGCTCAGTTACACAGAGAAAACCTGTCTCGAAAAAAATAGAAAAACAAAAACAACAACAACCAAAAAGCCCCGGGACCACCAGGCTCCAGAAGGGGGTGGGGTGGGGGCATAAAGAACTGGTGCTGGTGGGGAGGGGCTGGCTTTTATTCATTTAAATTTTAATTTTTTAAGTGAACGAGAGTCAAATAAACCAACAGGTGTATTAAGAAGGGGCTCTGAATAAGGAGACAAGAGAAGATATCCACTAATAAGCGTGACATCAACCGTCACCTGAGGACAAGCACTCAGGCAGGCTGGTTATAACTCTACGGGTTTAGCCAGTCAAGGCAGCCACCCCAAAACACTCCGAGTGCAAACCCTAACACACCCACACAAACACCTCACACCACCAACCCAGACCCCGAACTCCCTCAGAGTGACCCAAGCCTCTAGGAAAGAAGCCAGGATTAGGTCCACCCCAGGGGAGAAGTCCCTTCCCTCCCCTCTGCCTCTCCTTACTAGGCTACTGCCCCTCCCCTAATCCCCCAATCCCTTCCCCACTCAAAAAATTCCAATAATCTGCCTAACTCAAAAGTTCTCTAGACCCGGTAAGGAGCGATTCAAACTTCACACTCGTCAACAGCGCAGAAAACCGGTAACTGATCACAAGCTAAAAATAATCGGACAGAGAGCAACCAACACACCCGCTTTCTTTTCGGTGAGACCCCAGACGCCCGGCCGGGCTCCTACAACAGAGATCTCACCTCACCCCACCATGTCCCCGCCACCTGCCCTCCTAAGAACCTGCTCCAGGTAATGCCTGCTAACCCAGAGAGCTCCCTCAACTGGGAACTGCGGAGTATTCCAGACAGCCCTGCGTACAGCCGGCTTACATCTGGGTCCGCGGTGCCCAAGAGGCACATGGCTTCCACCTCCCCCCCGCCCCCGCACTCCCCCCCCCCGCCCCCCACAACACACTAGAGCTCCGCAGAAGAGAACCACTCCCTTCGGATGCCCTCCGCCCTGGGCTCCCTGCACAGGAGGAGACAAGCGGCGCACACAGCCTCGCACAAGTCTCCAGGAAAGCTCCGACACCTCCTTCCTGCCCTGGGCCCTCTGGGAAGCTCTTACCTGGATGGGGTGGGGGCAGGCTGTTGTTCAGAAGTGCATCCATGTCCTCCTCCTCACTGCCCGCCGAGCAGGGGGACGGGGAGCCCAGGCCCGACGCCATCCCCTTCCGCTCCCCGGCCAGGGAATTGGCCCAGCTGCTCCTGCCTGCGGCCTGGGGCCCTCGACACTGGCCCGAGTCACTGTGCGGGGGAGGGGGGGGGAGAACAGTGAGTGACGCGCCGTCCCCCTCCCCCACCCGCTCTTTCCGCCCCCCCCCCCCCCCCCGCCCTGCCACCCTCGCCGAGCACCCGAACCACTCAGGCTGAACTTAGTTCCACACTCCTCGGGGACAGCCCGTGAGCCGGCTCCCCGGCAGAAGCCCCCCCGAGAAGCGATGCCCCCCCACCCCACCTCACCCCCCGCCCGCCCCCGAGGTCAGGCTGGTGCATGGTGGGGAGGGGACAGGCTGGGCTAGCCTGAGCCCGGAGTGGCCGGGGAGGGGGGGGACCCGAGTGGCGAGGCGCAGAGGGGGCCGGGGGAGGCGGCCGCTGCCCGGGGACACAAGGTCACTTGGGCGTGGGGGGGGCGCCTCTCGGCGCCCGGGGAGGGGCCAGTCCCCAGACCGCAGGGCAGCTCTCCCGGGGCTGTCCTCCGGGACAACTCAGGTTCTCTTCCGGAGCGGCGGGGCGCAGGGGGCGTGGAGGCCCGGGCGCTCCGGGGTCCCCCCCGAGCCGGGACGCCGCCGCCGGCGGGAAGCGAGCTCCCACCGGGAAGGGGGCCGGGCCACGTGTCCCGGGGGGCCGGCGAGCCCGGGGCGGGGGGCGGGCGCCCGGCCTGCTGGGAGGCCGGGCCCGGGAGCGGGGCGCGGGGAGCGCGGCTCCCTCAGGCCAGGCCGCCGCCCGCGGGCAGCCCGCACGCCTCAGGGCCGGGGAGAGGGTCCGGGCCGGGGGCCGCCCGCGGAAGGGACAGGTGAAGGGGTGACCCCCGGCACGGCGTCGGGCCGGGACGGGCGCCTCGCCCGGAGCCTCGCGCCCTCCTCACCCTAGAGCCGCCTCAGGTCGCGCCGGGTCCCGCCGGTGTCACTCCCGCTCCGGCTCCTCCTCGCCGCGGCCGAAGGGGGGAAAATGGCTCCGGCTCCGGCGGCGCCTCTTAAAGGGCCCGAAACACCGGCCGGGAAATCCCACCGCACAGGCCCCGCCCCCCCACGGACAGCCCATAATAACCTCAACCAACTCCAACTCCCCCCCCCCTCCACTACCGCCACCCTCCTCCCTAGGTCTCCCGGGCAACCCCCGCCCCCTCGTCGCTCAGGCAACCATTGGCCACGCCCCCGTCGAGCGCGCGCGCGCGTCACCCGGGCAACCGCCCACCTCCCGGCCATCCCATAATACACACGGACACCCCACATACACACACACACACCCCGCCCCCAACACTCCATGCATATATATGCCCGGGGGCTACTGACATGTAGCGCAGACCTTTTACAAACTCAACCTGCTCCCCACCTCAGATATCCCATAATAAGCACTCTTTGCCAACTTCTTCACTCTTGGCCCTACTGCTAACATCCCATAATAACTCGTTCCCCCTCCCTCCCCCCCCTTGGCCATCCCATAATAAGCACCCCTCCCAGCACTCCAGCCTCATATCCCATAATACTCAACCCCATCCCCCACTACCATCCCATAATAACCACCCTTCATCCACCCCCAGTTTGATATCCCATGATTGTCAGAAACTCACCCACCCCACACTCCAGCAACGGACACTCGGCCTCCTCCCCCGCACAGCCCGTAACACTCAGTCCCCCACTTTCCATACTGATCGCCCATCCTGGCCGACCCCCTGGGCTGCCCTCAGCCCCTGGTCCCCCACTTTCCATACTGACCGCCCACCCTGGCCGACCCCCTGAGCTGCCCTCAGCCCCTGGTCCCCCACTTTCCATACTGACCGCCCATCCTGGCCGACCCCCTGGGCTGCCCTCAGCCCCTGGTCCCCCACTTTCCATACTGACCGCCCACCCTGGCCGACCCCCTGAGCTGCCCTCAGCCCCTGGTCCCCCACTTTCCATACTGATCGCCCATCCTGGCCGACCCCCTGGGCTGCCCTCAGCCCCTGGTCCCCCACTTTCCATACTGATCGCCCATCCTGGCCGACCCCCTGGGCTGCCCTCAGCCCCTGGTCCCCCACTTTCCATACTGATCGCCCATCCTGGCCGACCCCCTGGGCTGCCCTCAGCCCCTGGTCCCCCACTTTCCATACTGATCGCCCATCCTGGCCGACCCCCTGGGCTGCCCTCAGCCCCTGGTCCCCCACTTTCCATACTGATCGCCCATCCTGGCCGACCCCCTGGGCTGCCCTCAGCCCCTGGTCCCCCACTTTCCATACTGACCGCCCATCCTGGCCGACCCCCTGAGCTGCCCTCAGCCCCTGGTCCCCCACTTTCCATACTGATCGCCCACCCTGGCCGACCCCCTGAGCTGCCCTCAGCCCCTGGTCCCCCACTTTCCATACTGACCGCCCATCCTGGCCGACCCCCTGGGCTGCCCTCAGCCCCTGCGCACCAGGGTCTAGATGCTCACATCACCACCCCCAGCCCTCCTAGCCTCCTTCTAGCTCCATGGCCCATGAATCACACTCCTCCCTAGCAAAGAGATACTCCCTCATGACCAGCCGCTCTACTGTCACCCCACAAATGGACAGCTCCATCTCCCCTAACGGTGGGAAAACGTCCCATCATTTATTTACTCCATCTACCCGGACATCCCGTAATTGCAAGAAGCCCATGATACCAGAATATTCCCAACGCAAACCCAGGGCCACCCACATCCCATAATACTTGTGCTGCACTCCACTACCTCACACAGGCCTTCTGGCCAGACATCCCATAATATTCACAGCCTCCCCCATCTCTGCAAGGTGTCAGTCTCTCCCAACACCCAAGAGCAGAGAGGGTGTGGCAAACCACGGGCGGCCCTGTCCCCGCCCCCATTAGCACATACCTTATTCCCTTTCTGGGCAAGAGGAGAATTCTGGCCAGAAGTCTCCCAGTGTCCAGGACCTTGGGCTCCCTAGCTCACCATCTGCAGACACTCAGGAACAGAGGGCCAACCTAGAGCCCCATCCAATCCAGTCAGAACCCAGGAATATTCTAGATGCTTACCTCCAGCTCTGAAATTTTGTGTAAAATCAAACAAATAATACGCTGACTAGATGAAAAACTTGCATCAACTTTAACATCCCATAGGATTATAAACCCCCACCCAATCACTATTTCTCAACATCCCGGGAGGCAGTCCTCTCCACTGCCTCTCTCAAGTCCAGGCAGCCCCTATGGATGGATATCCCATCCTCACCTCGTGAACTGAGGATCCTCTATAACACCCAGCTCCGAGCCTTGCTCTCTCTCTCTGCTCACCATTACTCGTGTTCATTCAACATACCTTTGACAGTACCGAGCAAGGTACAAGCTGGTACAACTGGGAATGCAAAGACACAGGTGCCTTCCTGCAAGAAACGTAAACAGCTGGGAACGGTGTCGCATGTCCGTAATCCCAGCACTCAGGAGGCAAGATGATCAAGAGTTCAAGGCCATACTCCACTACACAGAGAATTCAAGACCAGCCTGGGCTTCGGTAGACACAAGTCTCAAATAAATAAACATTATTATCAACACCCATGCTCTACCCAACTGGGCTAACAGGGCACCAGTAAATCAATACTTTTAAAAGAAGCATTAGGGTTGGGGATTTAGCTCAGTGGTAGAGCACTTGCCTAGCAAATGCAAGGCCCTGGGTTCGGTCCTCAGCTCAAAAAAAAAAAAAAAAAAAGCATTAAACAACCAAAGAGACCATGATACAATATAAAAGTATCTGGTCAAAGAATTACTGCTGACCACTGTTTCCTAAATGTCCTGTCGCAGAGAACTGAATGAATCCTAACTTAGCTCTCAGAAGAGATCACATTTCCCATACAGGTCTGGGGAGGTGGTCCCTCTAGGGCAGTGGTCCTCAACCTTTCTAGTGCTGCGACCCTTTAATACAGCTCCTCATGTTGTGGTGACCCCCAACCACAAAATTAATTTCGTTGCTACTTCATAACTAATTTTGCTACTGTTATGAATCATAATGTAAATATCTGTGTTTTCTGGTGGTCTTAGGCGACCCCAGTGAAAGGGTCATTCAGACCCCCAAAAGGGTCACTACCCACAGGTTGAGAACCACTGATCGAGAGGATTTATAAGAGAAGGGTTATCAAGCTAATCTCCTGCAGGGTCTGATGATGCATACCTTCCAACCCTGCACTCTTGAGGCAGAGACAAGAAGATCCTGAGTTTGGGGCCATTCTGGGCTAAAGTGGAGACTGTCTCAAAACAGCAACAAAGATATCACCTAGAGCTGGAGTTGTCACTCACTAGTAAAGTGCTTGCCTAGGGTGTGCAAGGCCCCCGGGGTTGATCCACAGCGGAGAGGCCTCAGGAGAGAGGAGAACAGAGAATGATAATCTATCTCCTGGCTGGTCCCTGCATGCTAAGGGATTGTGATTGGTAAGCAGCATTCATCCAGTCAATGTTCCGAACGCTGAAATTCCATAACATTATCACATGTCTCCTTGAAGGCCATCACTGTGCCTCAGTTGTTACCCTCATTTTGTTTTTACTTGTTTGCTTGGGGGTTTTTGTTTTTGTTTTGAGATAGGGTCTCTTTTAAAATTTTAGTTATTTGTGTGTGTGTGTGTGTGTGTGTGTGTGTGTGTGTGTGTGTGTGTGTGTAGGAGGTGGGTGCTGGGAATTGAACTCTGGTCCTCTGCAAGAACAGCATGTGCTCTTAACCACTGAGCCATCTCTCAAGCCCATTAAACCATTCTGTTGATTTTGAGACAGGGTTTCTCTGTGTAGCCCTGATTGTCCTAGAACTTGCTCTGTAGACCAGGCTGGCTTCTAACTCAGAGATCTGCCTGCCTCTGCCTCCCAAGTGCTGGGACTAAAGGTGTTTGACACTACACCCAATGGTTCTTTCGTTTTGTTTTATTTTGAGATAAGTTCTCTCTTTATAGTCTGGTCTCAAATCACCATCCTCCATCCTCCTGCTCTGTTTCTCAAATCCTCAGAGTATACGTGTGGACCACTACGAACAGCTTTTTTTTTTTTTTTAAATATGTGTAGGAGTAATTTTGCCTGCACATATGCCCATGTACCATGTTAATACCTTATGTCCATGGAGGCCAGAGGAGGGCATCAGATCATTGCAACTGGAGTTACAGGTGGTTGTAAACTACCATGTGGTTGCTGGGAATGGAACCCAGGTCCACTGGAAGAGCAGCCAGTGCTCTTAACCCCTGAGCCATCTCTCCAGCCCATACCTTGATTCCTGAATACCAAATTCTCTTCATGTTCAATGTCCTACATTTTTTTTCAGTCACTCCCCAGTTATATATCCTGAGGCCTCATAATACCACCGATTGCTCCCATCCTCAGTGTGTTGGGATCCGGTCCTCCACTTCACACCCAGAATTAAAGAAATCAATAAATACAGGCATGGTGTGGTGGAGGGTGTTCCCAACACCAACTCTTGGGAAGCAAAAGCAAGTTAGTCTCTGAGTTCCAGGCCAACCACTTTGCCCTCTTTCTGGGTTCCAGAAACTGGGGCTGTGAGTGAAAACCAGCATCCCCGCCCCACTATCTCCACGCCTCTTTCCCTTAGGCCAGAGCTGTCTTCCTCTGCTCTAATCTGCCTGTTTCAGGAAGAGCAAAGGCCTGTGGGAGCTGGACAGGTTGAAAAGGAAGCGGAACTCCCTCACCGGAAGAGGCCTTCCGGACCCGACCTGGAAGGTCCTCATGCCGTCTCTCCTTGCTCTGCTCACCTCACCTCCCTAGAGAAAGAGCCCAATAGAAAACGCTCTCCTGTGGAATTCAAAGGACTGGGTTAGTGAGTGCTGGAGAAGCAGCCGAGACTTTACTCAGAAAACGACAGTCTCCTTGCCCCCAGATTACCGGTGATGCTGGAAGTGTTGTTCCATCAAACCCTGTGAGGATAACCATGAGCATTACACATTTAAGTATTTTCTCACCTTAAGACTAGGTAGGGTCTTAAGACCTTAGGTCTGACATGGTGGTAGACCTTTAACCCCAGCATTCAAGAGACAGGTAGATCTCTGAGACTGAAGCCAGCCTGGTCTACACAGTAAATCTAGCCCAGCCAGTGAGACATGGAGAGATCTTGTCTCAAAACAAGCAAACCCTCTTGAGTTCTTGCCAAAAGCTCCCACCATCATCTTTTTTTTTTTTTTTTGGTTTTTTCGAGACAGGGTTTCTCTGTGTAGCTTTGCGCCTTTCCTGGGACTCACTTGGTAGTCAAGGCTGGCCTTGAACTCACAGAGATCCCCCTGGCTCTGCCTCCCGAGTGCTGGGATTAAAGGCGTGCGCCACCACCGCCCAGCACCCACCATCATCTTTGAAGTTCATGCTTTCTTTCTTCCTTTCTTTTTTTTTTTTTTTTTTTTTGTTTGTTTTTTGTTTTTTGTTTTTTGAGACAGGGTTTCTCTGTGTAGCTTTGTGCCTTTCCTGGAACTCACTCTGTAGCCCAGGTTGGCCTCAAACTCACAGAGATCCACCTGCCTCTGCCTCCCGAGTGCTGGGATTAAAGGCGAGCGATACTGCCGCCCAGTGAAGTTCATATTTTCTATTTCCAAAACGTACCTGAACTCTCTGGACCACCCTCTGGCTGTGTTTTCTGTGGTGTACTGGCCATTCCCTCCACCCCACAGGCTTCCATAGTCTCCCTCATTCAAGCTTCTTTTTATTTATTTATTTATTTATTTATTTATTTATTTTGCATACAGTGTTCTACCTGCATGTATAATGTCAGAAGAGGGCACCAGATTTCATTATACATGGTTGTGAGCCACCATGTGGGTGCTGAGAATGGAACTCACGACCTCTGGAAGAGCAGCCAGTGCTCTCAATCTCTGAGCCAACTCTCCAGTCCCTGTTTTTTGGTGGGGGTTTTTTTGTTGTTGTTTGTTTGTTTTGTGTGTGTGTATTTGTTTGTTTGTTTGTTTGTTTTGTTTGAGACAGAATTTCTCTGTGTAGCCCTGGCTGTCCCAGAACTCGCTCTGTAGATCAGGCTGGCCTCAAACTCAGAGGATCCACTGCCTCTGTCTCCTGTGTGCTGGGATTAAAGGTGTGCACCACCATGCCCAGCTAGGATGTGGTTCTTTTAAGACACTATAATGTAGGCATCCCTCCTTTCAGGGAAGCTGTTCCTTCCTACATAGTGCTGCTGGATACCTATCTATTAGGTCCTTCTATCCCCGTTTTCCTACATCTACCCTGTCTCTGGACCTCAAATTCAGTTGTGTAATAACTACCCCCAAGTTCCCAGATCCCACCTCTCCTCTGTACACCACATTACCACAGTGGTGGGTGGATAGAAACTAGGGAGGGTTTACGAGTAGAGAGTCACAGGCTCTTGCCTAGGATTTGAAATATTGGTATCCTTCCTCTAGCACACCCCCCAGTCACTGCAGGTTGACCCTCTCAGCCCTCTGCTTCTCTCACTCCCCACCCCTCCCTGACACCAGCACAAGAAGGTCCAAACCCTTCCCTGTCTTTTGATTCACTCCTCCGTTTTAGGTTTTTATTCCATGTGTGTGAGTGTTTGCCTGCGTGTGTGTATGTGCACCATGTACATGCCCAGTGTGCCAAGGGAACAGAAGAGGGCACCACAGCCCCTGGAACTGGAGTTATGGTCAGTCGTGAGCCACCATGAGGGTGCTGGGAACTGAACCTGGGTCACCTGCAAGAGCAGTTCCTTAACTGCTGGGCCATCTCTCCACCCCCACTTCCTGTCTTTTCAAATGCCAGGGAGGTATAGGTTGTGTTTTTGAGCTGCTTTTGTGGTCCTCATGCTTCTGTACCCCCCCCCCACTCCCTTCTCTGCCCCATGTCACCTCCTCGATCAATTATAAATAAGCCACTAACATGATTGGCCCACAGAGACTAAGGGTGGTATAATCTCCTAATTAATGCACCCAAGGGGGCAGCCTCTCTAGCCAGTTATCTAGAATTCTGTTTCCACCCTATGGTATACAAGAACCCAGAATAACACCCTGAGGAGGTTATCCTGGAGTTTTTAGCACACAATCTATGGTTCCTCTCCTCACACCTGTTTTGGGTGGATGAAGAAGCCGCTCCGTGATCCCAGGGGCTAGTGTTCCGCACTGACAGAAAGAATTTGTGAAGACTAGATAGCTAGACAGGATGCAGTCCCTGCGGGGCTTGGGGAGTGACATTTGTCCCCCAGGAGCCCACCCAGCCTCTACTTCTTCGGGGTTCGGCTTTCTGTGTTCATCCGCTCACGAGCGTAGTCCCCAGGCTCGGGGAGGCACAGGTGGAAAGGAGTACTTGAGCCACCTAGCCGGGGAGTTCTTCCAGCAGCGCCCCGCATGCATGCCCTGTCCCTCCGCAACCCCCAAGATGTGAAGAGGACCCAGGTGTCCCCGGCTTTGGCTCGATGGAGCCTGCCCCTGGGGCCTCTTCCCACAGCTGTCACCAAAGAAACCTCTCCAGCCAGTTACTCCTGCCAGGCCTCAGGTCTGGCTCCAGGGCTCACCCCACCCTCCTCAGCCTTTCCCTCCCTCTTCCTTCCTCTCCTCCCCCCCCCCTCTCTGCCCTCCCCAGAGCTTTACCTACCCAGGACAGCCCCACCCAGCTGTGCTGGGTCCATCCCATAATAATTCTCCTCCCTAGCCCCCACCCCTCCCAGAAGAGAGGCGGCCATCCCATAATAGCCACCCACAAGAGACATTCCGCGGTGACCGCCCCCTCCCTGCAGAGCTGCTGGGAGCAGCCATCCCATAATAGCCGGCCGCCTGTTTTACTGGTTACGGCTGTGGAGGGAGGTGGAGAGGAAATGGAGGGGCGGGGGAGGGGAGAACCAAGGGCCCCCACTTTGTGAACCCCAGGGAGGAAGGGAAGGAGAGTGGCCTAAGAACCTGGGGGTCAAAGGTGACGCGCAGGTGGGAGCCACTGGCCACCACAGCCTTGCTGGGAGGCTTGCTCCCCATTATCCAGGAGCTACATTTTCCCCTCCACAGTCCGGAGGTGGCTGCTAGACGGGGCAGATGCCTAGGATGGGCTGAGGTGCCCAGGATGGAGGGGGAGTGGCTGGTGATGTGTGGGGGTGAAGTGTGTAGGGAGATGGATTTCAGGTGTTCCCACTGGGCTCTTGGAGGGAGGCTGACCTAAGAACGGTGAGAGAGTCAGGGGTGAACTGGTGGGGGGGGTTGGAGAAGAGCTCCCCTCAGGCCCTCCCAATTCTGCACCACCATCCCATAATAATCCCCCAGCCCCCCTCCCCCTCCCACACACGACATCCCATAATATCTTCTGGAGAAGCAGTCCCCGCAGTAGGTACAAAGAGCTATCCCATAATAAGCTCCCCCACCCCCACTCATCACCCCCCAACTTGCCCCCCCCTCAGTCACATGCAGCCGGTGCCATCCCCCGCTGCTCCCCCCTCTGGCCACCGAAGGCCTTGCCAGCCCATAATACTCTTGCCTCTGGTCGCAGGAGGCCTCCAGCCCATAATACTCCCTTCCACCACCAACCCCCCCCCCTTCCCGCCCCGCACCCCTTCCTCCCGCCTCCAGTTGGAGCCGGGCCTCACCAGCCCATAATACTCCCCAGTCTCCTAAGGCTGTTCCAGCCCATAATACTCTCCCTGTCTCCTAAGGCCTCTCCATCCCATAATACTGCCAGACGCCTGACCTGTGGGCCAAACCCCAGCCCGTTCCACACATGGAGGCTGTGTCAGCGCTGCTGGTCTCCCTGCCTGTCCCTCCTCCCTCCCCGGCCGGAGCTCTCCCTCCGGGGCTGGCGCTGCCCTCAGGGCCACCGGCCCCTCTCCCAGCCCCACCCCGGGCCTGCCTGGCCCTTCCTTCCCCTGCAGCCCTCGGCCTGGCCCCTTCGCCAGCCACCGTGGACTCCTCATTCGGTCTGCCTCCTCTGCCTTTCATGCACCTCTCCACCTCCATGTTAGTCCGGAGGACTGGACATCGGCCTCATGGGGCGAGAGTGCCCCCAGAGGGCAATGGGCCAGCCACTGCCCCGAGGCTGCCTGCTTGACCCAGCACCATGGAAACGTGCCCAGCCTGCCTATTGCTAGTTCCCCTGACTCGTTCTGCTCAGTGGCGGGGCTGGTCTGGACGATGCACCTGGAGGCCTTGCTGTCTCTGCCAAGAGTACCCCATCATGCTGTCTCTGCGAAGAGTACCCCAGCAACCCCAAAGCCCTACCTAAGACCTTGATGGAAGGAGCTCCCATTCATGGGATTTCTAAAGTGCTTTTCAAATGTCGCTGGCCCTCCACCAACCCAACAAGTAGATACTATGAGCCCCATTTCTCAGGGGTGGAAACAGAGGCTCACAGAGGTTAACTGATCAATGTCGTTGCTAAGAAGTGACAGCTGATATTACCAGCCAGGTTTGTTTGATTCCAAAGTCCTGGAAGCCTTTGGTTTTCTCTAAACCCAGGAGGAGAAACTTCCCTTCCCAGTTCTTGAAGAGTTCTAGGAAGCAGCGTGAGACAACTGACTTAGCTTCTGGTCTGTCTTTAGGGCCTGCTGAAAGAGAAGGAAGGCCGGGGTGGGGTTTCCCTCTCTCCTTTCCCAGGCTTCACGGAACTCCCTCCGGTTGGCAGCCCTTCCTTACAGGGCTTTCCTGTGAGACAGTGCAGGGCCAAAGTGGAAGCAGCTCTGCCATCATTTGGGATGCTCACCTAGGTCCTGATTCTCCTGAACTGTATCTCAAGATGGATGATTGCTCCTACATCCCAACTCTTCTGGCCATGCACTAGAGGAGGTAGACTTCAAGGAACTTAAGAACCAAGGATGTAAGAATACTGTCACAGAAATGAGTACATCTCAGACTTGGGGAGAGGGTCATGGCCACCTGCAGGCAGTCAACCCCTTCTGTGTGCCACTGGCGAAGAAAAGCTACTGCAGACCGTTCCGTGGGGGTATGCTTGGGCAACCACGCAGTTGGGGACATGAACGAGTCCAGTTCTCAGCCCTCACTCAGCCACACCGTGTCTAGCACAGAGTTCCGAGGCAAGTGTAAAGTGAGGAGTCGGGGGGGGGGGGGCAGGACCCACTAGGTGGATGAGGATGGTGGAGAAAGATCTGAGAAGAGCAGTACAGAGACAATGAGGCAGATTCAGGGTGGGACAGGACAGCAGAAGAGCTAGGTGGCTTCTGTGAGGAGGGGGGGAGAGGTAACCAAGGATGGCTGTGTGGCATATCTTCCTGGGCGAAGCAACACACCCCAGATAAAGAGCCCAGGATAGAACTAAGTGTGGAGACCACCCAAGTCCACCTTGGTGAACCACTGGGTTTTGGATGAGGGGTCGCTTACAGGAGCAGAACCGACCCAAAGACGGCGGCATCACCAAAGCCACCCCAGCATGGTGACAGCTCCCAAAGCTGGGAACCTGGAGCCCACTGCACAGCCTGCAGGCCGCTCAGCAGGCTGGACGGTGTCCCTTCAAGTGACTCGGTGGGTCTAAACCCCCTCCAGCAGCTCAGCTGACTTCTCCTTCTTTCAGGTAGCTGCCTTAGCTCGGTCCGGGGGGTCTTTAGAGCTCCGTTCCATTCGGTCCTTCTCAGCTTTTGTGGCTTACTCTGACAGGGAGAGGCCTAGTGAGTCTGGTCAGCTTTTAGGACTTCCTGAAACTATTTTGTGTTGTTTACTTTCCTGCTTCAGGAGCTTCCCTGCAAGGCGGGACGTTTCAGTCCCAGAGAAAACTGTTACACCCAAGATAGAATAGAGGTAAGTATTATGGGCTGGCAAGGCCTTAGGTAGCCGAAGAAAAGTGGCTGGGAATGGTACTGCTGCATGTGACTGAACCGGGTGCTAAGTTTCCTAAGGCTGGAGGAAAGTCAGGGTTTGGGAAACAGAGACTGAGCTGAGCCACTTCCTACTCCTGTGACCTTTAGATCTCAGATACTCCAGTGTTTAGACCTCTGCGAAATGGGGCTAGTCATATTCATAACTCAGAAGCCACTGTACTAATTAAATAAGATGAGGCTCCCTAAAAAAGCATGGTGGAGCCGGGCAGTGGTGGTGCACGTCTTTAATCCCAGCACTTGGGAGGCAGAGACAGGAGGATCTCTGTGAGTTCGAGGCCAGCCTGGTCTACAGAGTGAGTTCCAGGACAGCCAGGGCTACACAGAGAAACCTTGTCTTGAAAAAAGAAAAGCACGGTGGAGCACATGTGATCTTAACACTTCAGAAACTGAGACAGGAGGAGCCAAGAGCTCAAAGACAGCCTGGGATACAGAGCAAAAGCCTGTCTCAAACCAGCAAGCCGGATGTGTGGTGGTGAGCATCTCTAATCCCAGCTCTCATGACTCAGAGGCAGGAGCTCTGTGAGTTTGAGGCCAGCCTGGTCACATAGTGAGTACCAGGAGAGCCAGCGCTAAGTAGAGAGACCCTGTCTCAAAGAGAGAGAGAGAGAGAATTATAAACATTATACTGAAATCCTGGTGCACAGAAAATTTATTTGCTTATATATTTATTGAGAGATAGGGCCTTTTCTGTCTTTCGTTTGTTTTTCAAGACAAGATTTTTCTGTGTAGCCCTGGCTGTCCTGGAACTCTGTAGACCAGGCTGGCCTCAAACTCAGAGATCACCGGCCTCTGCTTCCCGAGTGCTGGGATTAAAGTCCTGGGCACCACCGATGGCTTGGGTCTTGTCTTATTGTCCAGGCTGACCCTGAGTTCTGAATGCTCCTGCCATAGGTGGCAGAGTAGTTTGGAACGGCAGGTGTCTGCCGTCACAGTACTTCAGCCGTCAGAAAAAGAGCTCCTTCTGTGGAGAGGGAGCAGGACTCTCTTATCTCAACCCCTTAATGCTTTCTTTTTTCCACACTGGAGGTGGAACCCAAGTCTTGGCACATGCTTGGCAAAAACTGTCCGCATCCCCGTTTATTTTGAGACAGTATCACTCAGTTGCCCAGGCTGGCCTTGAACATAAAATCCTCCTGGCCCAGCCTCCAGAGTAGTCCACATCTGGCGATTGCTCTTATTTTTGCCTAAGATTTTTCTCCTTCTTCTCCTTGGAACGCTCCTTGGTGTTAAATGGGGCAGGCCCAGAGCACAGGTGCAGGGGGTGCAGGGTGAGGGTGGGGTGGGGGACGGGGGTTGGGGCACTAATGACAGAGATCTGGGCTTTCGTAAATCTCCACAGCCTGTTACTTGTAGGGTGCTGTTCCTTCCCGATGCCTACAATACCTTTTTGTTTTGTTTTGAGGCAAGGTTTCTCTGTGTTAACAGTCCTGACTGTCCTGGAACTTGCTTTGTAGACCAGGCTGGCCTTGAACTCATGGAGATCCACCTGCCTCTGCCTCCAGGTGCTGGACTGGGATTAAAGGCATGGGCCACAACCCACTGGCTACAAGGCCTCATTTATCTAGTCTTGCCTCTGTTCTTGAGGTGGTGAAATGTCTGGAAACAGTTCTGGGTTCTGACACCCTAGTTCAGGCTGGAGACAACCTGCTTTTATCTACTTCTTCTGCGGCCTGAGTCTACTTCTCCTCACTGCAGCCCTTGATCTCTTCTTTAGACCTCCCTACCCGATTCCCCACAGTTCTGTCCTACAAGTATGTCTGTGAGCACACCTCACGGGGCAGCTCTCAGGGGCTCCCCTAAGGTAACTGCCAGTGCCGTCTCTACTCCCCTTTATCTTCGTCTTACATTATAGTTCTTGTCACCCAGTGGTCTCCACTAGATAGTCAGGCCCTTGACAAGATCTGATGGTTCATTTAACGAGTCTTTATTGAGTACTTTCTCTGTGCCAGGCGCTGTTCTAGATGCCAGTAAATACATCAGTGAACCAAGCAAACAAAAGTCCTTGTTCCCCCGCCAAGGAGCTTACATTCTACCTAGGGAGATGGCGGAAGATAGATAATACATACAACGATTAGAATAAATAAGTTGTATGGTCTGTTAGGTGATACATGCTGTTTTAATTACTCTGGAATCCGCTCAATCCCTGAATATAAAAGCACTTTTCAATGTATTTGTAGTGCTGGAGAGCACACCTAGCAACTTGCAAATGCTGGCCTCAAACCCATGATTCTCCAGCCTCAGTATCCACAGGGCTGGGGTTATAGGCATGCACACATCAGACCCCTCAAGGTACTTTTTTTTTTTCTTTTTTGAGAAGAGGGTCTCACTACATAGTTCTGGCTGGCCTGACTATGTAGACCTCTCTGGCCTTGAACTCACAGAGATCTGTCTGCCTCTGCCACCTGAGCACTGGAACTAGAGGCCTAGGCCCCCACAGCTCAGCTGGGAACTTTTTCTTTGAGACAGTCTTATGCATCCCAGAACTCAATATGTAGCTGAGAGCAACCTAGAACTCCTCATCTTCCTGCCTCTACTTCCTTCCTTCCTCCCTCCCTCCCTCCCTTCCTCTCTCTCTCTTTCTTTCTTTCATACAGGGTCTCTATATAGCCCTGGCTGTCTGGAACGCTCTATGTAGACGAGGCTGGCCTGAAACTCACAGAGAACTGCCTGGCTCTGCTGCTACAGTGCTGGGTTAAAGGGGTGTGCCACCAGGTCTCCACTCCTTGGGCACTGGAATTACCAGCATACAACAACCAGGCCAGGTTTATGTGGTGCTGAGTTTCAAACCCAGGGCTTTGCACATTCAAGGCAAGCACTCTACCAATTGAGCTACATCCACCCCTTCACCCCTACAACTTTCGAAGGTCCTGTTGAGCTGTTTGTGGAGCGCAATGTCCTGAGATTCAGCCAAAGAGGGTTGATGCCGCTCCTGCTATCCTGTCAGGAAGAGCACAGACCCTGGGTCCTGAGGAGCTGGGGACAGATGCTGACCGCAGGCCTTCTGTAGAGCGAGCAGCTGGTGGTAAGGGGCTGGTGGGCATCCCACTTCCATCCGCCGCGGAGGAAGTGAGGGCAGTTCCCTGGTTTGGCCACCAGGGGTCACTTTACCACTGTAAATCAGCAATCGAAGCCCTCCTAAAGACACAAAAGGCCCAAATCTTAACTGAAACCCAAGTGCTTGGGAAATCTGTATTGGGAGACACAGGGACATAATGCTTCTAGGACACGTACATGACAGTTCTCAATGTCAGCGTCTTAAATGTCACAGCACCAGCTCTGCAAACCCTCCCAGCAACCCAGCCGCTGCCTGGGGAAGGAGGGAAGAACACCATTTTGCTGGCCTCCCGCTTGCTACGGAGAGCTACGGACAGGCACTTCCTAACCTGCCATCTCCCTTACGTCCTGTGCAGTCTTCTCCTGGCAAACACTGCTGCCTTTCCTTCCCCAGAAATGCTCCCCCTGGCCCTGAGTATTGGTGTGTCTGGCTTCGTCCCCGACCCCCAACCCCGACTCCCCACCTCCAGGCTGCTGCGCTGGTAAAGCCCAAGGTAATGTTACAGTAGGTGTACAGTTCCAGCCTGTCCTCCAGCAAGTCCTGAGCCGTAGGAACCACAATTAGCAATTAGCTGATCAATGCCCTCATCCCAGAGTCATACAAATATTGTCCTAGGGGAAGTTAGACGTGAACTCTAATACTCCAGAGCAAGTGATCTCAAAGTGTGATCCAGAGACCAGCTCTCTGAGGAAGTCCTCGAGGCCAAAGCTATATTCATAATACTAACATGTCCCTTGTCAGTTTCACAATCATTCTCTCACCAGCATATAGGGAAGCTTCCAGAAGTTTCCTGAAATGTGATGACATCACTGCTCTCAGTGAAATGCAGTGTGTGCCTCTGTATCTCCATGTTTCAGAAACATATTAGCCTTGATTTATAACATGGCGAGCATCACGAGACCAAAGAAAGAACAAAAGCTCTTCAGGTCCCTCAGTTTGGATAAAGGGATCAGAGACCAAACAGTTTGAGCATTGATGCTTGGTGGCAAAAATGTTAGGGGTCAGAGAGGAAGAGGGGAGTGAGAGAAGAGAAGAGGAGGTGTGAGGAGAGGGGAGGGGAGATGAAGAGGTAGGGAAGAGGAGAGGGGAGGGAGGGGACAGGGAGGAGGACCAGGAGGACAGAGCGGGTATGGAGTGAATGAGTGAGGAGAGGGAGGAGCAGAGTGTTGGCTATGTAGAGAGAGTCTTTCTCAGAAAATACAAATTCTGTAAGATATTGATGGCAGCTGGGCATGGTGCGCATGCTTCTAATCCCAGTCTTAGGAAGTGCGGAAACAGGATCAAGAGTTCAAAGCCAAGCCCGGCGGCGGCGGTGGTGCATGTCTTTAATCCAAGGATGCAGAGGCAGGCAGATTTCTGTGAATTCTTCCAGGCGGGATAGCAATGCTACACAAAGAAACCCTGTCTCGAAAAACCAAAATAAAAAAAAAAAAAAAAAAAAAAAAAAAAAAAGTTTAAGGCCAAAGCTGATCTTAGCGGTGTACACATTTAATCCAGTCCTTAGGAGAAAGAGGCAGGCAGATCTCTGTGAGTTCGAGGCTAGCCTGATCTACAGAGCAAGTTCCAGGACAGCCAGGGCTACACAGAGAAACCCTGTCTCCAAAACAAAACAAAACAAAAAAACAACACACACACACACACACACACAAAAAAAAAAAAAATTAAACAAAAAAGAGTTCAAGGCCAGTCTGTAGAAGGGGTGGGAGTGGGGAGGAGGAGATGGGAGGGGAGAGGGAGGAAGGGAGACACAGAATGGAAGAGGCCCAGAGAGTGATAGAAGGACAAAGGACGACCAGAAAAGACCCAAGAACTAGGGTTTTCTGGGGACTCAACACACAGCTCTGCCCTTCCCCATCCTCCTCATACTGGGTGTCAAGCGTATCACATAAACCTTTGTATCATGCCTCCAGCTGCGCAGGGAGGGCAAGCGGAAGCGAGGGCTGGTGGCCTGGCGGCCATGGCCCTCAAGTCAGGACGGAAGGCTGCACCGGTGGGGCTGGGGGGTGGAGTTGAGTGGCAATGTGGTGGCCCAGCATGCACAGGCAGCGGGTTCCAGGTTCTGAGTTTTGCTTGGTTTTTGAAGATGACAGATGACCTTCTGTGTAGTTGATTCACCAAGGTCAGGGAATCTTCAGTTCTCCGACTGATGACCTAAATCCGGGAGAGCCATCTTCTGTTCCACCTACCAGCTCTCAGCCACGGGCATGCTCACTCCATGGCTTCCTACATACTGGAGCAGGGTCCTCTGCATCAAAGCCGGAGCCCATGGCTCTCACCAGCAGCACACTCCCTCTCCTCTACCCCTGCTTACACGCTTGCTTTCTTCTGCACACCGGGACTGGAGTGCCTTCAAAGTCCAAGTTCCCAGCCCCCCTCCCTCAAATGGACACCCTAAGCCTTTGAGGGTGGCGCAAGCCTACACTAGGACACTGTGTCCTTTCAGAGGGCTGAATCCTGGGGGCCCTGGATGACCGGTGTTCCCAGATTGGCGGGCTGGAGTAGACCCTGACTGGTGGCATCCAGCCCAGTGTTTTGGGTGCTTTCTGAGGGTGGTTCGGTGAGCACCCCTCTCGCCCCGTTGGTAGCCAAAGGCCTGGTATGGAGCGGGGTGCCCAGGTTGCGGAGGGTGTTTCGGAAACCCTCAGCACTGAAGTAGTACACCAGCGGATCCAGCACGCAGTTGGCGCCGGCCAGCAGCACCATTACCATCAGCACACCGCGCACCTGATCGCGGGCCTGAAGGCTGGATTCCACCAGGTCGGCTCGCAGCAGCCCATACACGGCCAGCGTGGCGTTGTAGGGCACGAAGCACAGCAGGAAGATGACGAGATTGATCAGCAGGAGGCGCACGGTCTTCTGTCGCCGCTGGCTCTGGGTGGCGTCGGGCCTCGCCAACGTCCAGAAGACCCGGCCCGACGAATAGACGACAGCGGCCAAGGGCAGCAGAAAGCCCAGCGTCTCGGCCAGCAGTAGGAGCGGCAGCAGCCCGCCCTTCCACAGCTCATCGCTGAAGCTCTCGAAGCACAGGCTCACGGTGATGTTCTCGTGCCTGCAGGTGGACGGGCTGTGCACGCGGACGGCGGGCACGGCGAACAGCAGGATGAGCGCCCAGACGCCCAGGCAGAGCCGCCGCGCCACGCGGGGCCGCCGCAGGTGGCGCAGTCGCAGCGGGTGCACGATGGCCGCGTAGCGGTCCACGTTGATGAGCATCAGAAAGATACAGCTGCCGTACATGTTCATCTGGAAGATGGCGCCCGACATCTGGCATAGGAAGTCCGGGAAGGGCCAGTGGTGCCGTGCGTAGTAGGAGAGGCGCAGGGGCAGTGACAGGGTGAAGAGCAGATCGCTGGCTGCCAGGTTGCACATGTACACGCTCACCACCGAGTTCACACGCAGCACACGCACAAAGACCCAGAGAGCCAGAGCATTGAGAGGGAGACCAGTGGCCAAGACCAGGCTGTAGACCACCATATGCAGACGATGTGTACCCCGATAGTCACGGCACTGGGGCACAGAGCTGTTGGTAGAAGAGGCGTTGGCTGAAGAATTGGCAAACATCGTGTCCAAGTGGGAAGAGAAACTAGGCTGAGGCATCATGGGGAATACTGAGGTCCGTGCATGGCGCTCACCTCCAGGGTGGTAGCCTGGTGGCTATACAGAGTCTGTCCCAAAGCAAGCAGAGGCAAGACATGGGAGTGTGGTCTATGACCTCAGGGGCAGATGATTGGCCAAGGCTGGACGCCTTTGGGGCCACAGCTTCAGCTGTGGAGACCTGGAATTGGAAGGCAAACCAAAAGTAAAGTTACTCGAGACAGAACCGTAGTCTAAATGCTTACCTAACCTGACTGGTCTCTTTTCTCAGCCTCAAGGTTCTTCACTCCATCTTTCCCCATCCTTCAGCCAGACTGGCTTTTTCTAGCTCCTCTCTATCATCCAGCGCCATGCCCAGCTCCTGCAGTCATGGATTCCAGGCAGGCTATGCGTGAGTGCTGGCTTTGTCACTTGCCTAGCTTTGTGACCTCAGAGAAGTCATTCTCTCTGAATTTCGCTTTCCTTATCTGGGTACATGTGAAGGAGTTTGGCCTCTACTTCAAGACACTGTTTGGACGTTAAGTAAGATTAAAATGCTTCATTTGCAGTTCTCAGTTCCGCCTCCCTTCCTTCCCTTAAATGCTTACTGGATCCTTAGAAGGTTCCAGCAAGTTCCAGCAATGCACAAAACAAAGGCCTTTTCCCACCCACCTACTTCACGTTCCATTAGAGGAAAACCAACAAACCACACAAATAGGTCTGACTAGTGGGGAGAAGGGCTATGGAGCCAGGGCTGGTGCCCTATTATCTAAGGAATAAAGTTCAGACTCTCAAGTCCAGAGCAAAATCCCAGTCCTGTTCATCATAGTCACCTTTTCCCTTGTGGGCTGGGTTTGGTCAGAGAGACCCAGCTGGATTCAGCTTGACTGACCCAGCCCTCCATTTCTTCATCTGTAAAATGGGAAGAAGAGGGTACTGGTGTACTCCAAGGCAGTTGCCATCAGCCTTGGCCAAAGGCACATTAAGAGCACTTTAAGCAATTTCTTCAGAAAGGTGGGGGATGGTTGCCCTAAGGCTGTGGTTCTCAACCTTCCTAATGCTGCAGCCCTTTAATACAGGTTCCTCATGTTGTGGTGACCTCCACACACACAACCATAAAATGATTTCATTGCTACTTCATAACTGAAATTTTGCTACCGTTATGAATCATAATGTAAATATCTGATATGCAGGATATGATATACTACCCACAAAGGGGTCATAACCCACAAACTGAGAACCGCTGCCTCAAGGGCTGAGCTTCCCCAGGTACTTCTTGTGTGGGCCCTCCTTACTAAGCCATGGTACACTCCTGCAAGAGAACCCATTGGTGTACCAAGGACAGCCAAGAGGTAGAAAACGGACAAGGTAGGGTCTTAGGACCTCGCCTTCCTCACGTGCAAGAGGTCACAGGAGTCACCTCTCAATCCCTGCCTCATACACAATTGTGTGTGTGTGTGTGTGTGTGTGTGTGTGTGTGTGTGTGTGTAGCTTAGGCTGGCATTGACCTTGCTGTGTAGTTGAGGCCAGCCTTGAACTCCTGAACCTCTTGCCCCAACTTTCCAAGTGCTAGGACTATAGGTGTGTGCCACCATCCTTAGCTCCATTTTAACTTTTTAATTTTTATTTTGCTTTTCTCTCTAGAGACACGATCTGACCATGCTGCCCAGGCTGGCCGGCCTGAGTTCCAGGGCTGAAGATCTCTCTGCCTCAGCTGGGCATGATGCAGATGTCTCTCTCTGCAACCGGCTCTAACAGCATTTTATTTATTTTCATTTTAAAAGAGATTTTATTTTAAAATACTTATCTTTAAATTTTATGTTTATGAGTGTTTTGCCTGAATGTATGGATGTGCATCATGTGTGTGACTGGTGCCTTTGGAGACTAGAAGAAGACATTAGCCTCCCTAGACCTGGAGTAACAGGTAGTGAGCAGCCATGTGGGTGGTGGTAGCTGAACTACAGTCCTCTGCAAGAGTGACAGATGCCTTTAACCTCTAGCCATCTCTCTGTTTTGTTTTGTTTTGTTTCAAATACAGTGTTTCCCTGTGTAGTTCTGGCTATCCTGGAACAGAATCCTCTGTGTAACCCTATCTGGTCTGGAACTCACTGTGTAGACCAGGTTGGCCTCGAACTCACAGAGATCCTCCTGCCTCTGCCTCCCGAGTGCTTCTCAGTGTACACCACCTCGCTCTCCAGGTCCTTGTTATTATTGTTTTAAGTGTATGTGTGTGTGTGTGTGTGTGTGTGTGTGTGTGTGTGTGTGTGTATGTGTGTGTGTGTGTATGTGTGTGTGTGTGTGTGTGTTGTGTGTGTGTGCATTCAGTGCAGTGACGGAGGAGGCCAGAATCCAGAATCTCCTGGAGCTGGAGTTACAGACAGTTGTGAGACACTGACATGGGTTCTGGGAATTGAACCCAGGTCCTCTGGAAGAGCAGCCAGTGCTCTTAACCTCTGAGCCGTCTCTCCAGCCCCAAGGTCCAGCATTTCAATAAATAAATTAGCTTACGGCACTAAGTTGTAAGCCTGACTATATCAAATTTATGGGGGCTTTTTTTTGTTCTCTCTCCAGCATCTCAAAATTTGTCAGAAGCATAGTAAAAAAGTTAAAAGGGAATAAATATTTCCTCCATAAAATACCAATTTCAATAATGAAAATACAGTCAGCCCTCCATGTGTGGGTTCCGTGCATACAATATATGTTCGAGTAACCTCAGAGAAAATAAATGTTTTTAAAAATATGCATCTGGGCCAGGTGGTAGTGGTGCATGCTTTTAATCCCAGCACTCGGGAGGCAGAGGCAGGTGGATCTCTGTGAGTTCAGGGCCACCCTGGTCTACAGAGTGAGTTCCAGGAAAGGTGCAAAGCTATACAGAGAAACCATGTCTCAGAAAACTTTTTTAAAAAAAAAGAAAGAAAGAAAGAAAGAAAGAAAGAAAGAAAGAAAGAAAGAAAGAAAGAAAGAAAGAAAGAAAGAAAAAGAAAAAAGAAAAACCTAAATAAACAAACAAATAAATAAATAAATAAATGCATCTGGCCAGGCATGGTGGCACACTTGGTAGACCAATGCAGGATCTCTGTGAGTTCAAGGGCAGCCTCGTCTACATAGCAGGTTCCAGACCAGTTCAGACTATACAGCCAGATCTGTCTTTTTTTTTTTTTTTTTTTCAAATGGGTCTAAACTGGGGCTTGGTAGTAGATGTCTGTAGTCCCAGCACTGAAAAGGCTAAACCAGGCAGGCGGTGGTGGCACACGCCTTTAATCCCAGCACTTGGGAGGCAGAGCCAGGTGGATCTCTGTGAGTTCGAGGCCAGCCTGGTCTACAGAGCAAGTTCCAGGAAAGGCGAAAAGCAACACAGTGAAACCCTGTCTCGGAAAAAAAAAAAAAAAAAAAAGCTAAACCGGGGACCAGAGAAATGGCTCCGTGGTTAAGAGCACTGGCCACTCTCACAGAGGATGTGGGTTGCCAGCACCCACATGATGGGATTACAACTCCAGTTTCAGGGGCTCCAATGCTCTCTTCTGAGGTCCGTGGATATCAAGCACACACATGGTACACATATATACATGCAAGCCAAACACTCACACATGACATAAAATGAATAAATCTAAAAATATTTTTAAAGGAATTTGAAGCCAGCTTGGGCTGCAGTGTGTAAGGCCCTGGAGAGAGAGGGAGGGAAAGAGATTGCTGCATCTGAGCCAGGCTTGGTGACCCTGTCTGTAAACACAGCACTTGAGGGGCAGAGGCCAGCCTGGGCTACATGAGACGCTGTCTCAATAAAAGGCCAGGTGTGGAGCCTCATACTTGTAATCCCAGCATTTAGGAAGATTGTCAAGAAGATTGCCTAGGTTACAGAGTGAGGCTTTGTCTCAGAAGCAAAGCCAACCGAACAGATTTCATCTAGCTGCTTGGGATGCTGAGGCAGGATTATCACTTGAACACAGGAGGTTAAAAACAACTGTGGAAACACAGCAGGACCCCATCACAGAAAAAAATATAGATTTTCCCCCTTGTCAGTTTTCCCTCAAAAACTACAGTATGGAAGCAGTTACAAGGTCTAGCATGGTGGTAATCTCAGGAAGCTGAGGCAGGAAGATCCCAAGTTCAAGGCCACCTTGGGCTATAGAAGAAGACCCTATATCAATGAGTTCAAGGCCAGCCTGGTCTACACAGCAAATTTCAGGATAGCCAGAGCTACATGAAGAGATTCTGTCTAAAACAAAACAACAAACACAAACCTTTTTAAAAAAGTATTTGCTGCTTTTCAAGAGGATCTGGGTTCGAGTCCCAGCACCCACATGCAGCTCACAACTGTTTGTTAACTCCAGTTTCAAGGTATCTAATGCCTCTCTGGCTTCCATGGGCAGTGCACACATGTGGTACACAGTCACACATGCAGGCAAAACATCCATACACATAAAATAAAAATAAATCTTAAAAAAATTTTTAAAGTAGGGTGTGGGGCACAGGCCTGTAATTCCAGAGGCTGAGGCTGTATAATAGGCTGGGCTCATATAGGGAAATATAATAGGCTTATATAATATGTAATATATAGGATTATATAGGGAAATATAATAGGCTTATATAATATGTAATATATAGGATTATATAGGGAACCCCTTTTCAAAACACAAATTCAGGAGGGCTCAGTGTCTGCGTGCGTGTGTTCATGCGCATCCACACATACAAAGAGAAAATGGAATAAAAACAACAAAATCTATTTACATTATATTGCATGGGTTATAAGCAACCTAGAGATAGACAGTCTGGGGGGAGAAGGGGAGGACACAGGGTCTCAGGTGACCTAGACTGTTCCAAAACTGAGTAGCCAAGGGTGGCCTTGAATTCCTGCTCCTCCAGCATCTATCTCCCAAGTGCTGGGGTTACGGGAAGGACGTTCCTGACCTGGGCTTGGAGACAGACAGGACAATGTGTGTATGATCTACTCCTCCACAAACGCTGGCATCTGAAGGGGTCGGAGATGCTGGGATCCCACAGATACTGATACTAGTTACCAAAGCAGATGTCACCCCTCACCCTGTGTCCTCTGCCAGCGAGTTCTGCACGTGCCCTGTGCCTTCAGGCCTCTGCTTGGCAGCTGCGTGTCTTCAACCTGAAATGTCCTTCCTCTCATTCGCTACCTGATGAACCCGGTCATTTTACTCAAGGCTGTTTGACCCCCTTCCTGTCTCTGTCTTCCTCAGCAGGGCAGCTGTGGCTTAGCGCCTTCCATGTGTTACCCAGGATCTGAGCAGCACAGACACGGACACCTCAGCTCTTCCTACATGTATGGTGACGGCCAGTTCTTATCCCCTCGCCTTAGCTTGTGAGCTCTGAGGAGCAGGGGCTTCATTCCTCTTTGTCACCTCAGCACCAATACAGGCGGAGTGGGAAGGCGGCAGTCACCCCACCCCAGCCAGGCTACACCATGTAGTCTCTAACCCTCCCCACAGTTCTTTCTTTTTTCTTTCTCTTCTGGTTTTTCAAGTCAGGGTTTCTCTGTGTAGCCCTGGCTGTCCTGGAACTCATTGTGTAGACCAGGCTAGCCTTGAACTCAGAGATCCTCCTACCTCTGCCTCCCAAGTGCTGGGATCAAAGGCGTGCGCCACTGCCGGGCTCTCCCCACAGTTCTTTCTTTGAGGTAGGTGTTTGTCCTCGTTGTTATAGGAAAGAGAACAAAAGCACAATGCTGGTCTCTGACGAGAGGAGGCACAACCCAAATCTCGGACCGCCCAGCTCCAAAGTCCAAGCTGCCCACTGCGGCTCCCAGCAGGAGTGAATAGAGGGTTTGTGAATGGGTTCTGGCTGCAGAGAGTACCTGGTCTTTTCTAATTGCCCATATGAAATCTATGCCCATGGGTAACATTTCATTTCCTCATTTGTCCAATTGACTTTCATTTCAATAACCCACTTCCTCTTCAATCCTCTCAGCACACTGGTAGCATACAGCCATCTCTCTCCCACACACAGATCTGCCTCGTCACAATTTTCCCTGAAGTACTTAAGCACTTAAGCAAAGAGTAGTGTACATTCCTGAAGTCCCAGCTACTCAGGGGGCTGAGACAGGAGGAACTCAGGAGTGAGGGCCAACCTGAGCCAAAAGGGACACCTGCTCTCCAAAAGAAAAAAGCCATTTGGCTTGCTACTTTTAAATGCTTTTAACCCTCCTGCTGTCTTTGTGCATTTATCCTTTCCCCCAACTAGATGGATGGTAAAGCCCCAGGGTGAGGACCACATTCTTAGACACACACTTCAGCCCTGCACCTAGGTCCCCTGAGTGAGTCTCTTTGGCCACTTGGAAGGAAAATGGTTTCCATCCAGCAAATTATTAGCTTACTCTTAGTGCGACAGTAACTGCCTGACCATTACCACGCTTCTGCCCTGCTCTTCACTGACTCCCAGGACACCAGGTCTTGCATTACAGTTTCAGGAAGGGGGCTGGGGAGAAGGCGGGTGAGAGCAGGTACCCATCTTGCAGAGGACCGGGGTTCACTTCCTAACACTCCTGTCACAATGCGGAACTCCAGCTCCAGGGGCTGCAACACCTCTCCTCTCAGACACATGTATATACATTATTTTACAAATTAATGGGGCTGGAGAGATGGCTGAGTGGTTAAGAGCACTGGCTGCTCTTCCAAGGGATCAGGGTTCAATTCCTAGCACCCGCATGGCAGCTAAAATTGCCTAAAACTCCAGTTCCAGGGGTTCTAACACACTCACACAGACATACATGTAGGTAAAACACCAGTGCACCCAAAATAAAATTAAATCACTAAAAAAAAAATTAATAAAAATAAAAAAAATTTAAAAATTCAGTAACAATTTATAAGCAAAACAGCAAGAACCATCTTTAACCAAAACCTTACAGGAAGAACATTCTAGATACTGAGTGCAGGGATGCGTTCTTTTCCAAGAATGTCAAGTCTTTCTGCTAAAACAAGTTTCAAAGTTTAAGTAAATCAGAATTCGAAAGACTATTTGAGCTGCTCCTTAAAGGGAAATGGTGATGGTCTCATTACCCCATTCCAAAGAGAAGTTCTCGGGTTTCTTTACCGTGAAAAAGCTACCTCTTTCTAGTAGAGAGGAAGGCCAAGCTGCCAAGGTCCCTGCCTGGCCCCTTACCCCACTCCGCTCCTTCACTGAGCCCTCGCCAGGCTCCTGGCTCAGGAGCTGTATGGGCCCAGTGCCGGGCCAGATGGTAAAGACGGGAAAAACTGCCAAAGAGGAGGCAAACAGGAAATGGAAACAGGGATGTAGGTGTGGGGGAGAGATAACACAGACCCTCTCCCCAATTCTGCCTGAAGAGGCCAGGCTTGGGGGGAGATGGAAAAAAAATGGACGTAGCCGCTACCTCCAAAAAGAAGGAACAGTGGAGTTTCATTTCACCAGCGAGGAGGAGGGCCGTGGAGGCTTACACAGCTTGGTAACATGGACACTCACTGATGTCACATAAGCACATCATGACACACATTTTCATACACAGACACACGGAGGCATGCATACATTAGCATACAAATCAGTGTCTGTGTACATGCTGTTACATTTGCAGAGCCACGTGGGCCAGAGAAGAAAGAGAAGCCCTGTCCCCTGCCTTAGGGAAAATCTTAAACAGATGCACAGAGAGCCAGGTTCCTCCGTGAGCACATGCTCATCCAGATGTATGCAGAAATACCTCAGCCCACAGGCATGGAGAGCCGAAGAAACCACGATCCACATAGAGGAACCAGAGGCACGACGCTTTCCACCCTCACCCTGCTCAAATCAGAGCTGGCCAGTTGCTCAAGGTGTCTCTGCCTTTGGGAGCCCGTGCGCGCATCTGGGGCCCACGTTCCTTACCTCCTCAGGACCTCTGGAACCTGTCCCATTGCCCTCTGAGCTGGGCTGGGTGCTGCTCTTAGCTGAGATAAGGGATAGGGGCAGGGCTATTTTCTGCCACGGGCAGGAAGTAAGAACCCAGAGACAAGTGAGCAGGAGGCTAGCTCATGATTGCGGCTCCACGCGGCTCCCCACGCTCTGCCCAAGGGGGCCATCCTCCCCAGCATGCAGTCAACGATGCGGAAGATCGCTGCAGGCAGCAGACTCCACTGTGAAGACAGGAAGAGGCTGCCCACCACTGTCTCTGTGTTCCCCCACCTTGCCTCTCTCACGCCTCGGCTCCTCGACTCCCATCACCAATTCACATCTTTCTGCCTTCTCCACAGGGCCAAAATCCAGGTCTTTGTGCCCACGATTACCTCTGGGATAGCCTCAGGTCATTTCTCGGCCAAAACACGGGAAATAGCATTCCTCTTTCTAAGTGGCCAGTTAGACACTTCCTCTCTGCTTCTCTTTGAGGTGGGGTTGGGGTGGGAGGCAGCAGGTGCCTCTCTCCCCTGACAGATTTGGGTGCAAGAGTGACCTCATATCCCTTCACTAAGCTCCCCACGGAGCCCCTGGGCATGCTGAGAACTCTAGCTTAGAGTGTTAGTTCTGCCCCAGTCTCAGGTGTGCAGGTATACACCTGTGATGCCAGTACTTGGGAGGCAGAAAGCCGGAACATGAGCACAAGTCCCAGGCCTGGTCTACATGGCCAGGTCAGAGCAGGCAAGGAAACTCTGTCCACCGGGGTGTGCAACTTTTAGGAAGATCACCCCAAGTCCCAGGCCTGGTCTACATGGCCAGGTCAGACCAGGCAAGGAAACTCTGTCCACTGGGGTGTGCACACTTTTCTACACGGTGAGTTCAGGGCAGCAGAATTACACGGTAAGACTTGCTCTCAAAACAAAGCTAAACTCAAAGGTGTCTTCCAGCCCTTCCTGGGCACAGGCTAATCCTGCCAGTCAGCTTCTCCTGAGACCGAGGGCCAGGGAAAAGATGAGAAGGGCTGTGGTTTGGGGAGTTCAAGGTGAGGTCACCCAGCCTAGAAGGAGATAGAGTCTGGGGTCACCAGAAAGAGAGAAGAGGCCTCCTGTGGCCCAGGTCACAGAGATACCATCCCTTGACTTCAGGCTCAGGGGTCCTGCCTCGTCCTCAGGGTCCTGTCTTCTCATTGCCCAAGGCTGCCCAGCTTGTCCTCTCTCCACCAAAGCCCTTCCAACATCATCCTCGTCGTCATCATCATCATCATCAACAGCCTCAGTCTCCCTCCCTGGCACAGCGCACTCCCTCCCTGCCCGTGTCCAGCTCTCCTCAGTGGGTTCCCCTTCCTCAACCCTTTCCTCCTTCCTCCTTGAGATAGACCTCACAACATATCTCTGGCTGACTTGGAATTCATGACAATTCTCCTGCTTCAGGCTCCAGAGTGTGGGGAATATGACCATCCTTCACAATGTTTTTCTGGGAAAAACAGAAGTCAAAGGTGGCCCAGAGCTCAGTAATTCATGTCCCTGATGTGTGGATGACAGCTTATCCGCCTCTCCCTCTACCCGACCTTCCAAAGCTAGAAAAACAGGAAAGAAAGTCCCAACCCCCCAAAAGTCACTGCCATAGGCTCAGCCCCACGCTGACCTGTGCCCGGTGTGTGTTTTACCCTCGCTTCAGGCCCGACAGGTCCTGCCTCTTCTGAACAACCTCCTGGAGCCTTTTAGGCTGGCTGACCTTACTCTGAACTTCCATTATACCACTGGCCTCAGAGGCCCACACCCTTTGTTTTTGATGCTGGGGATGAACCCAGGGCCTTGTGCACACGAGGCCAGCGCTTTGCTTCCCAGCTACACCGATATTCCCATCAACTCTCCCCTCTTCTGTTGTCTCCTCCTTGGCGTATAATTATTATTTTATTTATTATTAGTAGTAATTATTATTATTATTTTGTTATTATGACCTTGGACATAAAAGGTCTCTGTGTCAGTGGGGTGCATACTGGGAGGAGTAGGGCGGGGAGAGCTGGTGGCTTCAGCCAGCACAGACTGAGCTGGCCTCTAGTGTCTCTGGTTGTTTGGGAGGTGAGGTTCACTGTCACATTCCTTGCCTCCATTTCCCCCAGGGCTATGACTTCAGTTTACCATAAATGAAGCGTTCTGGAAGTACGAGTCTGTGAGTCCCTTTCTTGTCACTGAGCCCCCAAAACCATAGGCAGTAGGCAGGCAGTGGCCTGCACACAAGTATGGCAAAGGTCCCAGGCAGCCTTCCACAGGTTCCCCCACATGCGCAATGGCTCGTCCCCCGACCCCCTTTATGCTACTCATGAGCCGTATTCTGTCACAGCCTTGGGGACAGAGAGACCGCACAGCCCAACACCCTTCTATTACAGCATCCCAGGCAGGGGTGGCGCTTCCTCAAGACCCACTGAAATATAACTGGGATGGCTGGGGTAGCTCAGTGGCAGAAAGACTTCCAGCATTCACAGGCTCTGGGCTTAATCTCTGGCACAGCAAAAACTAAATTCAGTAGATCTGAGCATCGCGGCACACTCATGTAGTTCCAACTAGCGGGAAAGCTCATAGGATGGGGGTCATTTGAGGTTAGGAGTTGAAACCCATCCTAGAAAGCATGAGATTTCATCCCCCAAAGGGCCAGGAGCCTGGGGATGTAGCTCAGGCGGCGGAGTGCTTGCCTAGTCTGCTCTGGGTTCAACCACCAGCACATGCAGAAATCTGGTGTGGTGGTCCATGGCTGTAATCCCGGAACTCCAGAGGGAGAGGGAGAGGGATCAGGCCATACTTAACTTATACTCATCCCATCCCCAGCACCAAATAACCAAACAAAGCACACCTCGGTGGCCAGAGAGGGCTATCTTTCCCAATCAGCTCGTTAGCCAACTTTTATCAGTTCGGCTCAGTGTCTTCCAGGTTAGGACCTGGCCCTGCAGGTGAGTGGATGTGAGGGGAGCAGATCTCAGAGCTCTCCTGAGAGAGCTCAGGCTCAGCATGAGAGCAGGAGCCTAAAGCTTTAGAGGAAGACCCTAAGGTGGCCCACAGTGGGGCTTCAGACCTTCGGGTGTGCCAGGCATGTTGGCTGCCTCTTCAGGCTCCCTAAGGAAAGATCTCTCCCCAGGGGGCAGCCCTGTTTTCCTTTTCACTTTATCCAAAAGCGTTCCCGGGAGCCTATGGCCCACCCATACTCTCCATCCTCACCAGTGTCCTGAATTTCTGGCGGCAGCCCCACACGTCACACCCCCATACCTGTGCTCTGTGGCTCTTCCTCTGCCGCTGCCCCAAGACGGCTTCCGCTGACACTCTGGGCTGGGCTGAGCTGGGCTGGTAGGACCTGCTCCTGGGCGGGCCTGACACACCCACCTCACGGATCTCAGTACATCCCTCCCAGCCCTGTGCACTCAACCAGCTCCACCGAGTCAATGAGGGGCAAAGCCTTGACCACAGGTCCCTTCACAAACAGGTCCGAGAAGCAAGTCCCAAGATCTGATGAAAGCCCAGCCCCAACTCTAGTCACTCAGCTCCCCAACTATGGCTCACAGACGGGCAGTTTCCGGGGGAACTCTAGGTGACACACCTACCCATGGATGCCTGATGACTAACCGCCCCCCCCCCCCCTGCTGCTCTCACCTGTCTCCTCCCTGCCCGTCCTTCTTCCTCTCTTGGGCCAGCTAGGTGGTTTAGTTCATGTGGCCCGTGGTTGTATCTTCCCCTGCCTGGGGCTCATGGGCATGCCAAGTGCTCTCCCTCCCTGCCAGCACACACCCAGTTCCTCCATCAAAGCGGTGGCCTGTCTGGATGCTTCCTCCTCTCCCTCTGTCTCAGGCGGGGAACTCCTGGAGGCAGGGAGCCTATGGTGGTTCCTGTCTGCATTTTGGAGCACAGCCCTTCACTACATAAGCAGACAGGGATTTTTTTTTTTCTCTCTTTATTTGGAGGTAGCTGGAAAAGGTATTATGGTTAAATGAGTTTGGCGGACACTAGGCGAAACGCAGCATTAGCATTCTGCTGAATGGTAAGCCACGGGTTGATTGCTCCAGCTGGTTGAGGGCGCATTATACTAATTGTATTTTTTCCTTCCTGAGGAGTGAATCTAGAATCTCATCTGCATGTTAGCAGGTGCTCTTCCACTAAACCACACCCAGATCTGCTATTTGGGGCATGTTTCAACTTTCTGTTTTCTTTTTTTGAGACAGGTTTCATTATGTATCTCTGACTAGCTTAGAATTCACTATGTAGACCAGGCTAGCCTTGAACTCACAGAGATCCTCCTGCCTCTGCTTCCTGAGTGCTGGTGTTAAAGGTGTACACCACATGACTGGCAATCTTTTGATTTTTTTTTTTCTAAAGAAATTTGATGCTACAGAAAACCACACTGATGACAATGCAAAGATTGATTGATGCTGGTGAGCCCAGCCCCAAAGGATACAGCTACAATACACCTCCTGCATCTAAGGTTCAGGGAACATCTGGAAGAGGGGCAGAAAGACTGTAGGAACCAGAGGAACAGGAAGTCCAATGTGAGAGTGTGTCTCCTAGAAATGACAGGGAAACTTCACCTGTGGCACCTCAGCAATTATGGCTGCCTAAACAAGATCTGAACAATAACAACACCGAGGGAACGCCCACCAGGAGCACCACCTCTAGTCAAAGAACTGCTGGCCCCTGAGGACCGCTGGGAGAGGAAGAATTAGTCTTTCCCAGGGATGAGCCCCTTAATTACTTAACCAATACCAAACAGTCAGCCCCGAAACTATAACTATATACACACAAGCAACCGAAAGGGACTCAGCAGATTGTGTGTGTGTGTGTGTGTGTGTGTGTGTGTGTGTGTGTGTGTATGTGTGTGTGACAATAAAGTCAAGGAAAAAAGCTATTAATTTGAGAGGGAGTGAGGAGAGAACATGGGAGGAATTGGAGAGAGGAACAGGAAGGGGAAAGATTAAGTAATTACATTTTAATTAAAATAAAAAATACATTTAAAATATTTTTATATATGTGTGCTTGAGTGTGTCCATGTGTGCAAGGCACATGCAGGTGCTTGTGAAGGCTGGAAGATAGCATTAGAGCTTCTGAAATTGGAGTTACACATGGTTGTGAGCTACCAGACATGGGTGCTGGGAACCAAAGCTGGGTTTTCTGCAAGAGCAGGAAGTATCCTTAACCACTGAGCCTTCTCTCTATCCCTCTAATTTTGTTAGTTTGGGTTTTTTTTTGTTTGTTTGTTTTTGTTTTTGTTTTTGTTTTGAGACTAGATCTCTCTGTTATATACATCTGGCTGTCCTGGAACTTGCTATGTAAACTAGGCTAGCCTAGAATTCACACAAATCCACCTGTTTCTGTCTCCTCAGTGTTAGTGGTTAAAGATGTGTATCACCACACCCAGCATGTAGCCCAGGCTGGCCTGTCTCTACCTCTCAAGTGCTGGGATTACAGGAATATGCCACCACACAAAGTTTTTTGGTTTTTGAAAATGATTTTTATTTATGAAGGTATGTATGTGATGTGATGTGATGTGGTGTGTGTGTGTGTGTGATATGTATGTGGGTAATGTGTAATCATGCCATGGTACCTGTGTCAACATTGTGGAGTTGGCTCTCTCCCTCTGCCTTTTACATGGGTTTTGGGGATTGAATTTAAGGCACCAGGCCTGCTCAGCAAGTGCTTTTATTTGCTAAGCAATCTCTCTAGTTCCCCACAATTACCACTCCTCCCACTTTGGGAAATGGGGTCTCATGTACCCCAAGTTGACCTCAAACTATGCAGCCATGGCTGACACTGAATTTCATACCCTCCAGACTGCACTTGGATTAAAGCATGCACCACCATGCCCCCTGGAACCCAGGGCCTGGTCCATGCTAGGCAAGCACTCTGCCAAGTGAGCTACAGCCCCGAGCCCAAGTTCTGTTTGTGCCAATTCAAATGCTGTGGATGACTGTCAGCCCACAGAAGAGACTCCAGCGTCCCCAGCTGTACCGCCTTGTGAGTGTCCAAATTATTCAAGGCCGGTGCCAAAGGGACACTTGAAGGTGCTCATCATCCAGACCATCTGGCAAAGCTTGTACGCCCAGGGCTTCTGAGCTCCGGGATGTAGTTTCAGTTTCTCCCCTCCTCGTAGAGGGAAGCACAATCTATGCCATACCTTCTGGGTTGATGTACTTTGTGGCTTTGGCCTTGAGAATCACATACTCACATGTGAACTCAGAGATGAAGGCCAGCATACCCTCTCGGCCCTTTCCACCCTTGCCATCTCAGTCACAGCCCCATACCCCCACCCCCCTTTTTTTTTTTTTTTTTTTTTTTTTTTTTTGGCTTTTTTCGAGACAGGGTTTCTCTGTGTAGTTTGGAGCCTGTCCTGGATCTCACTCTGTAAACCAGGCTGGCCTCGAACTCACAGACATCCGCCTGGCTCTGCCTCCCGAGTGCTGGGATTAAGAGCGTGCACCGCCGCTGCCGCCCAGAGCAGACATAACCCTTTCAATGTAACTCCTTGACCACTTAGGCCTGCGGCTTCTCATGGGGCAGGATGCTTCCTCGGTGCCGTTCCCGGGAAGTTCTCCTGCGAATGGGAGTCTGGAGGTAGATTTCTAGGAGTGAGGTGGCGGTGCTGAGGGTGGGGGTCGCACTAAACAGAGCCCATGGGCTGAAGACAAACATTTTATTTGAAGGTATTCTTCAAGGCACACACAGCTCCCATCATGGACCTCTCTGGGACTGCTGTCCCAACCCAGGGGAAATGTAAGCAGGGGCCAGGTCAGAGGCCTGTGAGGGCACCCGGAGGCCGACTGACAGGTGAGGTCTGAGAGCGATGGAGAAAGCAGTGGAGAGGCAGGGCCGGGGCGGGGACGTCTCAGACCCCAGCTCATCCAAACTGGCCTAGAGCCAGAGTGTTAAACTCTTGGTTCCACCGGAGGATGACCTCCTCGCTTTTAGCCGGGCTCAGCACGTTGTAGTTCTCGTTCATCATACATCTCATGCGGTATATCTACAAAAGGATCACGTGTGTATGGAGCGTGAAGTGAGGAGGAATCAGAACCAGGGGCAGGGGCTAGAGGGCAGAAAGGGATGCAGGTGGGGTTTCCACAGTTCAACCTCCTTTCGGACAGACGGAGGAGGCCTAGACCCAGACAGGAAGTAACTTACCGTAGTAGGCTACCTGATGAGTAAGGCTGGGAGACTGAAACTCAGCATCCGGTTTTCAGGGCAGCTAAGGGTCTCCCGCTGGGTCCTCGGGGCCCATCCCTCCTTTCTGTACCCCCCCCCACTCCTGTCTGAGGGGGCCTGACTCACTCCAGACTAGGAAGAGGAGGAGGCACCATGTAGAGGTCTCTGCCTCACAGATGCAGACAGGGAACTGTTTCCACAGCCCAGCTTCCGGAAGAGAAGTGCTCAGAATAGACCCTCCCAGGAGGGTCTGGGACTGGTAAGGGGTGGGGACAGACAGGGGAGGGGCTCACCTTCCGGTTCTGGTTTTTCATCAGGCACTGCTGGCTTTTGAAGGAACAGTAGTTTGGGTACTGGACATAGTCTGTATCACAAATCTACACCAGGAGCCAGGGAGAGGGACAGAGTATCAAAACCCTGACGGGACACCACTCTCTCCATTGAGGGTCACGGCAGTCCTGGTGGGCCAGGGCCTCACATAGCTGGGGTGCACCCCACTGTACCTCCTTTTTCCTTCTCCCACCCTCAGTGCTGGGTTCCTGGGAAGCAGCCAGGTGGTAAGGGGAATCAGGAGTGCCCTACTGGTCAGTTGATTGGGGGTGTAGAAGGAGGCAGCTAAGGGTCCAGTGCATGAGTGGCCAAGGGCTTGCTTGGTAGACATAGGCCCTGGGTGCCATGCCTAGCAACACACACACACACACACACACACACACACACACACACACACACACACACACAGAGAGAGAGTATATAGAACACAGGAAGGTGACCCAGCTCGTGGTCCAATCATCAGGAAGCCTGTTGATGATGGGGGTGGGGGAAGGGCCCAAATCACTCTGATAAGGGACAGTGGGTCAATCATTCTCCTGTGGACCTTGCCTGCTGTCAAACCGTGGAGTGGGATAGGGAACCAGCTCTCAGCAACGATAGCTGACTAACAACTCGGAGGTGGTGATTTGGGGGCGAGAGGAAATGTGCTGATATTATTGATGGGGAAAGCACTGGACAAGATGGGAAGAAGGCTTCAGGCTGAGCAAGGGAGGCAGGTTCCACAGGGCTGGGCAGAGAGGAGAACCTGGGCCTGCAGTGACTGGACCAAGGCCACTCAGCAAATGACTGGCTAAGCCGGGGCTAGAACCTCTGTCTCCATCTCACCTCCCGGTCTGCAGCCTTCTCCTGGGACAGGGTTCCTACTGCTTTGCTGAATGTGACCCTCATTTACTGGGGGAAGGGTCCATTGGGAGAATGGTAGGAGGCCACTAAGGACTGGGTCTCAGAGCCAGGGTCCCAAGCTCAGGCTTTCCCGAAAAAGTTCCTAGGAAGACCTGGGAGTGGCCGAGGGGGCTACGGTTGAGGAAAAGGGTCTGACCTTGGTGGGGAGATCCCCATCCTGGAAGCTTAGGAACTCAGCCTTGAGCCACTTGGAGACTCGTTCATCTTCACAGCCCTTCATGGCCAGCCGGTTACACCAGAAGTCAGAGCTGAGCCCTCCATACATATCTAGCCCGCCAAAGCGGCCTTTGTCTGGGATCCTCGCCTGTGGACACGAGACATGTGAGAGGCATGGGCCTCTCCACCCGCAGGCCGCCTTCCCACGCTCCCTTCAGCTTTCCCAGCACAGGCTTCCCGGTTGAGGTACCTGGTTGCCGGTGGATATGCTCTGGGATGAGAGGAAGGGGCTGATGAAGGGTATCTTGTGGGAAGCATCACAGTGCTGCCTCAGCACGTTGCTCTCAGCATGGCACTGCTCCAGCTTCAGGGAGCAGAACGCACAGAGGGGACAGGCAGCTGTGTGTCGCCGTCCAAGACTGTCACAGACCTGGGACAGGGGTTTGGGTGAGAGGCTGAGGCGTGGCAGGCTGCCCTTCTCTTGCATCAGCCCCCCAGAGCACACAGCATGATGGCTGATGTTTTTGCCCTAAAGCCTTTTGCTAGGCTTTTCTGCCCTGGCCTCCTTCCTAAGACTCCCTCAGGGACCTCCCCTCAGCTCTCAAGTAAACTTCACCTGCAGGTGGCACCCTCACCTTTAGCACCAGCTCTGATTTCTCCCCCCAAGCTCCAAATTCTCCTCGCCAGGTAACTCACAGGCATCTTAGATGGGGGGAGGGAATCATCCCTGCTCAAGCAACCTGAGAAGGATTGTGATTCTCCTCTCTGTTCCTTTAATGACAGCGCTAATCATGTTTGCAGAGGCGACAGCGCTGGCCAGCAGAGGCAGGAGCATCATAACATTGAGTCCTGCCTAAACTACTTGGCAAGACGAATAAGCAATCAGGGATTTCCCCTCTTGGGAGGCAGAGGCAGGAGGATCAGGAGTTCAAACTCCTCAAGTTCCAGACCAGCTTGGCCTACAGAGATCTTTTCTTTCTTTCTTTCTTTCTTTCTTTCTTTCTTTCTTTCTTTCTTTCTTTCTTTCTTTCTTTCTTTCTTTCTTTCTTTCTTTCTCTCTTTTGTGGGGGTAGGGGGTGGGGGTGGGGGGTGGGGGAGGTAGTGGGGGGAAGGAGGTGGGGTGGGGGTCCAGAGATCCTTTCTTTTTTTTTTTTTTTTTTTTTGGTTTTTCGAGACAGGGTTTCTCTCTGTAGCTTTGCGCCTTTCCTGGAACTCACTTGGTAGCCCAGGCTGGCCTCGAACTCACGGAGATCCGCCTGCCTCTGCCTCCCGAGTGCTGGGATTAAAGGCGTGCGCCACCACCGCCCGGCCAGAGATCCTTTCTTTAAAAACAAAACAATACAAAACCCAGTCAGGCATGGTGGCGCATCTTTAATCGCAGCACCTTGGAGGCATTGGCAAGTGGATCTCTGAGTTCCAGGCCAGCCTGGTCTACATGGTGAGGCACTGTCTCAAAACCAAAAACATCAAATCGACGTCATTAAGCCCATAAGCACTAACAAATAACATTGGCACTTACTCATGAGGAGAGCGAGGCTCCAGGCAGTTAAGAACATTGCTCAAAGCTGGACATGGATCCAGGTCTTTCCATCTCTCAGACCCATTCTCCATCAAATGCCTAGTTCCAAACCTGCCAGTTCCTGTAAGCTCTTTCAGAGTGGGGTTACCCATCTCCCAGCTGAGTGCTGGTCCTGAATGAGTGTCCTCAGCATAACCAGAAACATCTGGGCCAAGCACACCTTCAGCGAATCCCACCATCACTCAAGGCGCAGCCTGAAACAGGGTGTGGGCTCCTTTTCAGTCCCTGCTTACCCAGCAGCAGCCAGCAAGGGAGACAGCAGCATGACCCTGACCCCAACCCTTTATGAGTTTTCCCTTTCCTGCAACATTAAGTGCCTCAGGTGGCATCCGGACTTTCCACTCTGTCTTTTGACTCTGTCTTCTGCTACTATGTGCTCAGTAGAACAGACTCTGTTCCCTTATCCAAGCATACTACCCTGAGTCTATGACCTTTGAATTCACATATTTCTAAAAAATGTCTCTCCAGCACACCCTTTTGTAATACTGCTGACTCCACATGAACCTCCCGCATCAGGCTCAAGCTCCTTCCGGCCAGAAAACGTGTTCATTCTGAGCTCCCCACGAACGTTCAGGTCTTGTCTCTGCAGAGCCTTTGTGCGTACTGCTCCCTCTGCTAAGAACTCTGCAGCGGGCCCCTCCTTTTGCCTTGTTAACTGCCTTCAGGTCTCAGTTTAGACTCCAGTTCCCCTAAGAACATTCTCCGATCATTGCAATCGTGCAGAGTGGCCTGTTCACGACACCACCCGCTTCCTCGGCACTGTCCCCTTGCCCCCTTCACGGTGCTGATCTTCTCACAGTGCCCAGCTTCACTGGTTGTACCACGTATCAAATCCAAGTGCCTTCCTTGGATATGAAAGCACTCTCCCACTGAGCACACCCCAGCCTTATTTTTCCATCTCTCTCTCCCCAACTAGTTTCTGAGAGAGAGAGCAAGCATGGAATCTGCTCTGCACGCGGCTAGCGTCCCAGGTGTCTAGCAGACAGTTGGTGCCCGATCAGTGTTTGTTGAAGAAACAGATGAATGAATGGTAGGTTGGCTCTCAGTGGTTGTTTGCTAAATTGTGCTGTTTCAGAATCAAGGAACTGCGTGTGGTAGGGTGCACCTGTACACCCAGCTATTGACTGCTACCAAGGCTGAGAAGAGGATCACTTGGGCCTAGAAGCTCAAGTCAGCCTATGCAGCAGAGACCTTGCCTCAGTCGGTAACAATGACAGCAAAGGAGCACTTCAAAGCACGTATCTTTCTGGGCATGGACTTGCTAATTGTGGAAGAAATGTTGGAACCGGAATCTTTTTACAGACTCCCTAAAATGCTGTGGTGGTAGTCTTGATGGTCAACTTGATTAGGTCTAAACTCAACTAGAAGGCAAGCCTCTGGGCACTCCTGTGAGGGACTCCCTTGATGAGACTCTTTGAAGTGGGCAGAGCCACCCTAAATGTAGGATGGGAACTCAGATGAGAGGGAGATGGGAGAAGGGAGTTTTCCTTTTCGTCCCCTGACCTTCACTTTTGCTGGCAAGTTCATCTATCCTGCTGCTCTCAAAGATGCATTTCTTACTGATTTAGAACCTACTTCTTTGGGATTCCCACGTAGACTGAAGACCAGCTGCTCTCCAGGAACCTTCCCCACTTCAGTACCTGATTGGGACTCCTGAGATGTCAGCCTCACGGACTGAACAATGACCAGATTCTTGGCCTCTCTAGTCTGAAACAGCCGTTGAGGGACTACCCAGACCATATCATATAAGCCAACCTGATAAATCCCCTCTCAATATATCCATCCATTCTACTGGTTCTGTTTATTTAGAGAACCCTAATACAGACTATTGCACCAGTCCCCATGGTGGCTTTGTGGGAAGCGCAGTGTGTTTTCCTTACTTGAATACTTAAGGATTTTCCTTTCTTGCACATAATTCTTCTGGTGAAATCATCCATAGACTTGCAGAATGCCTTATCCACCACCGTGGTACTCCACACAGCTTTGCTTCCAATCAAGGAACTCACTTCTAAGCCAGAGAGGTAGTCAGGGGGCCTGTGCTCATGGAATTCATTGGTCTTACCAGGTTTTCTACCATCCTGAAGAGAGCTGGCTTGATAGAATGGTGGAATGGCCTTTTCACTTTTTCAATTTTATGTGTATGGATGCTCTGTGTGCATGTATGTCTGCTCACCACTTGGTGTGCTTGGAGGCCAAGAGAGGGTGTCAGAGCCCCCTGCACCTCGAGTTACAGATAGTTGTGAATCACCATATGGGTGATTAGAATTAAACTTGGGTCCTTCGGAAGGGCAACCAGTACTCTTAACCACTGAGCCATTGCTCCAGCCCTTGGAACGTCTTTTTAACAGACAGTTACAGTGCCAATTAGATGGGAGTAGCCTAGAGGGCTGGGGTAGTGTTTTCCAGAAGACTGTATATGTTTTGAATCAACCTCCAATATACACTATTATTTCTGCTATAGCTAGGATTCATGGTCTAGGAATCAAGGGGTGGAAATGAGGATGGTACTACTTACTATGACCTCTAGTCACCCCCTAGGAACATTTTTTTCTTCCTGTTCCTTGGACTTTACTGCTCTGCTAGCCTAGAAATTTTGGTTCCATAAGGGGGAGCACTCCAACCAGGAGTCACAAAAAATATTACATTTCATTAGGAGCTAAGAGTTTCCTCTGGTCACTTTGGGCTCGTGATACTTTTAAGTCAACAAACTAAGAAAGGAATACATTTTTAGGAGGAGTGATTGATCTAGACTACCAAGGGGAAAATGGATTCCTTCTTCACAATGGAGATAAGGAAGATTATGTCTGGAGTACAGAAGATGCTTTAGGGCTCTTGTTCTCAACCTTCCTAATGCTGTGACCCTTTAATACAGTTCCTCGTGTTGTGGTGACCCCCAACCATAAAATCATTTTGTTGCTACTTCATAACTGCAATTTTGCTACTGTTATGAATCATAATGTAAGTATCTGATATGCAGGTTATTTGATATTCGACCCCCCCCTCCCAAGGGATCATGATCCACAGGTTGAGAACCACTGCTTTAGGGCATCTCTTGGTGTTAAGTTAATGCCCTGGTGATTAAGGTCAATGGGAAATTAGAACAACCCAATCGAGGCAGGATGACAGGATCCAAACCCTTCAGGGATAAAGGAAAGGGTCACCCTTCCAGGGAAAGAACCAAGGCCTTCTGAGGTGCTTGCTGAGGGGCGGAAATACAGAATGAGTAGTAGAAGAAGGTAGTTACAAATACCAGCTAAGTTCATGTGACCAGTCACAGAAATGAGGATTGTAACCGATGCGTTTCCTGTCCTATTTTGTTAAGAAGGTGTTTGTGCATAGATACTCATATATTAAGCAGACATTTGTTTTCTTTCCTCTATTTCTTTATCATGTAATGCAACACCCACTGAGATAATATCAGTGTTTAAGTACTGTAAATATATATTATCATATGTAAATTATGGGACACTAAAACACTAAGCATTCCTCAAGGGATTTTGCCACCTATTCTTAAATAATGTGTTTAATCATATGTGGTGTAGTTATATATCACATGTAGGCAGAATTATAATTTTGTCATTTTTTTCATGTGGAAATTGACCATGACATGAAGAGATTGGGTGTCAATTGACAAGGGGTGAATTTCTGATGGTGAATCTTGGTTGTCAACTTGACTGGATTTGAAACCAACTAGAAACAAGCCACTGGGGCTCTTGGGAGGGATTTTCTTGACCAGATCATTTGAAGGGGGAAGAGTGATCCTAAATGTGGGCAGCCCCCTGCAGTCTGACGGGAGAAGGCGGCTTTGCTTTTCCCCTGCTTGCCCACACGCTTGCTGGCAAGTCCGTTATCACGCTGACGCGGCATTCCTTTACTGATTTTAGAACAAGCTTCTTCAGGCTTCCAATGTAGACTGAAGACCAGCAGCTCTGTAGGAATCCTCAGGCCTCCAGTGCCAGTCTGGGGCTGTTGAGATGTCCAGCCTCACAGATTAAGCAACTACCAGATTCTCAGCCTCTCCAGCCACTGTTGGACTATGTGGACTGCATCATGTAAGCAAATCTAGTAAGTCCGCTTTTACTATGTATTCATTCTATCAGTTGTTTCTTTAGAAAGTCCTAATACAAATGGTTTCTGCTACACATTGTTTTTTGGAACTGGGGGTTGAACCTAGGGTCTTCTGCATGCTAGGCAAGTGTTCTACCACCGAGCTCCATCCTCAGCCCCGTTTACTTTTTTATTTTGAGACGGGGCCTCACTAAGTTCTGTTCACTCTGCTGCCCACTCCACAGAGTGAACCTGTGACTCTTCTGCTTCAGCTCCCTAAGCAGCCGGGACTACAGCCTGCACGACTAGACTCAACAGGAAGAGGTTCTATGAACCTTCTGGAAAGAAAAAGAGCCGAGTCTGAGGCGCAGCTAGGTACTGAAGATGCTGAATGGATTTCAAGGGAGGGCTTAGGGCTGAAAACTTGAAGAACTTAAGGATGCATTCAAGACCAGGCTGGCTTCCAGACTAGGTCTTCAACCTTCCTCTGTGGTGGCTGGAGATGTCCTTCCAAGGAATCTCTTCAACTATGTCTCATGCTTTCCTTGCCCAGCCCCCTCACCCATGGCTCACACAGTGCCAGGCCCATGGGATGTCCAGTGGCATGTATCCATTAAATAGCATGGTGGACATACCGAATCCCCGAAGCCAAGGATCTCCTCCTCCATGTAGCTCCAGGCCTTGGCTGTGGGAGTCATGGTGCAGGTATTCTCCATAATGGAATAGCATAGCACCATCATGGTCTCCGTGTGGGGCAGCTGCAGGAGGCTGCAAGAAGACAGTACAGACTGGTGGGGATGGGCTAGAGGGGGGCGGGGTAGAAAAACCACATCTACTCTTCCCCTCCGCTAAGCAGTTGGTCTTGGTCATATGCATTCAGCATGCTTAGCAGAGGACTTCCATCCTGCAGTCTGAGAGGACCTTGGACCAACTGCCTACTTTTACAAATGAGGAACTGAAGTCCAACATGGAGAAACAGTGGCTGGAGAGATGGCTCCGTGGTTAAGAGCAGTCGTTGCTCTTCTAGAAGACCCAAGTTTGGTCCCCAGCACCCACTCTTGTAGCTCACAACCACCCATTTACTGTAGTCCCAGGGAATCCGGCGCCCTCTTCTGGCCTCCATGGACACCTGCACACATGTGCATACACACACACAGACATACACACATACACCTAAGTAAAAATAAAATAAATAAAGAACAACAACAACAAAATGGAGAAGTAACTTTCTGAAGGCTTTAGTGCTAATCAAGGCCAGAGATAAGACCAGAACCCAGGGTGGGGCTTAAAACAAGGGTTGGCACAGAACAGGAGGGGCCCGCCATTGCTAGCTCTGCCTGAAGCCTGAGCAGGTCTGAGTGGGTCTGGAGACCAAAGCTGGTAAGTGGGCTTCGCAATTCCAAAGAAGGCAGCAGGGACGGCAGGGCCCATGAGGGGGTCACAATCTCCTGTACCTGCCGGTGCTTTGGCTTCTCCAGGAGTTATCGTACAGTTCATTCATTTCGTCCATTTCTTGGGCTGACCGAATGAGCTCCTGGATGTTCTCCATCATCAGTGGAGCGGAGTCCACTTCTCGGACCCGGGGAGTAAAGGAGGAAGGGTTGGAAGACAGAGACTCCGACTGAAACTTGGGCTCGGAGTAGGACTGCAGATTGGACACTGACTCCAGGCCCTCCTCTGTGCCCTGGCCCTCCTCCTGCTTGGTCTCCTCCTCCTCCTCTTCCTCCTCCTGCTCCTCCTGCTCCTGCCCGTCCTCCTGCTTGTGATCCTGCACGAGCTCCTGCTTGTGCTGCTCCTGCACTTGCTTGTGACCGCCCTGCTGCTCCTTGCCGCCCAGGGACAAGGACGACTGAAGCAGCTCCTCCACGTTGTTGTTGAGCCGCTCCGGCCAAGGCTGGAAGGCCTGGCGTTCTGTGGCTGCAGCGAGGTTTGGGGGGGAACCAAGAGAGAAAAGAAGGGATCAGACTTCCCGCCCATGGAGGACCACATCTGCACGTGCTGCCGTGGCGGTCCAGGCCTGCAGTCTGGGAGGTGGAGACGGGACTGCGTCAGGTCCAGCCTCGGCGACCTACTGAGCTGGAGGCTACACGAGGCTGGAGACCCTCTCTCAAAAACAGCACCGACACAAGTTTTCATGTTTGCTTGTTTCTCCATCAAGAAACTGGGGCTGGAGGGTGGTCGGGGAAGTGCTTGCAAGCATGGAGACCCGAGTTCAGCCCTTAGAGTCTATATAAGGGCTGGGTATGGGAGGGCTGGAGAGACGGCTCAGAGGTGAAAAGCATGGACTGCTCTTCCCAGAGGTCCTGAGTTCAATTCCCAGCAAACCACGTGGTGGCTCACAACCATCTCTAGTGAGATCTGGTGCCCTCTTCTGGCATGTAGGCAAAACATGCAGACAGCACACTATATACATAATAAATCTTAAAAAAAAAAAAAAAATGCTGGGTATGGGAACATGTGCCTATACTCTGAGTGCTGGGAAGGTGGGGACAGAAGGATGCTGAGAGTTTACAGGCTAGCCAGTCAGCTCCAATTAATTATTATTATTATTATTATTATTATTACTATTATTACTATTTTGGTTTTTCAAGACAGGGTTTCTCTGTGTAGCCCTGGTTGTTCTGAACTTGCTTGTAGTCCAGGCTGGCCTTGAACTCAGAGATCTGCCTGTATCTGCCTCCCAAGTATTGGGATTAAAGGCACGAGCCATTACCACCCGGAGTTACAGACAGTTGTGAGCTGTTATGTGGGTGCTAGGAATTGAACCCAGATCCTCTGGAAGAGCAGCCAGGGCTCTTAACCACTGGGCCATCTCTCTAGTCCCAGCTCCAAGTTTCTTGAAAGAACCAGTCCTCAGAACTCAAATGGTCTAAGCTGGACACGATGGTACACACCTTTAGTCTCAGCATTCTGGAGACTGAGGCAGATCTTTGTGAGTTCCAGGGTAGCCTGGTCTACATAGTGAGTTCCAGGCCAGCCAGGGCTACATAGTCAAACCCTGTCTCAAATAAATGTGGTGACTGAAGAAGACATTCAGTGTTGACCTCTGATGTACATGGTCAACAAACTAAAATCAAAATTAAAAGATATAACAAATATGTTGGTGGTACATGTCACCTTTCTACTTGCCTTACAGATGTACTTGTTCCCTAGAACAAATGTTACTTTTATCCATCTCACCTAGAGAATACCATGTATTCTAAGGAACTATCAACTAATTCCTTCTTGAATGAGGGGGATCCTAAGAATCAAACCCAGAGCCTCATATATACTGAGCATATATTCTACCATTGAGCTATGCTCCCAGTCTAAATACTCTCTAAAATGAAAATATTAATTTACAAAAGGCCTAGAAGGTTTTTATTTTTATTTTCATTTCACGCATATGGGTGTTTTGCCTGAATATATGCCCGTGCATCACAGTCATGCAGTGCCTGTGGAGGCCAGAAGAGGGCGGTAGCTCTTCCAGGCCTGCTCTAACTGGAGATCTGAGTTTGAGGCCGACCTGTCTTCGGAACTAGGAAAAGCAGATTCAGAGGAAGACCTTAAGTGACAGTGGAAGAAGGTCTGAGACAAGAGAGCCTTGACTTATTTCACGCAAAGCAAAAGCTTCTCGCTCTTCTCCCCAACTCATCACTCTTACCACGCAGGTTTGACACCCCAGCCCTGGGCACTGTGGTTTCCTAACACTGGGAGGTCTCACCTGTGGCATGGGATGCCATGGGGGATGTCATGGTGGTGGCAGGAACTTCTGGGGGAGAGTCTATCTCCTTGAGAGTGTTGGGTGAGAGGATGGAGACCGGCTGGGAGCATCGGACCCTCTGCAAAAAAAGGAGGAGAATGGGAACGCTTTTTCCCAAGGGCTGCCTGCCTAGTCATCCTCAGTCCCTGCGCGGCAAATCACAGCTTTCCCAGCTCCTGGGCAGGACTGATGAAGGAACACAGTTCCTCCAGGGAGCCTGTAGTCCTGAGAGGGCATTTGTGTAGGCCACATGCCTGCCTTCACTCTTTCCCAGCTGACTTAAATAAAAACACGGACCCTTTGGAGCAACGTTAGGAAGGGCATAGCTCTGCCTCTTCCCCGAATCTCTTCTCTCCTTTACTCACAGGAACAAGGGTTGTTCAGCGCATGTGGGCACCTGAAGTGAGGCCGTACTCACTTTGGCAAACTGACAGGGAGACGAACTAAATGATGCCCCTCCTGGAGACCTTCCTCAACTTCCCACTCCCACAGACTCTACCTTGGTTCTGGGCCAACAGATCCCGCCTTCCTCACCTTGGCGTAGTAGACGTGGTTGGAGCAACGGTACTGAGCAAACTGACAGAAGGACTCAAACCAGGAAGCATACGGGAGGTCAGAGCAGACGGCACCTACGGGAGGACAGCACCCACGGAGAGTGGTTACCGGGGAGCCTGGGCTGGGTGGAGGTCTCCACGAGTGGAGAGCAGGTTCTGGGGTGAGCTGCCCGCTGTGTCCCGGCCCCTCTATGAGCACGAAGCTTTTGCCCTGCGCCTGGTGGACCTCTGGGTGTCTAGGTTTCCCCACCGGTCTGGCCCTCACCATCTGGTACCAATCCGTGGTTTTCATATTGGTCCAACTGGACGAGAGTGGGGTTCCGGCAGCCGTGAGAGGAACGGAGGCGGCAGGTGGTCTCTGCCTTCCAGGTTGGGGTCAGCAGGGCGAAGAAACGTTCATATTCAGTGGACGAGAGGGGACTGCCTGGGGTGGAGGCCGAAGATGAATCCTCAGCTGAAAGAGGTGTTACAGGCAGGAGCCGCACTGCAGGGAACGGGGATAGACGAGAATGGACCTTCCCCAAAACATGCTCCGTGTCCAGTGGCCGGACCCAGACTAGAAGTAGATGCCCCGTGGATTAAGAACTGGCATGTTACGTGTATGTGTGTGGGTGTCGGGGGGAGTGGGGGTGTCTTGGGTGGTGCCTGATAACTAGAGCGTCCCTAGAGATTTCTAGGGACAAGAGATAAAAGTCCAACCTTTCCCAAGCCAGGAAGTGGTCCAGTTCTACCACATGGAGACAGCCGTCTCAGAACCCACGAAAAGGGGCTCTGAGGAGGCAGGGGCCTCAAGTCCTTTGGGAGCATAAGGCATCCCCAGGGAAGATCCACCCGCGTTTTCAGACCAGGGCAGCCTCCGTCGGCCAACCCTCGCCTCTCACCTTCCAGAAGCAGCAGAAGGAAGCCAGCAGCTAGTTTCATCATGGCCCGGGAAGATCCACCCGTGTTTTCACACCAAAGCAACCTCCAACGGGCCAAGCCTCGGAGAGCTGTGGGTCTCGGGCGGCTAACGCGGAGGCAGGAGGCGCGGCTACTACGTCACAAAGGTGAGGGCGGGGCCAGGCACGAGGTGAACTCCTGTGAGCTGCACCAGTTGCGGGCCTCGGACGGACGGATGGACGGAGAAGTCACAGGCTGCACAGCCCTCCCAGTCCCTCTGTTGCTCGGTACCACTTGCTTTGAATTCGTTTGTGCGCTGCCGGGAATTGAACCGAGAACCTCGCTTCCCCCACCACAGAGCTAAAACCTCAGCCCTGCGTACTACTTCCAGCCTCTTGGCGGTAACCCAGAGGGTGTGTATTAACACCGCTTCTACAGATGGAGAGGGTGGACCTGAGGAAGCAAGGTGCCCGGGTGTATGGAGACCTAGCTGCCGAGTCTAGGCAGCACTCTGCGCAGCCGAGCAAGAAAGTCTGAAAAAAAGGCAGGGACGACCTGGCCAGGAGCTATGGAGGACACCTCTAGGTAAGAAACAGACCCAAAGCCTGGCGGAGGTGGTGCACGCCTTTAGTCCCAGCACTTGGGAAGCGGAGGTAGGTGGATCCCTGTGAATGTGAGGCCAGCCTAGGCTCTTACACAGAGAAGCTCTGTGGGGTGGGGTGGGGGGGGTAGGGGAAGAGGCCCGAAGTTAAAATGAAAGCAGGATCGACCGCGGTGAACACACGTGTAAGAATGGTTCAGTGGTCCAAGGGACTTACTGTTTCCAAGAGAAAAGTGACCAATACAGTTAATTCATTGGGGGATGGGAAGCAAATACTTATTTTATATCTTTTGTTTTTAAAAGAAATCAAGCTAACACTATCACAGCACACACATATAACGCAAATACATGATTTATTGGAATTAAGTGAAAAGTGTTTCACCGAGAGCAGATGCATAATTACAAAGTTCTGAGTCCCCCGATGCAAGGCACCCCTCCAGGTGGAAAAGTTGTGGACACCACAGGACAAGTATCGTTATGGTTTCACATCTTGTCCTACTTCTGGCAAGCCATCCTCCTGCCTCTCATCCAATCCAGAGGATGCAAAAGGAATGCTTATCACATGTACGGAAACAGTCTCTACAATAAACACAGCAGGCTAGCATGGATCGCTTTTATTTACCTACCCCAGTTCCTTTTACATGTGAGTTATCTGTGCTCCACCTTACCCTCTCCCGTTCAAAGTCAGGATAAATCCCCGGGACACAGAAGAAGCTAGGCCAGAGCCCAAGTGATCTACAAGTTCCCTCACCATGGAAAAAAGAATGAAGAGGTTTATCCTACCTAGCCCCAGTAGGGGAAGGGGAGATGGAGGAGCCTGAGAGAGGTGTCCACCCCACTGCCCCAGTCCTTAAACACAAAGCAAGGGGGTGAAGAGGACCCTCCCTCTGAAGACAGCACCAACCTCACCACGGAGGCAGAAGGACGGTGAGCGGGACTACTTCCCTCGAAGGAGAGTGGAACGGAGCACATACCGTCAGTGGCTGTGGCACCCTCCCTACCGGGGTTCGGATGCAGCCTCAGCACCAGGAGTGGGGGAAGGGAGAAGGAAGGACAGGACTGCGCTGTCGACGTCTCCCCGGACCCCCAGTGCCCCGGCAGAGGCGTTCCTCTCTGTCACTAGCCCAGGGCAGGGGGATTCGGAAGAAATCTGGCATGAGATCCAAGGAAAGCTATTTCTTCTTTCGTTCTTGGGAGCAGCGTGGGCAAAACCTAAAAACCGGCAAAGAGCAGGGCAAACAAAAGTATGAAGTGAAGTCTGTGCTCTCCCGCTCAGCCTCGGGACAGCCCGACCAGCTCCCGCCACAGCCACCGCTTACCATTTTCCCCGAGGCTTGGTTGTCAGCCCCACACAGGCGAAGTGGAACCACTCGATGGAACACTGGAGAGGAAGATGGAACACAGCAGTCAGGGGCCTGCGCTGGAGGGGAGAGGAGCCAGCTGCAGACTCCCGAGAGGAGCCCTCTACTCCAGCCCTACTTCCTGCAAGGCCCCGGGCAACCAGGCCAACCACCATCCTACCCTGCACTCCCTCTCTCCCACTGAGTAGGGTGCCTGCTCCTTTTAGTCACGCCCCCATGCCCCTCAGAGCTCCTCCCCCAACCCTGAGGCAAAGGGGTCTCACATCTGGGTTGTCACAGCCAATCATCTCTCCATAGGAGACCTGGTGACAAAGGCAATATGTGGGTTCGTTGGGATCCACAGGCATATCCAACACATCAGAGGGATGGACACTGCCAAAGGTCACTGAGGGCATCCCATACTCAGGACTTCTGCATGCCAAGAGGAAGACAAATGTCACCTGCAGGAAGGGAAGCTACCACCTGAGCTCGGAGGTGGCAGGAGATTGTGGTGAGGCAAATGACATTCGGCTGCTTCTCCGTCCAGCAGACACCAAAGTGACAGAGTTACTGGCACAGAGACAGGGGAGTGGCAAGGGGCAGGGCTGCCGGGAGGTGGGCGTCCTTTGATGTACTCACGTGCGCACAAGTTTTAACTTCTTCTGGGCAGCCTTGGGGGCTTCTTCATCTGAGTTTTTTCCTTTGGAACGGGCACGGGCAGCTTTTTTCTCCTTTTGAGTCCGGCCTTCTAGGAAGAAAGGGTAAGCCGGAAGGCAAAGACAAAAGGATGGTTAAGTCCTCTTTGCTCCGGTCCCAGGTGACACTGGTCCCTCAGAGCTGGAGTGGCCCACCCCTCCTCACTCTTTTTGCCTTTGCTGGAAGAGCTGTCATAGTCACTCGACTCGATCTGCTTCTCCTTCAGATCAGCCTCGAAGCGGGCCAGGTCTGTGTCCAGCCGCCGGATGTGTTTGTCCACCTGTGGGGAGGAGGTACAAGGCTGTTTCCAGGGAAGGAAACAGCTAAGGCAGACGATGACTCTTCCAGACCCCAGACAGATCCCAACACAGCCGAAGGAGGGCCTCAGAGCCTGAGGATTAGACGGGAGATAGGTGGGAAGCCGCGGACAGGGCCATACCATCTCATAGGTCTGCATGGCAAGCTGCACCTTGTCGTCACCAAATTCCTTGCATTTGCCATAGGCCTCCTGGATCTGTCTGAGAAGGGCCAGTTTTTCCTCGGAGCTCAGGCTGCGGGCGCTACTCATATATTCAGTGGCCAACTTGTCAATTTCAGCCTTCAGGTCTACAACAGAGACAGAGGCCTGGGTCACAATGGCCCCTGGTGGCTAGATGAAACATACTTCTTCCTCTTGTTCCTTGGGCCTTTTCCATCGGCCATCAAGACCTTCCAACTGAAACGTACTGAACGTTCACAGGTACTGTGCCTTGTATTTGGGAAACGCAACACTGAAATTATTTGGGCCTTTTCTGGTATGTTTTGAGACAGTGTCAGTATGTAGCTCAGGATGGCCTTGAACTTGGGATATCCTCTTGCCTCTGATTCCCTAGCGCTGAGATTACAAACATGTACCACTGGCCTGGCTGAGACTGTCTGAAAGTGCCTTCAAGGTGCAGAAAACATGGCTGCCAGCGTTGAAACTGAAGCTTACCAGAAGGCACTGTGGGACTCTTAGCCGTGTACATGTTAGCATGAGGTGCACTTCTGATGACAGTTCGAGATGCTTCGTGGCAGGGCTTGCTTGATGCTTGCCTCATGAGTTCGGTTCCAAAGGCCACCTTGTTTCTTGTCTTAACCGCATCCCCCAACAGACCTGACTGCTGCAAACCAGGCTGAGTCACTTACTGGTGCGGTGGCCTCCAGGTCTCTCTCTCTCTCTGAGATAGGGTTGTGCCCAGGTTGGCCTCGAACTTACGATCTTCCTGCCTAAGCCGCCATAGTGGTGGGTCTGAAATGTTAACATTAGGTCCTAATTCCTCCAGGAATGCTGCTTCTGCATCCTTACTGTCCATTCTACTTTTTTCTTACCGATTTTGAGTACCAAGTTTCCTTCTGTAGCTCAAGATGTCTAGAACATACTATGTAGTCCAGGCTGGCCAAAAACAGAAGCAAATCCTCCTGCCTCAGCCTCCTGAATGTTGAAATTACAGGTGTGAGCCACCATATCCAGCTTGCTCATCTTTCTTTGTTCATCAATTGCAACTTGCTTACAATTCTTGTCGTTTTTTTTTTTTTGTTTGTTCATTTTAGATATTGCTCGAAACACCTTAATACTAGACAGAGGGCTGGCGATGTCCCAGAACACTGACCTGAAGATGTCTACTCCCTGACATTAGTCAGGGCTCATGTAAATATCAATGGGAAGAGGCAATAGACCGCAGCACAGTGGACCACCAGACAATGGGAGCATCTGGGAGCATGCCATGCTCATACTTCACTGTATCCCAGGCCTTTGGGAGATGTGGGAAAAGCACACACTTCCATAATCTCCAGCTGGTCTTTGAGCATGGACTCAAGAGTTAGAATTTCATTACAGAGAAATCCAGCTGATTCTGACCATCTGGCAGGCAGCTGTCAGTGGCAGATGTTAGGTAATATTCACTTTTATGAAGAAACTTAGCCAGACTTAACTTAAAACATGGCTTCATATATCCTAGCCTGTTACCTCTTTGAACATGGCTACACAGAATGGAATGTGAGACTTACATATCCTTCAGTAGGTATCGGGGCACCTTCAACTCAACCTTAAAACTGGTGCAGACCAACCTGAGCATTGCAGTGGAGCCTTCCTGAGGCTCCAAATGGACACCTCAGTGTAGCCAAATCTGCTCCATGTCCAAGGCCTGAGATAATATCTAATGCATGAATGAAAGAATACAGTATAGAGCTCCTGATGGTAAGTGATGCCTTCTGTTTTCTTTCTCTTGCTTGTATTACTAATGGTTAGTTTTATTATTAATTACTTATTTAGAGAAAAGGTCTCTCAGGTCTCATGTAGCTCAGGTATACCTTAAACTGGGAATGTACCTGAGGATGACCTTAAAAAAAAAAATTTCTCCCCTCCCCCCACAACAGGGTCTCACTGTGTAGTCCTAGCTGTCCTGAAACTGGAATTCAGTATGGAGACCAGGCTGGTCACAAACTCACAAAGCTCTATCTGCTGTGCTACCATGCCTGGCCCTTCTTTCTTTTTAAGAGCTTCTCAGCAAAATTCCTGTCAACCAATATGAACTGCAGTCTAACACCCTGCGTATTTTATGATAGCATCAACAACGCAACAAGGTATAACTTGTGGTTATCATGCAGACGTAACAAACAAAATGGCAGCAATGGGGCTGGAGAGATGGCTCAGAGGTTAAGAGCACCGACTGCTCTTCCAGAGGACCCGGGTTCAATTCCCAGCACCCACATGGTGGCTCACAGCCATCTGTAATGAGATCTGGTGCCCTCTTCTGTATACATAATAAATAAATAAATCTTTAAAAAAAAATGGCAGCAATGTCTAGGGTTGGTATCTTGAATTTTTGAGGAAGGTACAAAAATCACAGTAGCTCTGAATCTTATTTGCTTATTTATTTTGTGTGCATGATTTGTACGTGTGAGGATGAATGTGTAGAATCACTTCCAGGTGGTGGTCAGAGGACCAACTTCCTAGAGGGTCTCTCCTTGTACTGTGTGGGTCCTGGGGATGGAATCCGAGTTGTCAGCTCGGCAGCAAACACCTTTACCCATGAGCTGTCTTGCCAGCTCAGCATGTCTAACTTCTTGAGGTATTGTCTCAATACTCCATTTGATGTGGAAGAGTAGAAATGAGGATCACCATTATCTTCTTGCAAGGATTCCATGAAAGACAGGCTGGAAAGATGGCTCAGTGATTAAGAGAACTTGCTGCTCTTGCAGAGGACCTGGGTTCAGATCGCAGCACCCACATGGTTGCTCAGAACCATCCTTAACTCCAGTTCCTGATATCCGATACTGTCTTCTGACCTCTTTGTGCATCAGGCACACACATGATGCACAGACATACATACAGGCAAAACACTCATACACGCCCCCCCCAACACACACAATATAAGTCACAGTCCTCCAGATTATACCAGATGGTATGATAACAGAAAAGTAGGAAAATAAATGATGATCAACAAGAGCCTGTTATTCTGTACGTACCCTCTGTCCTTTGGTCTAGATCCCTCATGAGCTGAAAGTTTCTCTGTAATTCAAACGGGAGGTTTTCAATACCTGGGAAGACAGGGAAATAGAGTTACTGGATTACACACAGGTCTTGGCAAGTGGCTCTACCACTGAGCTACATCCTTGGCCCTAGAGCTCCTTTTAAAATGAAGTTCAAGCTGGAAGCAGCAGGAGGCAGAAGAATGAGGAGCTCAAGTCAGCCTCAGGCACACAGGGAATCTGAAGCCGGCCTGGCTTACATAAGCTCTTGTTTTGTTTTGTTTGAGACAGCCCTGGCTGTCCTGGAACTCACTCTGTAGCCCAGGCTGGCCTCAAACTCACAGAGATCCACCTACCTCTGCCTCCCGAGTGCTGGGATTAAAGGCGTGCGCCACCATGCCTGGCTTAAGATGCTGTTTAAAAGGAAAAACAAAGTAGAACAAACAAACAAACAAACAGACAAAAGTAAAGCCCAGGGCTGGAGGGATGCTCAGTGGATAAGAGCACTGGCTGTTCTTCCAGAGGACCAGAGTTTGGCTTGCACTTCCCATGCTGAGTGGCTTACAAGAGCCTAAACTCCAGGGCTGGTGGGAATACAGTGCTTCTGGGTTGCAAGAGGACTCGCACTCATGCATAAACACACAGACACCATCCACACAGATGCATAATTAAAAATTAATTTAAAATCATTTTCTAAAAATGTGTCACTCAACATTAAAAAAATGAAGTACAGTTCAGTTTCCCCTCATTTGAAAGTGGATTTTTTTCCTTTTTTCTTTTGGTGACAGGGTCTTGGCCTCAAACTTGTTACGTAGCAAAGGATGAGCAAAAATGAATTTCTGATTCTTGTCTATCTACCTCCCATGTGTTGAGACCTAATAGTCCTGTGTCTATATGCCAGGTTTATGCAGTGGTGGGGATCAGAACTAGGGTCTCCTGCATGGTAGGTAGGCACTCCAACATGTAGTGAGGTAGCCCTGAAATGATGGATTTATCTGTGAAAGATTCATTTGTATTTTCTCAAAAGAGAAGCCTCACCTATCTGTGTCACCATCCCATCCCCTTCCTCTTTGGTGACACTCTAAAAACCAGTTTTCCCACTGGTTTCAGTTTGCGCCACCATCTTCGCTCTCCACTTCAAAGTCCCTCTCTAGTTCCTTTCGGACTCATCACGCAGGCTGCCAGCTTCCAGTGACTCCGTATGCTTGCGTTCTGCACGTCCCACCCTGCTCATCTCCCTCAGCCATGCCATCTCTCTGCTCTGCTCTGGCCTGGTGAGCGCCTCACACTCACCAGCAGCTTCCCAAGAGCTCTGTCTTCCTCCTCCCACGCCCACCTTACCCACTCGCCTACTCGATAAAGTCCAGCCCAGAACCTGACTTTCCCAGAATCTGATAGGCTGTCAAGGTTGTCTAGCTAATGCTTTTAGTAGTTATCCAACCATAACTAAATAATTAACATAGTTACTCCACGTCTGTCTCCCTAACCTTCCAGGACAGATACATGTCTGTATCAATTTTAAATTTTCCTCATGTTTAGAATTTCCATGTATACAGAAAGCGCCCAGTGAATACTTGAATAAAATGCATTATTAGCTAAGCCTCCCCATAGAAGCAAAATTTCTTCCTACAATTTAATTTCCCCCCTTTGGTGATGGAGAGTGAATCTCAGATCCAGGAGCTCGCACCTGCCAGGCAAGTGATCTACTGCCACCTTTTTTTTTCTTTTTGAGACGGGGTCTCATTATGTAGCCCTGGCTGACCTAGATCTCACTATATAGATCAGCAGGTCTCAAATTCAGAGATCTTCCTAAATTCTGGAAATAAAGGGATGTGCACCACACCCACCCAAACTTTTAAAGTGTTTCCATGAAGCCAGCTCAAACTTTAAAAATGTTTCTACCACACCAGGCACGGTGTCACAAGTTTACAATCTTAGCACCGGGGAGGTGGAGAGAGGACCCAGAGTTCAAGGTCACCCTCAGCTGTGTATCAAACTCGAGGTCAACCTGGGCTACATTAGACACTGTCTTAAAAACAAAAAAACCAAAAAGTTGCTTCTATTGTTTGAACTTCTCAAGTCTGCGGCACCAGTTACTATGATTACTTTAAGTCACCAACACATTACCAAAATCAAATGATCCATCTTTTGTCTTCCTCTAAAGAAAAGTCTGAAGCAGTTGGTACTACATTCTGGATCAAGTGACTTACTTCCTCCTAGTATTGCAAACACTAAATTATAGATCTTCTGGTAACTTCAACACTGATGTCTTATCCTTTAAATGCTGTTTTCTTGAGATTTTCTCCACCTTACTTCCTCACTTCCTTTTCCCTAAAGAATCTCACTGTCACAGACTTTATGCCTATGTCTAAGGCAAAAATAAATATATTGCTATGACCCTGAATCTCCTACACTGCCGTCACTACAGTTTATCTTCTTTTCCAATAATTCACCTTGATTTTTTTCCTTCTCTCTTAATCACGACATCATCCAATCAATCTTGTCACATTTAATATCTAAAAATTTCTGTCATTCTCTAAGATCAGGTTTGCATCTCTGAATTGGACTGCTATCATAAACTGACCATTTACTTTTCCTTTAATAAAATCAATACTCTATATTAAGACGCAAACATCTTAGTTTGGCGTTTAATCTACTTCCAGACTATTTCTCACTTCCCAGTCTCTCAACACACACACACACACACACACACACACACACTTCATTATATGAGAATTATATGGATTTTGCTCACGAAGTAAAGCGTTCCAGTTTAACAACTCAAGTGGTCGTCCCACTCCATCCACCTAGCCACTCTGGGGACATAAATGACTAAAGGAGACTAGATCAAATATTTGCAGCTACTCCAAATGGCAGTGATAACGACCCTGTGCAATTTAGGAGAGAAAAATACACCCAGAGGCCAGGGACCCTAAAGGAGAGAGTCAGGAAATACCTTCCCCGCTCCCCGTAACCCTTCACAACACAACCCTGACCCCACCGGGCGGCCCCTTCTTCCCTGGTCTACATGAGCCAGGCCTGTATTGCCACTGCCCCGCCCCCTCCTCCTACACCCTCGACTAAATCCTCCCACGGAGCCCTTTCCCAACTGTGGGCCTCAGGCCACCAGGACCTCAGAGCCATAGATTCTGCCAACCCGGACCCTCCACACCACCCTATGACCCACGACCCCCTTCTTCAGCCGGCTCTTACTGTCCAGATAATGTTCCAAATACATCCCAGCAGCCATCTTGAAGCAAAACAAAGCAACTTCCGATCCGCCCCGGAAGTGACTGAAACCAGACAGGCGCTGGAGCCATTCTTGGATTAGATCCTTTCCGCACTTAAAAGAACTTCCGCCCTTACTATAATATAGCCCCAGACACATCCGCCCGACATTGAACCTTTTTGCATGGCTAGTCACGATCGCCCACAGCGAGGCCGCTTTAGCCTGCTTCCGCCCTTAATAGGACGCCGATATGTCACGGAGACAGGTATGACATCACGCGAGGTCGCCATTTTGCATTCTCTAGCAAACTTTTTCCTTTCTAACAGGCATGTTTGGTCAGTGGGGGAAGAAACTGTTCTGTCTGGTATTCTGTAAATCCCTCCTTTCAGCGAGTAGGGAAACCGCTATTTTATTTGCTTATTTTGAATTTGATGTTCAAAGCTGAAGCAGGTAGTCTCTGAGGCAGATGCTTTCTTCTGAAGTTGTCGGGCTTTGCAAAACGTAACCTTTTGCACTTCTGTTCCCTTAATTTTTTACAACACAGGGTTTGTGTAGCCCTGGCTGCCTCGACAGTGCTGGAATTAAAGGCATTTGCCACACCAGGCTAAGGTTCCTGTTCTTAATACTCAACAAACGTTCACAGAGAGCACAACTACTCACTGATTTTGCAGTTGTGCTATTATTATTAATGGGAGATCCCATGTTTTTGTTTTGTATTTTAATTTATGTATGATGTTAACATGACTCTGAAAGGACTGGGTCATCAAGGTTTATAACTGCTAGACCACCTAGACATCAGCCATCCCCCTAGTCAAAAGTATCATCCATTGCACAAAAGCAAGCGCCTGGCAGGTTGCCACTACCTCAGGGAAACAACTCAAACCCCGTAACACAATAGTGGTGGTAGATTCTTGAAGAAAGCTGTCACCTCTAATTCATACATCTTTCACAATAATTACACCACACAGCATACTTTTAAAATTTTAGCTCCCTTTGACCAAATATGTAAAGGTGCCCATTTACTACTGAGCAGATGCTAAAGCAGGGCAGTAGGACGTAGACCCCATTCTAATTACAAGAGCATGCTGTTGGGATAACTACCTCTGCCCGCTCTTTTCTCTATACGAGTAGCAGTAGGCAACATTATCATTGGGTTGGAGTGGGAATGGACATTCACCCACAAAGGTACTTATTCCAATACTTGTGATGGAAACAGGGTCTTCAGAGACTCTCAGTCGTCAGTGAGAGGAGAAAAAAGGCATCAAGAAGCTAACCAACAATGGCATACTGAGATACTGTCCTGGATGGCTAGTCCCAAATTAAAAGGGACTTACTTATCCACATCACTAGGTAATGGCTGTTGGTCAGTTCTCAGGTCTGAGAACTTTGTCAACTTTTTCAGTACTGTAGGAAGGATTTAATTTTCATGATGCAGTCTTGGAAATTAGGCTGAATCCTTTCATGGTAGACTGTGAGAAGTCTTAGATTTCTTGGTCTGTCCAGCAGAACTGTCTTCCACTGTACGGTGAACATGATAACCATTGTATCATGGGAAGCTCACTGCATTTTGCATTTTCTTCAGTCCTAAGCCCAGTAGCTGGTTATGGTTTCCATCACCGGAAACCTCTGGTCTTAGTCACTGCAGTTTAATGAGACACACACATGTACACAATGCCCAGTAGAATTTGGACAAAAGAGGAAGGCATGGGTAGTGCAGGTCCTTTGAAGAGGCCATACCTCCCCCGCCCCCCTTTTTTTTTGATGTGTGAAGGGTAAGGAATATAGCTGTTTTGTTAAATGAAACCTTGCTCTCACCACGGATGTAGTAGGCAAGCAATCCCCAGGACAGAATTTGTACACAAATGTTCCTAAACTGGAAGTGGGTGAGGATTCACACAGGGGCTTATCACACAAGCACTCATTCTTCACACATTCCAGTTTAAGTACTTAATGCTGTCCTGAATATCTCCCCAAATAGCTTTTCCCATGCTAGCTTACATCAGTAGCTCACTGCTCTCATCCTTAAACATGAATTTATTTCTATACAATGTTCTAAAAACACCCCTTAGTTTGTACATAAGAATTTTCATTTTAAATTGCTTTATAACAACTGTATAATTCCTGATTATTTTAATTTTCTTTTCTCTGAAATCTGCCGTGATTTAAAAAATTAAAAGGTAAAAGAAAATTAAAATGCCATGGCCAGAGGACAAGGTGGAGAAAAATAAGACAAAAACAAAACATCAATATGAAAATTCTCAGAGATAATGCATTTATAAACACAGAAATGGTTACAACAAAGATGGCCGTGATGAGCAGGTATATATATATATATTTATATATATATATTTATATATAAATCCATGTCTGGCATCTGACCGTGGCACCTAGGGAGCTAAGTCCAGTCCTTGTGTGTGCTCTGACTTCTCCCTTCTCTGCAATAACCTGGCTGGGGTTTTGCAGAGAACACAGCTCCCACAGCTCCTTGGACTGGGGTGGTGAGGCGGAGTATATAGGCCCTTGGTTGGCAGAGAAGGAAGGAGACTTGAAGGAAAAATCATAACCCATACTCTTATACCACCCTTGGTCACCTGGGGAATCTCTGGCACCTTGGCGACCATGTATCAGCTACTGTCCCCCTTACAAATAAAAAGGTAGAGTCACCACCCAATAGGAAGTGAGACCATGTAAGGGAAAGAAAATGGCTCACAGGGGTCAGGCCACGTGCAAAACCTGTTCTTTTACAGGTAAGCGTAGAACGGAAGGCTGGTTGCGTTTAGAGCTTCCTTTTCTGTTATCTGGGAGGCCAGCCGCTAGCCTTCTATCGGCCCCAACTTTGAGGATGAGAAGAGAGAAAGGTCAGTGCCCACACTGGACAAGATGTGAGGTCATAGCAGATCCTCTCTCAAGCACCAACCCCCAGTTTTAAAAGCTCTGCTTGCATGGGGCTGTTGGATAACACTATCAGCTCAGGATTCCTTTGTCAATCAGGAGCAGCTGAGATAAGGATGGTTATCTTGCGGAGGAAGCCATGCCTGAGGACCAAGGAGCTGGAGACAGGACTTGTCAAGGAAGAAGAGAACTTTCCCAACAAGACGAGTTGACATAGGAGGGACCAGAACTTCTTCTCCCTCTTTCCAGTGGATGGCAGTACGGATCTCTAAGAGCTGGCCAGGTGCTCCACCTGGATGGTGCTGGTGGTGACAGTGAGGCAGATGTCTTTATGATGCTCTGCCGTCTTATAGGGGGTCAGGTCAAAGGAACACTGGGGTGGAGGGTTCGGGTTGCTGTCCCCACCACCCCCACCTTGGGGAGCTGCCCCAGGGGACTGGAAGTGTGGTGGTTGTGGTGGTGGTGGCTGTTGCTGTTGTTGCTGCTGCTGTGATGCCTGGGAAGCCTGGGCCTGAGCCTGGGCCTGGGCCTGGGCCTGGGCCTGAGCCTGGGCCTGAGCCTGAGCCTGAGCCTGAGCCTGGGCCTGGGCCTGGGCCTGGGCCTGAGCCTGGGCCTGGGCCTGAGCCTGGGCCTGGGCCTGGGCCTGAGCCTGGGCCTGGGCCTGGGCCTGAGCCACTGCTGCCGCCGCCGCCGCTGCTTGCACTTGTTGCTGAAGATCAGGAGGGTTGTGTTTGCGCATATGTTTCATAAGGTATGTTTCCTAGAGAGATGGTAAAGAGAAGTTTAGATGAAAGGAAGCAAAGAGATGACCTGCAGCTATCACTCTGGGCTCTTACCCTGTAACGGCTGTAAAGGGTCAGTTATTCTGGAGTGAGGCAAAGGACTGGGACTTTTAGAAGTCACCATGGACACTGAGCTGGCAGAGAGAAAGTTCTTTTTCTCACCCATCTCTGAGTGAAGCCATTTGATAATCTTGTTCTAGAATATCACAGAAAATACCCGAAACCTTTCTCCATCACAAAAGCTCGTCTTGTATGTCTAATGAAGAACCACTGCTTATGGCGTTCATTATCTCTGATTACTGACTATCTACTCAGCGAGAGAGAGCAGGGGCAAGTACCCGACAAGCCGTTCACCAGCAGACTTGCATCGGGAAGGAAAGCAGCAGGCACTTACCGATGTGTACGCCCGACTACAGATTGTGCAGGTGTACACCTTGGCGTGCTTCACCGTATGTGTAGACAAGTGAGCCTCCAGTGAGGCTGCGTCTGTATACGCTCGGTGACAATTGTGGCACTTGAAGGGTTTATCTTTGTTGTGCTGCCGTCTGTGAGACTAAACAAATGAGAGAAACCAAAATGAGTACCGTTCCTCCCTTGGCCTTTATGGCAGGAGAGCCTGGGGTAAGCAGAGGCCATCCTAGCTTCCCTTTCTACAAGAAGGCAGTACAGAAGGCTCTGGATGAAACGTCACGACTAGTGGCTAAGGGGCGATGTCTACCATACGGCATGAATCCAGGGTCTGGAAAGTTACGACGACCTACACCTACCTGGTCTCCCTCTTCCAGGGGCTCACATAATCAAAACTCTTCAAAATACCGAGACAAGGACTGAGGAGAGCCAGTGGGTAGAGTGCTTGCTGTGTGTTAAGAGCCCCACTTCACACCCTCAGCATCCACCTAAGAGCAGGGTGTGATGGCATGCACCAAGAATCTCAGTGCTGGGCAGGGCGGAAACAGGAGGATGCCCCAGGTTTACTGGTCTAGTCAAGTATGGTGAACTCTAGCTGCAGTACCAAAGTCTGAAAAATGAGGCAGAGCGCTATAGAGGCAGACATCCAAGTGTTACCTCTACTCATGCGTAAACAGTCACAACACAGCCACACACACAAAATACAAGTGTCTGCCTCTGCACTCTTGTTCTCTCATGTTACAGACTGACTGTGTCAGACCAGAGTGTCTTCACTTTTAGCTACGCCAAAGACTGAAGAAACGTGCAAAACCCCGGTCGTTGCAGCACACATCTACTTAAAAGACTGAAGAGTTAGGATGACAGGTGCAAGGCAGTCTGAGTTACACAACACACCATTTAAGTTTAAAAAAAAAAAAATCACAAAGACCGGGTGTGTTGCTCAGTGGTAGAGTGCTTGCCTAGAGTGGGCTGTGGGGGGCGGGGGACCTTACAAAATGTGAAAGAATATCATTCTCCCATTAAATTCCTTTAGTGGGATTTGGGAATATTTATTTCTATTAATGCTAACATGCAATTGTTTTATATATTGTGATTACTTTTTTGCTTTGTTTTCTGAGAGAGTTTCATGTAGCCCAGGTTGTCGGCTGTTTTTGAACATTTATTTTTATATACATATTTGTACATGTGCCTGGGGAGGTCAGAAGAGCACTGGGTTCCCTGGAGTTGGAGTTCTAGGTAGGTGGCGGTAAGCTACCTGACATGGGTACTCTAAACTCTAAGCTCAGTCATTTCTCCAGACGCTGATTTTCTGTCTCTTCTGACTATGTAGTCCAGCACATGCCACCATTCCTAGCCACCCAAGGGTACTGTTTTGTTACAATGTGGTATTGTACCATGAACCTACTATAGCCTGGCACATATAGGCAAGCACCATTAGTGAGCTACAGAACCAATCTTTTTTTTTCCTTTAAATTTTATTATTGTGGGTGTGCCTGCCACGGCACATGGGTAGAATATAATGGATGCCTTTTATGAGTCAGTTCTCTTCCTCCACTGTTGGCTCTAGGGGTCCAACTCAGGTAGTCAGGCTTGCATGATAAGTATGTTTAACCACTGAGCCATCTCATTAGCCCTTAGTCTTTTAAAAACAATATTTTGGGTGTGTGTCCAGTTGCACACGCATGTGGTGGCTGGTGACAACTTTGGTGTCACTACTCAGGAGCCCCCACCTTGTTTTCTCAGACATAACCTCTGATTGGCCTGGAGCTAGCCAATGTGGTCAAGATGGCTGGCCAGAGCGCTCCAAAGACCTGCCTTTGTCCACTTTCCCAGTGCTGGGGTAACAAGCTCATACCAAAACTACTATTGTTTTTTTTTTTTTAAAGTGGGATCTAGGGATCAATCACACCTTCATGTTTGTGGCAAGCACTTTGCTGTCTGTTGGGGAGCTAACTCCTCAACTCTTTTATTTTCTTAAATGTTGAGAAACTGTTATCATTAAGTTGCCCAGGCTGACCTGAGCTCATTTTGTATCACAGCCAGGCCTTGAAGTATGGATCCTCTGCCTCAGCCTTCCAAGTAGCTGGGATTAAAGGCTAGCAGGTCCAGCTTCACCTCAGTAATTTTAAAGAGAATTTAGTTCTTCTGAAAACCTCTGAGAATCTGTACTAGCCAAATGTCTCTCCCAAGTCTCAAACTCAAGGTCTTCTGTGGAAACCAGACACTCACCTGCAGGTTGGAGAGTTGTGTGAAGGCCTTCTCACAGCCCGGGTGTGCACATTTGTATGGTCTGTCACCGGTGTGGATTCTGCACAGGATGAAAAAAAAGAGTATGGCCATCAGCAAGGTCACTCTAGACTAGCTCCGTACCAGACTCAGGTTCTTCAGGTTGTCTCCTGAGGACGCTGCTCAGATGCACCTGCAGGAGGCACTAGCTTGAGCTCCTCTCTGACCTGGAGTGGTTTCAAGTGCCTCATTTCTGGTCACTGCCTGTAGCACTGAGCTCAAGGAGAGCCTCACTGTGCTGGGAGAAAAGGGACTTCGGCCTCGACATCCAGGACACAGGCAGATCATGATTTGGTGTATAAATCTGCTCCTATAGTAACCACCCCGCAGTGAATGTTCAGAAACAAAAGGTAACTACAATTGTAAGGAAAAAAGAAAAATACATAACACTTTCTCCTTGGTCCCCACCCTATAGGCAGAAACTGTTCCTTCAACCTTGAGCATCATAGCCAGAGATAGTTCTGAAATCAAAGGACAAGTTACAATGATTGTTAAAAGTAGTGGTGACATTAGTGGAAACTCATGGAAATTCCTAGGGATTTTTCCCCCAGGCTAAGCCCTTAACGACAGGAAATCCTGAGGTTAGAACCAATCTAACCTTCCCTACACCACAGGGCCCTCTATCTACTATGATAAGCTCAAGACAGGAGGATGCACCAACACCTGCTCCTTTTCAGGGACTTCAGAACCATCTGTGATAAAGCCTCAAATACATGACGACAGCAAATTCAAGACAGTGTCTGATCACTTTTAGGTAAGAACATCACATCCATAAGAAGCAGGGTGAGATGGCCAATTGCCCAGAGTCTGGACTCCACTTCATCTTGAGATATCACCAAAGGAAACCGTCAGCTCTTCTAGTGTCAGACTCCCTTCCCCTAGTAAGGCCACAGTGATGGATCAGAGGTGAGCATCCTCTTGATGACGCAGGCGCTCCTTCAGTTTGCTTGCAGTTCTGTTTCCGTTTGTGCTCTACTCTTGGACTACATTCCTTGGACTCTTGCTTGTTGCTGTGAGTATGATATCCAGGCTGGTGCCAGCTTATATCTGATTATGTCTCCCACTCGTAATTAGTGTCTTGAGGGCCAGAAGGTCTTCTGAAATCGAATGTCTCTGCTTAGCACCAAAGAAGAAATCTGGTAAGATGTGTGCTTGGTATTTTCAGGGAGGAAAGTGAAGGAGATGGTCGTCTTTGTTCCAAGTTTGTCTCTCTTTAATCAATCAAGAAATACCAAGCAATCACTGTGTCTTTTTGAAATGGTTTGTGCTCCAGAAAGGTTCTCTTGGCATCCAGTTCTTTTCTCTCTGTTGCCAGTCATATTCTCCTCCAGCCAGGTCTCACCTCCAGCCAGGTCTCTCCCCCGCCCCCCGCATGCGGGTGGTTGTGTGTGTCCGGGGCGGGGGTTGGGGAGGGCATGCCAGCGGGGCGGGATCAGTAGCCCGCCCCTCTCCCTTACCGTGTGTGCTGCTGGAGGTGGGAGAGCTGGCGGAAGGCCTTCTGGCAGTAGGAACAGTTGTAGGGCTTGGCCCCCGAGTGGATTCGGAGGTGCTGGGCCAGGTAGGAGGTGTTGGCGAAGGTCTTGGAGCAGTGCGGGCACTTGTGGGGCTTGATGGTCTCCGTGTGCATCTTGGAGTGAATCCTGCCGGAGAGGAGAGGAGGGAAGGGGGGAGGAGGAAGCAGTTCGACACCACGGGCTCAGCTCTCTGCTGGGTGAAATGATGTTGCTTGACGGATGAGAGCACCCCCTCCTCCCTCCTCCCAATCAAGCTCCGGCTGGAGAGGCTAATGAAGAGGACACCCACGTCTAGGTTGTTGCTGACTGCAAGTCGGTGGCTAGAATGGCAGTGAGATGATGAAGAGCTGCAACCCACGGCTCTTGGTGACCTTACAGTATTCAGTCTTGTCAACCCTTCCTAAGGTTGCACACTCACCACAGTTACCCTGTTTCCAAATAGCAATTTGAACATAGGCCAATACCGCCTGTTCCCCATGGACCTGAAGTTGAATGCACACCATGGCTCTGAACTGAAGCATATAGTAAAAGCAGGGTCTGCTCTGTAGAAGATTTCCAAACAGACACAGAGAGAAACCACAAAAATTGTTCCAGAGTTGGGGACCGGAAATCACAATTTTCAAGGCCCCCCACACTGCTAGGATACACGGTTTACTTTTCAGACAGTAACAAAAGAATAAGATTTCAAAAGGCAAAGGAGAGAAGAGCTGGCACAGGCCACACGGCCTGGGGGGTTACGGCCAGGCAGGGGTGAGAGCAGCCTTACCGGGTGTGCTGCTGCAGGTGGGAGAGCTGGCGGAAGGATTTCTCACAAAAGTTACAACTGTAGGGCTTGGCCCCCGAGTGGATTCGGATGTGCTGGGCCAGGTAGGAGCTGTTGGCGAAGGTCTTGGAGCAGTGCGGGCACTTGTGGGGCTTGGTCTCGGTGTGGGACTTGGAGTGGATCTGCATCTCCGACTTTGAGTAGAAGGTCAGTGAGCACATCCGGCACCTGGCCAAGCAAGGGCGATGATATTAGAGCCTTCAACCAGGAGCTGCTGCTGGGCCTCACGCCTGCCGAGAGAAGCCCGTCTAACTGACCCCATCTCCTGTGCCAACTACATGGTGAGGCTTGTAGCTTTTTCTGTTCAAAGAGAGGGTCTCATGCAGCTCAAGCTGGCCTTGAACTCATTATGTAGCTCAGGCTGGCCTTGAACTCATGACCCTCTTATTTCTTACCTCCCAAATGCTGGGATTATAGCTATGTTTCATCATGGCCAGCTTCTTATTTCTCTTTATTGCCTAACCTAACACAGTGTCAAGCACTCAAAAATACCCAATAAATGCTTAATAAATGACTAGATACCCTAAGTGTACAAAAATAAGCATTCAACCCTGGTAAGCCAGGTAAATATTATGATCTGGGTGAATACAGAGCAGTGGTTCTCAACCTTCCTAATACTGTGACCCTTTAATGCAGTTCCTCCTGATGTGGTGTCCTCCAACCACACAATTATCTCATTGCTCTTCATAACTGTAATTTTGCTACTGCTATGAATTGTAAATATGTTTCCCAATGGCTTTAGGCAACCCCTGTGAAAGGGTTGTTTGACACCCCCAAAAGGGGACATGACCCACAGGTTGAGAACCACTGATAGAGATGTTTATTGGGCTAGCCTAGTTAAAGTTTCAAACTTCTCGAGGTAACTCCCATTCCTAGCTTCTCCATGTTTATCTGTCTCTTATTTTTCAAGCCCCCCCCCATGCAATAATGAAGAAAAACTGATTAGATTAAGATCTTCCATCTCCAGACAGTTATCTTCTCAGTGACTTTCCCTACTTCCTTTTTGTAGTGACGGCTGAAGAGATGGAGATGGAAAGTACCAGAATTGTTTAGAGGGGCTTTCCCAACCCATATCTGATCTCTACCCTATAGCTGATGTTCCATTAATCACCTGCCCTTGCTCCCAGTCTCAAGCCAATCAAATCAGACCCACTTTTGAAACAAGCCAAGGTAACGGTTAGTAGTAGATTATAATCCTTAAATCTTAACAAGAAAAAAGAATTGAAAAGTAATGATACTCTATGCTAAACCTTTCCTTTTTCTTAGCACATGAAGCCAATGCTGGCACTCCTGGGTTAAATGAACAGCACCTGAATATACTTTTCCTGGTCACCTGAATCAGTGGATCCTTCCTGTTCTGACACTACACAACAATATCAAATAAGGAGGTCTCTCTGAAAGTTAAGCCATATCCTCTTAGACTTTATTGAGTACAAGCTTTTTACACATGAGTTAGAAACAGCTTGCCAGGGTACACTGTGAGTTAGCAGAAAGGGAAGTGGTCTGGAAGCCAGGACACTGGGGTAAGCTGCTCTCCTCTCCACCTTATCTTTGTAAACTGGGCATCAAAGGGTATGGGATGATGATTCTTGCATTCTTTTCAGAAGAATTTTTTGAAAATAGCTGTGATCAAGTATAGAACAAATTCCCTTTGAGAAAATGGTATCACTGTTGTGGTCTCTGTATTAATGCTTTCACTAAGATCCTAGAGACTGATAACCAATTTTCAAAGTCTGAAGAAAACTTTGACTACCAGTTTATCAGTCATTGGCTATCGACTGAGACACCCAAACACTGCCGGAAAGATCAGCATGGTCCAAAGTAAACAGTCAATGGGAGTCCAGATACCCGGGCTCTAGTCCAACAGTCAATTGCAGTTTGCCTGTTAACCTACATCTCAATCTTCTGCTCTTTAAAATGAAGATACTCACTTTTGCCTCTAGAAGGGCCAGCAAGCACCCAGGACCACCAAAGGTAAGCTAAATGTTCTTTATTAATAAAATGCCATTATTGCTAACAGTCTCAGTTTGGATGGGTGAGCCAATGATGATGCAAGTATTTTACAAAGATAAGGTTAGCAACTGGACATAATGCCACTTATAGGACACTGAACTAAAGTTACAAAATAAGTTCCTTAGATAACTAAAATTTCTCAGTTCAGGTATAACATGTTCATTGCTTAAAAAATGTTTTAAAGTGCTGGGGCATGAACCCAGGCCTTGCCACACACCAGGAAGTGCTCCACTACAGAACTGTATCCTCAGCCCCAACACACTGGAATTCAAAGAGTAAATTTAATCCACACATTTTAATTCAAACCCCATCACCCCTGAAGTGTAAGTCAATTATGAAAAAGAAAATAGTCCTAGCACTCGGGAGTCTAAGGCAGGCCTGCGATGGGCTTGTATTCCAGCTTGGGCTACAGTGAGAGACTCTGTGTTAAGAAACCAGACAGAAATCTTCAAAGCCTTAATTAGAGAAGACTGAAAAACTAACTGAAACTAGACTGACAAACTGGCTGCAATGGCACATGCCTGTGATTCCAGCACTTGAGGAACAATCGAGTTCAAGGCCAGCCTGTCTCAAAACAAAACAAAGCACTGGCAACAGAATAACAAGTCTACAAGGATTCATCAGGGTATGATGCCAATGCCAACGGTCAGATGGCCAGCATGAGGACCAGAACTGCTGCTCGAGACTGACAGGGACTGGGGTAGGCCCTTTAAAGCACCTTTGTTTCTACTCAAAATAACCTGGCAGGTATTCTCCTAATCCTGTAAAAAGGAACCCCAACACTCCAAAAACCATTTGTCAAAGGGCAAGCTATTCACTGTAATGCCACAAACTGAGCTAACCCCGTAGTCCTGGCACTAGAAGTATTTATTCCTGCAGAGGCTGACTGACTGACTGACTAACTGCCAGGTGAAGGCACTCATCTCAGGTGACCATTGAAGCATAGGCTGTGCCTCCCTAATACAAACCAAAACTTTCTAAGCACTGACATCACATCACAAGTGGAAAATTCAACATGTTATTTCATGGTACAGGAAGTCAAAACACAGGCTCCCTAAAAATACTATGTAGAATTACCTTTAGGCTACCTATATAAGGTATATTTGAAACAAATTAATGCCTTTCTTTTATTGAAAGCTTGGATACAGTTGTATTAAAGTTCAAAAGAAAAACTGCAGAGAAGGCAAGCTGTAAAGTCTGGCAGATGCCTGAAGGAGGGAGATGGAGAAGAAAGCCATGCCTTTTTGAGTTAGGCATGAAGGTTCGGCCCCAGGACGGCCCCGAGGTTACATGAGTTGGATAAACCAGACAAAGTGTGAGAAAGTCCAGAGTGTAAAGGAGAGCACCGCTAAGTTTGAACCACTGTCTGGAGAGGGGAAGTTACACCTTCCTGAGTCAGGACGAAGACAGGCTGGCAGACCCAACAGTCTCACAGAGCACCACAGCAACTGACTCTGTTTTTGGTTTGAGAGGCTACATAGACCAGGATGGCACTGAACTCCTGATCCTCCTGCCTCAGCCTCCTGAGTACTGAGATTGCTGGTGTGTTCCAGTCACCACATCCAGCTTAACAAGTTTCCATGATCAGATTTGGGCCCAATCCCCAAGGTATCTCATTATATATGTACAAATATTCCAAAATTTGAAAAAAAGCCAAATTCTCAACCACTTTTGGACAGGGAATATTTAACCTGTATTTTAAAACTCTGGAAGCCCTAAGAAGTCAAATAAGTCCTTTACTGTAGGGTACTGGGTGGTTAGAAATCTGATTCAGGTTGCTGTGGCAGTGGGAAGGCAAAGCTAACACCAAACATCATTTAGTCCATTACTTCAATGGACACCATGTGTACCAGACACAGTAAGGATGGTAGGCAATACAATGGCCTGGGATTCAATAATCACTTTGAATTATTATCCCAGCCTTTTCTTTCTAAGATGCTGACAACAATTTAAATGTTCACATTTCCCCTCAAAATACTTTCATACAATTGATCAATCTGACTGACCTTCCCATTTATTTCATAGATGAGAACAAAGCCTTTGAGCTAAGCTGACTTGTCCATAGCACCTAATTCCTCCAATACCCAGTCATGCTCCTGACAACTGGGACAGAAGGAGTTCACATACACAGGCACCAAAACCAGGACTCTGTTTTTGTTTTTGTTTGCGACAGAGTTTCTCTGTGCAGCCCTGGCTGTCCTGGAACTCACTCTGTAGGCCAGGCTGGGCTTGAACTCACAGAGATCCACCCACCTCTGTCTCCCGAGTGCTGGGACTAAAGGCGTGCACCACCACCGCCCAGCTTCAGGATTATTTTTTAAGTTCAATTGCACAATAAGAAAGAAAGCCAGAATTCTTTGTGATTTGGAAGATTCCTTTGGACTTTAGAATTTTAAGTTTCTGAAGGAATATTTTTCAACTAGGATATAATTAGTCACAGAACAATTTCAGGGTTCCCTTTAATCAAGTGTGGAAGCTTTCAAGAATTTCAAAAACACTGAAGGTAGAAGGTCCTAGAAGGCTTCCTTCCAACTGTGTATTCACAATTCTTTATACATATACATGTATATATTCATACATAGTTGGGAAATTCAGAATAATTTTAGTATGGAGAGAAAAATGAACTGGCAGAATTGAGGGTCCTAGTCAACCAGAAGGGCTGCCTCCACTACTTCAACATGTCATATAAATGCATCTCCTGTCACAATGACCTCACTTTAAGCAAATACATTAAAAAAAAAAAAAATTCCAGGTATCTACACAATCAAGTTAAAAGGGATTTTCATTTCAACTGATATAATAAAAGAATGCCTTTAAATGAATCAAACTTGTCAGGTACCTTTATAATATGGTATGATGTAAACATTTTCCAGGAACACTTATTGTATAAAGTGGGGTACACCTGTAATAATAAAGCTACAATGAACTTCTGAATTACAGCTGGAATTCTGCAGTGCTCAATATATTCTGCATAGCAACACCGCCCTCTTTTTCACGTAGAAAGAGGTATTTAAACAGTGTACTTGTGGATACTCTCCATAGAACTATACAATTCAAGTAAATAATGCTAAGTAATGATTAGCTCTCATCTTTCTGAACTTCCCAACATTTTAAAGATTATCTATACTCCCAACAAATGGGAGGCATACAAAGAATTCTCCCCATTTTACAGATGAGGAAACTGAGGCGCAGAGAGGGGAAAAGGACTTGCCCAGGGTCACACAGCAAGTTCGTGGTGGAGCCGGGAACTGAATCCATGAGCCCAAGGCTCTGTCCATTTCCTGTGCCGCAGTTCCCTTCGCTCCTAAAATGGGAACAACATTGCCCATCTCGGTACACTAAGGACAGAACCAGTCTCCCAGCCATGCACATCTGCCCCTGTCTATATATGTCAAAGCTGTGATAAACAACCCATTGTGCACATTGGGACCAAGTCTCCAAAACCCACTAGGGACCCTGACAGCTCTCAATGAGATTCAAGTTGTTTCAACGTTCAAAGGGCAAGGACTTCTCTACACAGTGCCACATGCAAATACGCATATGCTCTTTTGGAGGGGACAATGGGAGAGAAAGTGGAGGATCAAAATGACTTCTGTGAATTGGAGTGAGCAAACAAGTCATTTTATAAGAATACTATTCCTCCCATCCCAACCATGCAGGGGCTAACGGGCTCAGGGCTCAACACAGCCCAAGAGCTGGCGGAAGGCACAGGGTTAGCTAAGGTGCTTACCAGAAAGACTTCTTGAAAATAAGAAACAGAAAGGAAAAAAGGGGGCTACAGACACTGGAGCCCAGTCTGAAACTTTATTAAAAGAGAGAAACTCTCCTGTCACTCAAAAATCACTTAAGGAGCATGGCAAGCTGAGTTCTCAAAGGGGCAGTGGAACGAGGGGTCTACCAGCTGCACCTTCCTATCAAAGCACAGGGCACCTGGACATGCAAGTGGCGCTCAGGTGGACAGCTGCTGAGAGCAGAGCCCGACTTGGGGCAGGACCCAAAGAAGATAGGGGAGGCTCGAAACAGTGACCCTCAAACCCATCGTGCCCCTGGCTTTGAGTCCTACCTGTAGGTCTTGCCATCTTTCTGATGGTCATCGTCATCGGGGGCAAGGACGTAAGGGTCATTCATCTCAGGAAGCCCTGATTCCAGCATCCGCTTCTTCTTGCGGCCCCGAGGAGGTTTAGGAGGAGCCACATTGCCACCTCCACCACCACCTCCGCCTCCTTCCTCAGTTAGGGTTGATGCTACCTTCTTGGAGAGGTCAGGGACCACCTGCAGGGCTTGTGAGCCAGGGGGAAGAGCTGAGACAATCATGGGAGCCGAAATAGGGAAGGTCTGAGCTGATGAGGCTGTGGTCACAAGAGAGCCTGAGGGGGATGTGATTACCAAACCAGGACCTAGGATTGGCAGAAAAAAAAGATGGGGTCATGCTGTTCACCTCTGACCTAATCTATTTCATTTCCCCCAGACAGTTGTCTAATTAACCCCTCACCACCACCCTCCAGCCCACTGCGACACAGGAACTCCCAAACCCTGTACAGAACAATGGTTTCCTAGCCCCGTCCCCAGCCCCCCCGGTAACAGTGAGATTTACCCCTTGATTGACTCCCTTCTCTTCTCCACCTCTGAGAACAGGAGACTCCTTGATTCAGAGAAGGAAAGAATGTCACCTCCTCAAAGGCAGGGACCGCATCTTCTACTTCTTTGTATCCCCCACAATGCCTAGCACATTGCTAGGTACACAGTAGGCACTTAATAAAAATCTGATTGAGGAATTAAACACATCCCCACTCCCCATGTCCTCAGAGCCCTCCAGACTGGGGTACTGATCAGGAGAGATCAACACCTCAGATTGGAGAGAAGCAAGGGCGCTTACCTGCAGTCATCAGCCCTGTGGACGGTACAGGGACCACAGTAATGTTCTGGGTAACAGAGGCCTGACTGTGTGGGGTCAGCTGTTCTGACTTGGACTCTGTGTCCATGCTAATGCCCGAGGACAGGGACACTGAGGCAGGCACTGTCAGCAAAGTGGGGTAGTGAGGTGGCGCCAGTCCACAGCCCTTTTCTGGCAATAGCTGATCCTTCATCTTGTTGATGAACATTGTGTTTTCAATCTAAAAGAAAAGGAGGGGAAGAGGAGTATCCTCTTCAGACTGAGCAAGCCTGATTCTTGTCTGCTCCATAAGGACGTTCCATTGTCTTCTCCTTGAGATCAAGGAACAAGGAGTTGATGATCTGTTTCTGGACACTATGGAACTCTCAGTGATAATGGACTCAGTGAAACAAGGTGTGTCTGTCTTTGCTTCCACCTCCACACAGTAGAAACACCACGAAGAACTCACTTCTCAGAGCGGAAATGAATACTGGGGAGAATAAAACAAATACCACTTACCTGCCCTGAGACTGTGGGGATAGAAGGCCAGAAGTACGGGTTAGAATTGAAGTGAGACTCTTCCATTCTACCTGAAAAGAGACAGAGCACCACATCACACCTGGGAATAACTACTGAATGCTAGGAATGGAGCAGAGTAGTTGATGGAATTCTGGTGTCTAGCCCCTGACCACACAGTTGGGAATTAAGTCCTGATCTCAATGTCTAGACCAGACAACAAAGTGGCGCTGGGCTGTAATCTCAGCACTCAGGAAGCTAGAGGCTAAGGCCAGTGTGGACTACTTACTGAAACACTCTCTAAAAATAACAGATGAATAGGAACAACCACCGAGCAGTATGGGCCACCCCAAAACACAATTTTTAGTGTTTATGACAAAATTTATGTACATCTCATTGAGTCATAAAACGTTTGCCAAACTTCAAGAAACCAGAATTGGTATTTCACTTTGAAGAGAAATGAAGTTATAGAAAAGAGATGTACCTATGGCCACACACAGCAAATCATTCAAAGCTCGAAAACAGCCATGTTATCATTAATTGTTCCCCCTTTCATTACTTACATCCATTTTCCTTAAAAAAAAGTTGTTTTTTTTTTTCAGATTTCCAATCAACACATGTATGATCTGCATTTTACACAGCTTGAAAAGATTTCAATCTGGCAGGAACCTGAACAACTCAACAGCTCAAGCTGGCCTCCAAAAGGTGATCCTCCTCCTTCAGCCTCCTGTCTATCTAGGATTATAGAATGCACCACCATACCTGACCTAGAATCAGTCTTTGCGTATTACATGATACCTGGGGCAATACCACACAAATCTCACCAAGACTAAAGAACAGGGTGTCTCATTGGGTTATATACATGATGGGCTGGGCAGAAAGAACCAAGGAATTAAGAATTACCAGTCTAAAAAAAAAAAATGTAACGGATTGTGTATATGTGCAGGTGCCCTTGGAGGCCAGAAGAGAGAAGTGGACCCCTGGAGTTGGAGTTCTAGGTGGTTGGGAACTGAACTGGATCCACAGGAAGAGAAAAACAGCACTCTTCAAACAGATTACCAGTTTTAAAAAGGAGTTCTGGCCAGGGGTGGTGTGTGTGTGTGTGTGTGTGTGTGCGTGCGTGCGTGCGTGCGTGCGTGCGTGCGGTGAGTTGGAGTGTCTTCTTTGATCACTCTCCACCATATAAATTGAGGCAGGGTCTCTTACTGAACCCAGATCTACTCCTTTTGACAGTCTGGCTACCTAGGCAGTCCCTGACTCCAGTTCATGAGTGCTAGGGTTACAGGTAGACCAGCACCCACCTGCAATTTCTGTGGGTTTTGGAGAGCCACACTCAGCTCTTCATGCTTGCTAAGCCATCTCTCCAACCCTCTTGACTTTTCATTTTATTCTTTTATTATTTATTATCTATTATCTATTATTTACTTATTTTTCCTTTCCTAAGAAAGAGTCTCTGTGTAGTCCCAGATGTCCTGGAGCTCATTGTGTAGACAAGGCTGGCCTCAACTCACAGAGATCCGCCTGCCTCTGCCTCCCAAGTGCTGGGATTGAAGGAATGGAGACACACACACACAGACACACACAGGGGTGGGGTGGGGGGATGGTTAATGGACTGGAGCAGTGTGGCTCAGTGGTCATGAGTGCTTCTTGCTCAATCCTGAGGACTGGAATTTGGATCCTAGCACTCAGGCAGCTTGCAAATGACTGTAATTCCAGCTCCAAGAGACCCAATGTCATCTTCTTGCCTTGGTGTGCACTTGCACACGCTATTTTTCTCCCTCAAGATAAGGTTTCTCTATGTAACAGCTCGGGCTGTTCTAGAACTTTGTCGACCCCCCCCCCCCAATTAAGTAGAAAAAACAAAGTAAAGCAACCACAATTCAGTTCAAAATCTATTTTCCTAATCTGATCACCTCACTCTGGAAGGCTTCATTGGCAGTATGCTTGATTAAGGGCAGCTGCCTAGACCAGGAAAGACCCTCCAAGAAGGTAGGTAAGGAGTGTGAGGCTGGAGGGTGGCTTAGCACCTGTCTGGTATGTGTGAGGCCCTGGATTTGGTTCCGCACACAGGGGAGGTAGGGACACAAAGAACGGTGGCAGGCCACAGTGACGGCGGGCCACAGTGACGGCTCTGCAGGGAAGGAACCCAGTTTCCCACCCACTACCCCCTTTGGTTTCTTGAGACAGGGTTTCTCTGTCAAACAGTCCTGGCTGTCCTGGAACTCTCTGTAGACCAGGCTGGCCTTGAACTCAGAGATCCTCCTGCCTCTGCCTCCTCAGTTACTGGGATTAGTGGCATGAGCCACCACCACCCGGCAGGACCTAGTTTGATCACTGGAGCCCATGTAAAGCGGAAGGAGAGACCTGATGACACAAAAGTTATATGCTGAATGACATACCTAAACACACACACACACACACACACACACACACACACACACACACACACACCATGGTATGCATGCACAGGCATACGCATGTATACAATAATAACTGGGCTGCTTGTGGAAACATCTTTAATCCAAGTGCTCAGGAGGTAGAAGCAGACAAACCTCTGTTGAGTTCCAAGCTAGCCTGGCCTATGTGAACAGTTGCAGGCCAGCTGGTGCTACACAGTGAGACCATATGTAAAAATTAATAACTAATAAGAATAGTGGAATAGAAAAAGGAACAGCAGGAATACACGCTGCCACCGAAGAATAAATTTTTTAAAGAGAAGGAAATGTCAATTACTTTAATTACATGTTAGAATCCATGTATCAAATTATCACATTATCCTCCATAAATATGGCCAATTAGCAAGTATCAACTAAAAAACACCAACGCTGGGCGGTGGTGGCGCATGCCTTTAATCCCAGCAACTCAAGAGGCAGAGGCAGGCGGAGTTCTGTGAGTTCAAGGCCAGCTTGGTCTACATCATGAGCTCCAGGACAGTCAGGACTGTTTCACAGAGAAACCCCACCACCAACAAAAGACACTGTGCCGAGTCAAGAGCAGCCAGCCAGCTTCCAGGAAATGAAGGAAGGGCTGTGAGCACAAGTGAAGCCACTTCCGGGAGGACGGATGCACTGGGGCCGACGGCAGACACCAGCCTAGAGAGACAGAGCCAGCAGGCCGGCTCCAGAGTGGGAAACACTTCCAACAAACAGGTCCAGGCAGGAAAAACAATTTTTCCCCCCTGGGACGGGATCTCCACGTAACCCTGGCTGATCTGAAACCTGAGATGTACGTCAGGTTGGCCTAGAGCTCACAAAGATTTACCTGCCTCTGCTTCGAGTGTTGGAATTAAAGGTGTGTGTCATCATCCCCAGCTTTCTCTAATTTTTAATAATTTTAAATTTTATTTTTATTTTATGTGTATAAATACTCACTTGAATATATGTCTGCATCATGTGCATGCAGTGACCTCAGAGGCCAATCCCCTTGGGACTAGAGCTACAGATGGTTTGAAGCTGCCATAGGGATGCTGGGAATCAAGCCCAGGTCCTCTAGAAAAGCCAGTGCTCTCTTTCCTCCCACCCCCACCCCCTTTTATGTTTTTACGAGACAGGGACAGGGTTTTTCTGTGTAGTTTTGGTGCCTGTCCTAGCCTCGAACTCAGAGATCCACCTGGCTCTGCCTCCCAAATGCTGGGATTAAAGGCGCGCACAACCACCGCCTAGCTTTTAAGGAAAGTGAGAGGGGTCACGTGGGTCCTTTTTTTTTAGCCTGGTGTGATCAGAAGCCAGATGGCCTGGGAATTGAACCCGTGTCTTCTGGAACATCAGTCAGTGCTCTTAACTGCTGGGCCATCTCTCTAGTCCCTTTTCTCTTTTAACCACCCCTCGCCCCCCCCCCCCCCCAACTTCAGACAGGGTTTCTCTGTGTAGCTTTGGAGCCTGCCTATCCTGGAACTCACTCTGTAGACCAGGCTGGCCTTGAACTCACAGAGATCCGCCTGCCTCTCCCTCCTGAGTGCTGGGATTAAAGGCACACGCCACCACCGCCCAGCTCCCTTTTCAACTTTTAATTAAAAAACAATAAAACAAAACAAAACTCCGAGACAGGGTCTAGAACTCACAGCAATCTTCCTGTCCGAGCATCCTGAGAGCTAGGATTAACAGACATGAGCCACCATGACTGGCTGTCTGTTCTAGTAGACAGGGTCCTCAACTTTCCTACACTTACTACTGTCCTCGTGTTTACACTGTGTGAATGCAGGCATACACACGCCACGGTACACACGTGGAGGCCAGAGACAACTTGTGAGTCAGTCCTCTCCTTCTACCTGGCGGGTTACAGGAATCACACCGGCCATCAGGTTTGGTAGCCAGTGCTTTTGCTCTCTAAGCTATCTTGCCTACCTCGGAATTTCTTAAAATCTACAAAAGGTTGAAACGTCGTATTTCAGCCAAGGACAGGAATGTACCAAATCTGTGGCTTTGACAGCTTCAAAAAAGTAAGAGTCAATACCAAATGAGCAATGCCAGCCAAATCCTGGTCCTGAGTTACGAAAGTCACTCTAGGTATCCCCAGGGGATTGGTTCCAAGGCCCCTTCCCAATGGATACCAAAAGTACATGTTCAAGTCCCTTTAAACTACTGAAGTGTGCATGCTCAATCACATCCATGGCACATGTATGAAGGTTAGAGGGGTTCTTAGCGGAGTCACTGCTTTTCTTTCGAGACAAGGATGCTGGGATTGAACTCAAGCTGTCAGGCTTGGCAGCAAGCACCTCTACACCCAATGAGGCATCCTTTTATATAATGACAGAGAGGGCAAGAAAAATAAATGTCCCACATCTCTGACCTCCGCATGTATACTGTGGCATGCACAAGCCACTGCACACTATCACACACCCACAAAATGAACAAATGTTATAAGACATGTATTGGTAACCTCACATATGCTTCCCAAAAATAATATGAATGCTACACACATAGTTGCTGTACCATATTCTTTAGGAAACAGTCTAACGCTTCTTCATGTTCAGAAGACAGTCATCTCAGGCACACCCACACAGCACACCAGCAATGGTGTAACATTTCCTAGTGAATCTACACATCTGGGAGCCAGCTGAACAGTAAGACTGTGAGATTCTTTTGATGCTAACCTAGATGAACCTGACCTTTTAGATAAAGGAGTTCCAGGACCTCCTAAGGCAACAGAAACAATCTGATTACAGTTTAAGGGGATCCAATCTGGCTAAACTTTTGGGGGGCAGTGATCACATATTCTACATTGATGTTGTCCCACTGCCCTTGACATCACGCAAATGTTATTTTGTACTGAATTGAATATAGTGGGCTCGATATGTATAAATTTTCAAAAAGATGCTAGAAGCTCAAATGTCAGCCATAACCTCTGTCTTTCTCCTCTTCCACTGAAGAGAAAGAAAATAGAAGACACATCATTGGGCAAGGTTTCGCACACTTTTGATCCCAGCACTCAGGAGGCAGAGGCAAGTGGGATCTCTGAGTTCAAGGACAGCCAGGGCTACACAGAGAAACCCTGTCTCGAAACAAAACTAAACTAAACAAGCCAAGAATGGTGAGGGACAAAGATAGTGAAGTCGAGAATTCAGCTGCAGAATAAAAGGGAGGTCTCATTTTTTTTTAATTTCTCCCTAAAGAATAAAAGAAACAAATGTCTTATAGATATGAAAAATTCACAAGAGAAGTCCCAAACTAACAATGTCTCCATAAAGGAAAGGAGAACACAAAGCTTACACCCATTCCTATTTTCCTTAAGTAGAGAGAACTCCAAGACTTCCTAAGGGGTTCTGAGACTACTTCAGTTCTGGGAAAGACCCTTCTACAATGTATAAAAGGACAAAAAGGTCTACAGGACCACTACCATAGGCAACCGGAGCTATCTCCCACTGCCACACAAAGTCATGTAGATGCAAGCAGCAGCAGCATTGTTTATCATGATCAAGACTGTTAAGAACATTTTTCTTTTTCTTTTTTTTTTTTTGAGACAGGGTTTCTCTGTGTAGTTTTGGTGCCTGTCCTGGATCTTGCTCTGTAGACCAGGCTGGCCTTGAACTCAGAGAGATTGAGCCACCATGTGGTTGCTGGGAATTGAACTCAGGACCTCTGGAAGAACAGCCAGTGCTCTTAACCGCTGAGTCATCTCTCCAGCCCGGCAAGAATATTTTTAAATGGCGTGCTGTGGAATTTATTCCTTTACTGTGTAAAGATACGTCAAGCGATTGGTTTAATAAAAGCTAAACAGCCAATAGCAAGGCAGGAGGTACAGCAGGGACTTCTGGACAGAGAGAGCTCTGGGAAGAAGAAAGGTGGTGTCACCAGCAGTCACAGAGGGAATAGACATGCAGGAGGAGAGGTAAAAGCCATGAATCACATGGCAACATGTAGATGAACAGAAATGGATTAATTTAAGTTAAAGAGCTAGTGAGTGCCAGGTGGTAGTAGTGCACATCTTTAATCTCAGTACTTGGGAGGCAGAGGCAAGCATATCTCTGAGTTTTAGGCCAGTCTGGTCTACAGAGTGAGTTCCAGGGCAGCCAGGGCTGTTGCACAGAGAAACTCTGCCTCGGAAAAAAAAAAAAAAAGATAGGGGGACAAGCTTAGGTAAGGCCAAGCTTTCATAATTAATAATAAGTCTCCATGTTGATTTTTGGGAGCTGGATGCCCAAAGAAAAGTACAGTGCTGTACGCCTATAATCCCAGCACTTGAGAGGCAGAGGTGAATCTCTGGGTTTGAGGCCAGAGTGGTCTACAGAGCGAGTTCCGGGGCAATCAGGGCTACACAAAGAAACCCCTTCTCAAAGAACCAAACACCACCAACAAAAAGTATTGCCATCAGTATGTGTGTGCGTCTGTGCAACAGTGCACACGGAGAGGCCAGAGGACAGTTCCATGCAGGCAGTTCTCTCCTTCTACCTGACATGGGTTCTGGGAACCCAACTCGGTCTCCAGGCTGATTGGAAAGTACCTTTCTTTACCTGACTGAATCAGTCCTCAAGAAAGTGATCGAGGACCTTACAATGTGTACCATTTAATCCTGACAATTCTAGATGGTTGTGAGCCACCATGTGCTTACTGGGAATTGAACTCAGGACATCTGGAAGAGCAGCCAGTGCTCTTAACCTCTAAGCCGTCTCTCCAGTCACCTGACAATTCTAAAAAGCATGGATTGTTACTTTGATTTTTGGGGGTATGTGTGTGTGTTTAACAATTTTTTTTTTCTTTGCTAGGAGTGGTGACACATGCCTTTAATTCTAGCACTCACAAGGCGGAGGCAGGTAGATTTCTATGAGTTCAAAGCCAGCCAGGGCTACAGAGTAAGACCCTAACTAAAAATTCTTTATGTTGCCTGTCGAAGTTACATACATAATACCACACATGTGAAGGACAGAGGACAACCTACACAAGTTGGTTCTTCCCTTCCACTGTGTGGTTTCTGGAGGCTAAACTCAAGTTATCAGGCTTGGCAGGGCATGCCTTTACCCACTGAGCCAACTGGATGTCCTTGTTTTTGTTTGTTTGTTTTTGAGATAATGTCTCATATAGCCCAGACTGGCCTCTACTTCCCAAATGCTGCTGGAATTAAAGACATGGATCACCAAACCGAGCTTCTGCTTTTTCAAATAATGAATCTGGAGGACAAGTAACTAAACCAAGGCAGCAGCGAAGAACAGGTTAAGGAAAAGGCTCTGCTAGGTGGGGCAGTCCACTCCTGTGATAGCAAACACTTGGGAGGCAGAAACCAGAATCAGGAGTTGCAGGTCATCCTCAACTACACAGTAAATTTAAAGTCAATCTGGACTCTAAAAAACCAGTCAAAAAAAAAAAGCAGTTGAGTGTGTGGCTCATACCTACTACAGTCCCAGTCCCCAGAGGTGAGGGAGTTCAAGGCTGCCATGAGTCAGAGGTCCATGAGGCCCTACCTCTAGCTGAGGTGTTATCATAATGGCTGCTGGAACATGGGGAGCCATTTTTCTTCAGTAAACAGCCCCACATTCATGTTCATGCAATCTTAATTAAACTCAGTGAGACATAGGAAGAAAAAAGACATGAAGTAGGAACAAAGAAGGGGTCCAAAGGGAAGGGAATAAGAAAGGGTAATTGGGGCTGGAAAGATGGCTCAGAGGTTAGGAGCACTGGCTGCTCTTCCAGGGGTCCTGAATTCAATTCCCAGCAACCACATGGTGGCTTACAGCCATTTATAATAAGATCTGGTGCCCTCTTCTGGCCTGCAGGCAGAACACTGTATACATAATACATAAATCTTTAAAAAAAAAAAAAAGGGTAATGGGGGAATGAATATGAACAATATATATAAGAATGTATATTGTCAAAGAAAAAATTACATTAAACAAAATAAAACAAAACAGGAAGCAGGGAGTGGTGGTAGAGGCAGGTAGATTTCTGAGCCAGCCTGGTCTACAGAACAAATTCCAGGACAGCCAGGGCTGTTACTCAGAGAAACCCTGTCTGGAAAAACCAACCAACCAACCACCCACCCACCCAAATGCGGAACCACACAGCCAGCTCTGTGGTTAAAGCACCTGTTGTTCTTGCCGAGGACTCAGGTTCAATTCTCAGCACCCAGGCATCAGCACATAACCTCCTTTACACCCATAAAGGCTGCTTCCAACATTGCATGTAAATGATTCACATCCATACATAGAGGCAAAACACTAATACACATAAAACAATCTTGAAAATACATGTGGGAGCACAAGCGCAGGTGTGCATGCACATGCACACACATACACACCACACACAGTAAACAGGCCCATAATCCCAGCACTCTATAGGAAAGGAAGACTGCATAAATTCAAGGCCGACCAGGCCTACATACTGAGACAATGTATCCAAAAGAAGGGAGAGATTCTGGTAGAAACAAAGACCATACAAATGAAGTAACACACTAGGAATGTGAATTGATCCAGGCACTTAAATTTAAAAATGGGGGTGGGGGGGGGGTTAGCTCAGTTGTCAAAGTGCTTGTCACACAGCCTGAAGACTTGAGTTCAATCCCCAGAACCCACACAGTGGAAGGACAGAACAGACTCCCACTATTTATCCACTGTCCTCCACATATGTAACACACACACACACACACACACACACACACACACACACACACGTTTAGCAAGTGTGACCTGAGAGTAGCATTTGTCAACCCAAGGCACACAGGTTTAAAAATTTTTTATTTGATGTGTTTGAGTGTTTGTCTGCATGTACGTCTTTGTACCATGTACATGCTTTGTATCAACGCTGAAGACCCTGGAACTGGAGTCACAGATAGGTGTGAATTGCCACGTGGATGCTGGGAATTTAATCTGGGTCCTCTGTAAGAGCAGCAAGTGCTCTTAACTGCAGAGCCCTCTCTCCAGCTCCCCAAACTTAAGGTTGCTTTATGTTTTTGAAACAGGGTTTCTCTATGTAGCCCTGGATGGCCTAGAATTCACTATGTAGACAAGAGTAGCCTTGAACTCATAGAGTTCCACCTGCCTCTGCCTCCTAAGTGCCGGGATTAAAGGTGTGATCAAAAACAAAAAATAGTTTTTGATAGCACCAAACTGACATTCAGTTTAAGATCATATTCCCATGAAACTTCACTTATACATTCACTTATATATATATTCCAATATAATTTATTTTGGAATGGAGTATGAATAAAATGGCCAATCTCACCCAAGTGTGATGGTACACACCTATATGCACAGTACTTGTGGGTGGCAGAGACAGGGGGATCGGGAGTTCAAGGCCATCCTTCTCCTTTGCTACATGGAGTATTCAAGGCCAGTCTGGGATACATGAGACCTCCGTCTCACAAAAACAAACAGCCAAGGGCTAGCAAGATGGCTCAGCAGGTAAGGGCACTTGCTGCCATGCCTGACAATCTAAGTTTGGTCCCTTATTCCTACAAGGTAAAACGTGAGAACTAGCAACTACAAGTTGCCCTCTGATCTTTGCACACGAACAGCGGCACACTCAGGCACACACACACATACAATAATGAAATGTTAAAACAAACCTGCCAGGCAGTGCTGGTGCACACCTTTAATCTCAGCACTTAGGAGGCAGAGGCGGGCAGATTTCAGTGAGTTCAAAGCCAGCCTGGTCTACAGAGTGAGTTCCATGACGGCCAAGGCTGTTACACAGAGAAACTCTGTCTCAAAAAAAAAAAAAAACCCCAAAAAACCAATAAAACAAATCCATACAACCTATAATCCAGCACGGATGGCGCAAGCAAGCGACATGAAGCATGCTCTATTCCCACTGACATGCCTGCTGCTTCCAAGCATGCACCTAGTCTTATGGTATGCACCTATGGTCAGTCGACCTGAGGTAGAGAAAAACAGAGCCTGGTTTACTGATAGTTCTATATTCTATGCAGGGACAGAGAAGTAGACAGCTGCAGTATTATAACCCCTTTCTGAGACAACCCGGAAAGACACAGGTAAGAGGTAAAGGGGAGTCTTCACTGTGGGTAGAACACATGGTCATGGGCTGTAGCCAATGGAGTAGTGAATGGTCAGGGACTTGGAAAGAGCGTGATGAGAAAACCATCTGGGAGAAAAAGCATGTGAGTAGATCTCTCCAAATAAGTGAAGGATGTGAAGATACTTGTGTCTCATGTAAGTGTTCATCAAAAGTTGACTTTGGCAGGAATCTTAATAGTCAAGTAGCCAGAATAACCCATTTGGACGGTGAGCCTCCCATACCCCCATCACTGTCACTGCCCAATGGGCCTAGGAACAAAGCTGCCATGGTGGCAGACAGAAGTTATGCATGGGCTTGACCACATGGACCTCCACTCACTGCTGACCTGACTACAGCTGCTGCACACCCATAGGCACCATTCCTGGGATTACCAGCCAGCGACCTGGTGGCAGGTTGACTACATCAGACAACTTTCTTCATGAAAAGGAAATCGCTTTGTCCTTACTGTAACAGACAGACACTCAGATAGGAATTCGCCTTTCCTGCTTCTGACAAAAGTACCATCTGCGGAACTACAGAATGCCTTGTCTATCGTTATCGTATTCCACATAGCATTGTTTCTGAGCAGGGAACTCACTTCACAGCCAGAAAATTGTGACAGTGGGCCCATGTTCATGGAATCCACTGGTCTACCATGGTCCCCACCATGCCAAAGCAGCTGGCCTGATCATATGGTAGAATGGCCTTTTGGAGACACTGTTAAGCACCAATTAGGAGGCTAATTAGGTAGAAACAAGAAAAGTTCAGAGTTGAGGGCAAGAAAGACGGCTGGTAAGATGGCTTCATGATTAGGAGTGCATACTGAGCCTGGCGCGGTGGCGCACGCCTTTAATCCCAGCGCTTGGGAGGCCGAAGCAGGCGGATCTTAGTGAGTTCAAGGCCAGCCTGGTCTACAAATCGAGTTCCAGGACAGCCAGTACTGCTACACAGAGAAACCCTGTCTTAAAAAAAAAAAAAGATTGTATACTGCTTTTGCAGAAGATCCAAGTTTGGTTCCTAGGACTCATGGTAGGTGGCTCTGGGAGGATCCAATTCCTCTGGCCTGAGTACTCACATACATATAACCACAAACATACACATTAAAAAAAAAAAAAAAAAAAAAAAAGGTTCAAGGTCATCCTAGTCTACATAATAAGCTTGAAGCGAGCCAGGGATACATGAGACCCTATCTCAAAAAAGTAAATTAAAAACAATAATTAAAAACAGGGACACAGCTCAGTTGGCGGAGTCCTTGCAAAGCATGCAGTAGGCCTGAGCTGGGTCCCCATACTATAAACTGGGCGTGGCAGTATATACCTGTAATTCCACAGCTGGGAAATTCCAAGTAGGAGGAACAGAAGGTCAAGGTCATCCTTGATTCTAAACAACAAGGCCAGCCTGGGATACATGAAATCCTGTCTCACCAGGAGGTGGTGGCGGACCCCTTTAATCCCAGTACTCAGGAGGCAAGAGGCAGGCGGATCTCTGTGAGTTCGAGGCCAGCTTGGTCTACAGAGCGAGATCCAGGAAAGGTGCAAAGCTACAAAACAAAAAACCCTATTTTTTAAAGTAACAGAGAGCCAGGGCTGAAGAATGGTTCAGAAACTAAGAGTACTGGTTCTCACAGAAGCCTCAGGCCAAGTTCTTAGCACCACACAGTGGCTTGCAACCATCCATATCACATCTTCTGCAACACCAGGCATGCACATGGTGCAAATACATACATGACGGGCGGTGGGCGGTGGTGGAGCATGCCTTTAATTCCAGCACTCGGGAGGCAGAACCAGGCGGATCTCTGTGAGTTCGAGGCCAGCCTGGGCTACCAAGTGAGTTCCAGGAAAGGCGCAAAGCTACACAGAGAAACCCTGTCTCGAAAAAACCAAAAAGGAAAAAAAAAAAAAAAAAAGAAGAAGAAGAAGAAGCCATGCCCCAGCACTCAGGAGGCAGAGGCAGGCATATCTCTTTGAGTTTGAGGCCAGCCTGGTCTACAAAGTGAGTTCCAGGACAACCAGTACTGTTACACAGAGAAAACTTGTCTGAGTACAAAAAATAAACAAACAAAGACTCAGTGTGGTGGGCTAGTGAATCTTTTAATCCCCAGCACTCAGGAGACAGACACAGGAGGATCTTGGTGACTTTAAGTAGTAAAGCCTGGCCTATGTAGTGAGACCTCATCTCAAAAATAAAGATAGACAGATAGATAGATAGACAGACAGACAGACAGCAGAAGAGATGGCTCAGTAGTTAAAAGCACTAGATGCTCTTGCCTGGGTTCAAGACCCAGCATCCACTTGGTAGCTCCCTGTAACTCCAGTTTCAGGAGATTCAGTGCCCTCTTCTGGCCTCCAGAGCCACTGGGCATGCAAGTGGTATAGATACACACAAAGGCAAGACAACCACACACATTAAAAAAATTAAAGGAAAAGACCCAACAACCCCCCACCCCAAACTATCATGATTAAATTAGCCCTTTCCTTTCCAGTCTCCAATCTCAGTGTGGTGATTGGCTGAGTAGGGCAAGGCTTGCCTAGCATGCATAAAGCCTGGGTTTGATGCCCAGCACTACACAGACCTGGGTGAGGTCAAACTGCTGACCCCAGCATTGAGGTGGAGACAGAAGGATCACAAGGTCAAGTTCAGGCTTAGCTACAAAGTGAGTTTAAAGTCATCTTGTGCAACATGAGACCCTATCTTTTTTTTTAGTTTTCTAAGACAGGGTTTCTCTGTGTAGTCCTGGTTGGTACTCTGTAGACCTGGCTGGCCTTGAACTCAAAGAGATTCACCTACCTCTGCCTCCTGAGTACTGTAAAGGCCTGTGTCACTACCTCCAGATAAGACCCTACCTTAAAAAATAAATAAAAAAGAGAGCTGTGGAGACAGCTCAGCAGAAAAGGCTGATTGCCATCAGGCCTGACTTGAGTTCAATCCCCAGAATCCACATGATAAGTTGTCCTCTGACCTCGGTATGAATACAAACATACACAAAATAAACAGATATAAAATATACATTCAAAAGTTGACAAAAAATATGAAAGATTTCTTATTTCAAAAGGAGTTATTGGAAGAAATAGATGTTAACAATGGGGCAAGCACTCTTGTGCGAAAGCTTTGTCCCTCTACCCAGCCATTTATAGTGTTTCCAACCATCCAAAGGTAAAGGTGTCATGACCTTGAGAATATGGTTTTGACTGACATGGTGAGGCCCAGGGTTTATATCACTTGCTAGTTTATCTAGTGTTTGTGTGTTTATGAGGGTGCACAGATGTGTGCTGATGCCTGTGAACAGAGGACAACCTCAGGTGGCATTACGCAGGGGCCATCTACTTTATTTTTGGATTCAGGGTATCTCACTGACCTAGGCCTCACCAATTTTGCTACACTGGCCAGCCAGTGAGCCCACCCGTCCCTGCTTCCCCAGCTGAGGGCCTATCATGCCCAGCTTTCTCACGTGGATTCTGAGGATCAAACACAGGTCCTTGTGTTCATATGACCAGCACTTTACCAACTGAATTCTCTCTCCAGCCCTTCACTGTTGATTTAAAGATGTATTTATTCATTTTAGGCATCTGGGTGTTTCATCTGCATAAGAGAAGAGGGCATCAGATCCCATGGGACGACAGTTATAGACAGTTGTGAGCTGCCATGTGGGTAATGGGAATTGAACTCAGGTCCTACGGAAGGGCCACCAGTGCTCTTAGCTGCTGAGCCACCTCTCCAGCCCCTGTTGTTTTTTGTGGTTTTTAACTGCTATTTTCAACTAAAGCATCTTTCTTACTGCCATGCACAGTGGCACATGCCTGCAGTCCCAGCACTTGGGTGGCAGAGGAACAAGGATGCCCTCAAGTTTGAGGCCAATCTGGTTTACTTAGGGAGTTCCAGGTTAGCCAGAGCTATGTAACACAATCTTGTCTCCCAAAAATAAAATACAATGGTTTCGCTATTAGCATCAGGTCTCATCTTTTGATTTGAGTTACTACTACTAGAGCAGACATCATATAATTTTATCCCTTTTATTTCAAACTACCCTAGAAGCAGTGTTCCCCCTGAAAAACCTTACCTGACACATCAAATCCCGACAAACCCATGTTACAGTCTCATCACTCAACAGATCCACACAAACCCTCCACTGGACACTAAGAATGGGAAACACTCTCCAAACGTGGCTCCTCTTCTTTCTGTAAGCTACACCATAGACTACCCTTTTCAATCTGGGTCCTTGTGTCTCCATAAGCAAAATAAACCTCTGACAAGATGCAAGCCCATTCAGAGGTTTCACCTGGTCATTTCACATTTCATTCCTGATGAGTACCAGTGGCGAGGAAAGGTAACAAAGGCACAGTGCCAACTTTTTACACAAAAACTAAACTATAAAAGGCTGATTTTTATAGCAAACACCAGTATCACAAGTGTTGATTACTCCAATAATTCTGTCACATTGTTAAGGAAAAAAAAAACAAAACAACAAAAAAAACCCAGTTGACTATGACCCCATCTCCTCCCAAATCATTAACCCAAGATTGTCTTACCCTCTCTCTCTCTTCCTCCTGACGTCTTATTCCTTCTCCTTTCCAGGGCTCCTGAACTTTCTGGAAACAAATTCTCCAGGTTACAGAGGCCAGTAAGGTGAGGCCACCAACAAACTGTAGAGAACCTCAGAAGTTCTTTTGACTGTCAGCAATCTGGAAAGCAGGCAGCTTCCCCAAACCAACAATCCAGGGATGGAAGGGCAGAGTCACAGGCGTTCAGTGCCACTCACTACGTGGATAGAAGGGAAATAAAACCAGTTCCCCAAAACTAAGATGAATTCTGTCACCAGCATTTGGGTTTCACCCCTAGGCTCAGACACTTATTTTTCATTCCCCAGGGCTACAAGTAACCGGGAGTCAGAGAACAGAGGAGATGCAGGGGGGTCTCTGCTCCTGAGAAGTGGCTTTAGGAAGCCAAGCTGAGGGTAGGGGGATGCCCAAGCCCTTGGGTCAGGCACAGTGCCAAGTTCAGGCCCAGCCACTTCCTCTGGCCTCGCCCCCCCCCCACTCCACTTCTGTGAGGACTTCGCCCCCTGCCTACCCAAGGCCTTGTGCCAAGAAGTACCTCCTTCAACCTTCAGTGGTCTATACAGTGGAGACCCCCAGCTGTCCCCCTAAAACCTTCGCTCCCCTGAGACACCCAACGGGGTCCTTCCTCCCGATGTCAACTCCCCACTCCTTCCTCAAAGACCGGTCTTTGGGACGTCCCTCCTTCACCCCTCCAGGGAGCTGAACTCTGCCACCCACCAGACAGGCACCCGCCCCCTAAACCCCCCCCCCCAATTCCTCCTCATCGCCCGCTCCTCCACAACCACTTCCGGTTCCGGGACAGACACACACACTCACAGTCACATCGCGGACCACCCCCCCACCCCCCGCCCCGCGCGCGCGCGCCATCCCGCTCGCCCAAGGAAAAGGGGAGGGGGAGGAGCAAAGAGCGCGGCGCGCGCCGACGGCAGCGGCGCGGGACTCACCCGGCGGCGGCGGCGGCGGCGGCGGCGGCGGCGCCAGCGCCTGAGCCAGCGCGCAGCAGGGGCGGCGTTTGCAGGGAGAGGAGGGAGCCGGGGGCGTGCGAGCAGGAGCCGCGGGGCGCGGGCCGGGGCGCGGAGGGCGGGCTGCGCGGGCATGCACTGCGGGCGCCAGACGGACCCCCACACGCGCGGGGCTGCGCGCGAGACAGCCGCGGGGCGGGGGCGCGAGGCGGTGTGTGGCCCCCCGCCCTCCCTCCCGAACACTCACCCGGAAGTGGTGCTGCGGCTCGTGCTCCCGGGAACCCCAATTCCTCCACGCCCACCTTCCTCCCTCCCTCCCTCCCCCCCCAACAGCCTCAGTGAGGAGTCGTTTCACGGAGAAGGCGGGAGAGCCGGAAACGAAAAGGGGGGGGGAGAGGGAGGGAAGTAGCGAAGGGAGGGCGGCAGCAGGAAAGGAGTCGGTGGGGGGGGAATAGTGAGGGGGGGAAGAGTTCAAAGACCGAGTCACTTCCGGGACCGGCGAGAGCACATCCGGCGCTGCTAGGGCTCAGGGATACTGAGGGCAGAAGTTACGACAAGTAAGGGCGGAAGTGGCTCCTACCCAGGGACCTGGGGAGCGATCGGTTGATGTGACGCCTCGGCGGAAGTGAAGGCGGGTTCTGTGACGGGCTGAAGCTGAGCATTCGAAGAGCGCTCCCGGGCTTCCGGAAGAGACTTCGGGGGAAGTGGGAGCGAGGAAGCTGGACAGGTTCATGAATTATGCATCAAGGCATTAAAAGACAGTTTAGGTTCTCCGCTCCTTTTCTAGATGTATTTATTTTTGTTGATAGGTATATATCTGTGTAAGTGTGTGCGGATGCCCTCGGCAGCCCACTGGAGGTGCAGATAGCTTCGAGCTTCCCTGCCCGGGTGCTGAATCGAACCTCCGGTCTTCCGGAAGAGCAACAAGCACTCCTTTACCGCTGAGCCATCCCTCAGCCCCGTAGAGACGGTACGGATTCTTCAGACGGGTCACTTCTGAGGTCATTTCCAAGTGTCATAGGCAGTTTTAGGGAATTAACCTTTTTCCTTGGGTCTTCACGAATGTCTCTGGTGAGCTAGGGTGGGGAAAGTCTCATTGCTTTGAATAGTCGAGGAAAGGTAAGAATGTGCCCATCCATAATTGTTTGAGGTACCTGCGTAAGTGCTATCAAAATTCACCCGGTCTTCCTCTGACCACACCGATACTCTATCGTTGCTTTGGTCTTTTCTTGTTGCCTCCACCCACATCTCTATCTTACCAGGTTTTACTTTTAAATACAACGCGTACCTGATGTTGTTTACAGCTCACCTCCCAGCTCCATAAGGGCGAGGACTTTGAATTGCTCCCTGTGGTATCAACAGATCCCAGAACTTAAGCTGTTCAGTAAACGTTTGTTGCATAAATGAGCAATTCATTATGAACCATTGCAGGAGACCTTCCCTGATGGCTCCAACCCAAAGTTTCTTTTAAAATTTTATAACATTTACTGTGTGTCTTTGTCTTTTTTTTTCCTCCCACAACAGGGTTTCTCTGTGTAGCCCTGGCTGTCCTGGAATTCTGTCCTATAGACCACGCTGGTCTTGAACTCACAGGTCCACCTGCCTCTGCTTCCCAAGTGCTGGGATTAAAGGCTTGGGTTTCTACCGCCGGTTATGTCTTTGTCTTTGAAACAGGATCTTACATAGATATAGTTAAAGCTGACCTTGAATCTTCGATCCACCTTTCTCCGCCTCCTAAGTGATGGGATTTCAAGCCTTTCTTATCTATAGCTTTTACTGTTAATTTTAGTTAATCTGTATATCTGAATCTCTAGGCAGGGAAGAAACTGTTCACAGTAGATACTGAAGTAATACGTGTTAAGTCACAGGTGCTGCCCTGTAGAGGGGATCAGCTTCCTTCTATTCCGTCTTGTACCTTCCCCGAGCTGCTAAATTACTGGCAAGTAACAGCCCCAAGGCAGGATGGGACAGTGGGATGAATTTCCTAGATGCCTGCTTATATCCCATCTGCTTCCTTCACTAACCTGCTAGGCTCTGAGCCCCCTACTCTCAAAGTCGATAAATGAAGTGATTCCCTTTGTTCTGCAGGTTCCTGGTGGTCTCCTGTACCAGCTGCCTCTGCTTCAATTGGCTGGTGTGATTAAAGGATGTGATTAACAGAAATCCATCTCAGTACCAAGCCCTGGGAAGAATCTTTAATATTTATTTATTTATTTAGTAAATCTGTATAGCCACAAGGGCAAACAGCATGATCTAGCTAGAATCCATCTGAGCTCAGGTCTGTTTTGGCAAATGCAGAATTGAGTTTCCTCAGTGAGAAAGGAAAATTACTCTAACAAATAACTACGATCTTATTCTATAGATAATTAAAGAAAGACTGCCTAAGTGACTCTTCTCCCCAAAGTCACAGCCAGGAATAGCAAATGATACCCTTATATATTTGTTAGTTAATTTGAGGTAGGGTCTCACTACGTAGCTTTGGCTTAGCCTGGGGTCAAGTTGACCAGGCAGTCTTGTCTACTTTTTGAGACAGAATCTCTTGTAGCCCAGGCTGGCCAGGAACTTACTAGGATAACTGAACTCCCAGTCCTGCTGCCTCAGTCTCCCTCTCAGTGCTGGAGGACAGACATGAGCCACCACACTTTTTATCTGTTTGGGTTTGAGTTTCTGTGTATATGTGTGTAACTGGAGGCCAGTGGTCATTATCACATGTTTGTCTTAGTCCCTGTGCTCTTTTTTTTTTTTTTTCCTTTTGAGGTGGGGTCTCTTAGCTGAACCTAAAGCTCACCAATTGACTACATCGACTGGTCATCGGGCCCTTAGAGTCTTCCTGCCTCCAATGCTGGAATGACAGATCTGAGCCATCAGACCCAGATCCTCATACTTACATCTCCCCAGCACTGTTTTGTTGTTTGGTGTTTTGAGATGGTCTCACAGGGCTCAGACTGATCTCAAACTTACCTCATAGCTAAGATGGCCTTGATCTCCTCATCAAGCACTGGAATTACAGGGATAAGCTCCCATGCAAAGCGTTTCTTCCTTTTTTATCACATTGTTGAGCGCCCCCCCCCCCAACTCAGTCTGTGTTGATTTCAGTGGCGAATTAGCAGGACAAGGGCTTACGTGGCTCAGTCATCATGTACCTGTAATCCCAGCATTCAAGTAGCTGTGGCAGGATTGGAGTTACAGGCAGGCCAGCCTGGGTTGCATGGAGCAGGCTTTGCCTCCAACAGAGAAGGAGGTGAGAGAAAGAAGGGAGGAGAGGAAAGGAATGTGGAGGTAAACTAGCAACCCCCAATGGCCCTGGTTCTCCGGCTTTGCCTCATGTACACACTGAGGACCACTTGCTGAGCCTCTGTGCCCCTGGCAGCCCCTCCCTCCCTCCCTCCCGCCTGCCTTTGCTGTAAGGAGCGACTCAGGTCCCCAGAACAAAGCTTTGGAGCAGTAAGTGTGGGACACGGTGGGGGGAGGGCTGTTAATTTTAGCCTGGGGTTCTCCAGCTGGCACAGTTTCCATCCTGAATCATTTCCACACCCTGAGCTCTGCTAGGAGATCCCTCCTCCGGGGCCTTCCCCTTCCCCTCTTTGGTGTGTGCCACAACAGTGCCCAGGAGAACCTTGGCTGAGTCATTTCATGGACTCCCTCAACAGAGAGTTTGGTGATAGAAGATGACGCTTTCAGTCAGGCCTGTGCCATGCTGCCTTCAAGAAACTTCCAGAAGAGCAGCTTGGCGCTTGTTTTCTTCCCCCTCTATAAGTCTATTACCCCAAAGCCTTCTGAGGACTTGAGGATCCGAGTCACCGGTCCAGTTTTTGGAAAGAGGAAAATTAAGCTCTGTTCCCCAGAGCCTCACGCATTGTCAGGGTTAGCACCGACCCCGGCTAGCACAACTCTGGGCAATCCAGACATCCAGATTGCCTCCTTTCTCCCCATCCTTTAGCCATATGCCTTTCCATGGGGAAGAGAGCATTTAGGGAAAGGGAACAGGCGAGATTCCAGTATCTTTAATGGCCTGTTTAATTTATTTAAATTTAGGAGAACCACAGTCTAATCAGACAGCAATTAATTCCTTCTTCATTAGGGGACTTCGTGTGTGCCTTTTGCATATGGATGAGCCACAGGGTCACACTGTCCCTCTGAGGAGCGTTGTTGAAGGTGAGAGCAGGAAGCCCTCCCAACACGAGTTCCTTGCCCTTCTGCACCAAATGCCCTTTCCTTCCACTCTCCTCTGGCAAGGGCTCCAGCCCTGTGGGGAAAGCTGGAAAGGTTAAGGAGGCTTCCCTCACCTTCCCCCAGCCCTTCCTTAGCACAGCCTGTCAGCACCTCACCCTGCACCTTTGGTCTCCTCCCGGGGGCTCTCTCCCTTCTTTCCTGTCCCTCTGGGTTCTCTGGTGCACTGTGCGTGATTGCCTCAGACCTCTGCTGATACGTCGACACACACACACAGACATCCTATTTTATATAAACCGCATGGAGGCAGGGACAGTCTAGGCAGCCCACACTGCGCTCGCTCTTGGATACTATATTGTTTCCTACTTCCTGGGGCTACCCATTTCCAGGGAGCAGGTGAGGCACAGATTGGGGGGGGGGGTGAGCAAGACCTAGGTGGTTACCACAGCAACAGAACCTAGCAACAGCTGAGAAGCTGATGTGTGGGCTTTACTAGGGCTGTTAAAGAGCCAAACCTAGAATTGGGACCTCAGAGGTGACTGATCCCAGCTGGGCAGCCTGTGTTCCCTCCCCAGACACACCCCTTGATTCCGCCCCCACACCCCAGCAAATGCCTTTCTCGGAATGGAAAAGCTAATGAGCTAACCACAGGGCTTCTGGTGCAGCATAGCTTTTGGCGGGCAGCTGTGGGTAGGGAAATGTGAAGGAGCAAGGATGAAAATAAACCAGATAGAGCCCTCTCTGCCCGGCTCAACCTTTTTTCCCTCCATCTTTCTCTCCCTTGACCCTTTATCCGATGTCTTAGCTGTCTTGCCCAGTGTGGTGACTCATGCCTGTAATCCCAGCACTTCGGGAGGCCAAGGTGGGAGGATCTAGTATCAGCCAGCCTGGACTACAGTGACCCTGTCTCCAATCAATTTGTCGCTTTCTGGCTTGCCCATTGCCTGACCTAAGAAATGTCCCCCCTTTCTCTGTCCCTTTTCTCGTGGTCTCTCGATCCTCACTAAGAAGGAGCAAGCAAGCCACACTCCTGATGCCAGTCCCTCCCCCGAGTCCGTCCCAAGTTCAGACGTCCATCAGCCTCCAGCTTCAGGTCAGCAGGCCAGGTGACAGTGTAGTCTGGAGAAGTTCCCCATCTTCCTGTGTTTACCATACTTCCTGCCTGCCAGTCCTGTGAGTGTGCGTGCGTGCGTGCGTGCGTGCGTGCGTGCGTGTGTGTGTGTTATAAGGCAAAACAGGGGACTTCATTATCTTGCAAAGGCTTTATTTGAAAATTTTGAAACTTACATCCCACAAGATTATCACCACGAGAAGAAAGAGATAATACAAAAATATATATCACAGCATAGGAGCCAGGTCGGAGGAAGGAGGGACGTGGAAGAAACAACGAGAAAGGGAAGAACCTGAGGAGAGGAAAAGGGGGAGAGGCAGGAGAGGGAAGAGGGGACGGGAGGGGACCCGGGAAGAGAAGGGTGGGTGTGGAGGCAGAGCTCTCAATGGCCGTGAACCAGCTGGCTTCAGTCCCTGGCAGCCTAGGTACAGCTAGGGAGGCCTTAGGGAGGAGTGGGGGGAGGAGGACCTGTCAGGGGGCTCTGAAGTCCATAGACACACACACAGACAGACAGACAGACAGCCAGGACAGACAAGACAAGGGACTTGGGAAGGAAGGGAGGACATGGGAGTCCCTTCTCAGGTGCAGCAGGCGACTCCCCCAAACCCATATTTCAGATGACAGAATTTAGCAGTTGGGCCTCACTACCCCCGTTCCTGTCGGGGAGCCCTCAGTAGTGCCGGTGCCCTTGGGATGGAAGGACGGTGAAACGTAAGGCATGGGATGGGATGGGGCTGTGACAGACGGCACGAGGAGCCCCTAGCTCGCCTCCCACCCACCTCGAGGGCAGCATGCAAGGGCCACAGAAATGAGACCAGTGGGTGTGGATGCGGCAGCGTGAGCACTGCGCCGTGTACTGGGCCAGAAATGCACATCCCCGGTCTGAGATGGGCGCAGCAGATGCAAAGGGGGTACAACGTGTGTAACAAGAGGGGGAGAGCTAGGAGCCAGCTGAGCGGACGCGGACGGGGACACGAAGCAGAAGAGCAGCATGGAGAGCGTGACTGTGTGCTATGGCCTGTGAGGGTGGAGGTGAGTGTGCAAGGCTTTCATGTGAATGTGCAAGGGTGGGAATGGGGGAGCCCCCAGACACTGGAGGGCAAACGGCTGGGCTTGCCCATGGGGTCAGTGAGTGTTCCAGGTGGTGTGCAAGGGCAGGAGCTGGGAGCCCCCCACCATGGTCCCAGTTCCCCACGGTTGCCCCCCCCCTCAGTGGATGGTGGCTATGCCGGCCACTTGGCCTCCTGCTTGGCAGCACCCCAACATGGGGGGGGGCATCACAGATTCACCAGGGGAATCCTGAGAGGAAGAGGGAAAGTACATAGTCAGGAACCAAGGGGTAGGCTGAAGCAGAAGGAGAAGTCCAAGGCAAAGGGTACTCAGGGTTGAGAGGGCAGAGCTTCACTTAAAGGCTGGCAGGGGAGTAGGGCATGGCGGGGACGGGCAGAAAGTCCCCTTCTCCCGGGAGAGGAGCCGACAGCCCCCTTGAGAGGCCCGGGAACCAGGTCAGGAAGGAGGGCCGTGGACTGCAGTGGGGAAGACCACCCACCCCGGAAAGACCCACCGAAGGTCTGGAGACCTCAGTTGCCTTCCCTCCTCCTCCTCCTCCCATCCCATTGGCCCCTGCCCTCACCGGTTCAACTGGAAGGCTGGAGCCCCCTTGGGCTGGGGCATCCCAGGCCGGGGTCCCCCTCGGGGCTCCTCATGGTCAGGGGTCGGGGTAGGTGAGTCCCCGAAGGCCCCCAGCACAGTGACTCCAGCGGGGGACAGGTCTGTCAGTGGTTGCTGGCTCTCCTCCTGCCTCAGGGCACCTTGCTGCCCTGAGGGCCTCCGCCGCTTCTGGCTGCGGTCCCAGCTGGAGCATCAGAAGGACAGAGGGCTTTTCACACACTAGAGTACCCGCTATCTTAGGCCAGCACCACTGGTCAACCAGCTTCTCCCTCCCGCCCTGGCAGCTCCAACTTCCCCACAGCGCCGAAACTGAGACCATGCACCCAGCAAGCTACTCTTTCTGCTTCCTTCTAAACGATCTTCGGAGAGCCACAGGCTTAGTGCCTCCTCCCCACCAATACAAAGCCCCTGAAGACGGCCACACCGATGCCCAGAGGAGCAGTTCCTCTCCTCTGCAGGTACCTGGCAGATTTAGTTCAAAGTCAGCTAATGACTTGGGCACCTGAGTCTAATGATTCTCTCAGTAAAGTGTGAAGGACTACGTGACCCACTATTAAATGTGTACAAAGAAAGTTCCCGATCTCCTTCCTCTTGGACAGAAGCCCTCAGAAAGGGTTCTGCAGCCTGGTTCAGTTGCCTCTGTCTTGGAGAGCTGCCCACCAATGTCCCCGGTATAGATAAATAATCCCCTCCCTCCCACTACCCTTGTATTTTTTCTGGAGGAATCGGCACTGGTTTCTCTCAGTCCTCCTCCACTCCAATTAGCTTTTTTTTTTTCCCCCAAGCTCTTCCCTTCATCCGTGATTTCCTCCTCCGGTGAAACTGCTGTCCTTGATCTTACCCTCTGTCTAGCCTTTACAAGCCTTCAGACATCTCTCTCCCCCAGCTTACCAAAACTTGAAGATGATGCCCGTAGCCACAAGGACGATGATGATGGATATGGTAATTGTCACGTAAAGCTGAGGGTCCACACCTGATAAGGATGGAAGATAGCCTTGAGAGGGAGGCCTGAGGCAGGCTCCGAGGAGGGTGTGGCTGAGTGCTGCCCAGCCAGTGCACACTGCCTGTCTACTTCTCTGGGCTCTCCCTCTCCTTTTTTTTTTTTTTAATCACCGACTTTCTCCTGAGCTGTCAGCTCTTCTACTTTCCCAAACATGACATGTACCAAATCTTACACATACATGTGATGAGGATGAGGCTCCAAGGTCAGAGAGAACTATCCTCCTGTATAGAAATGGGGGTAGAGGTATCAGACGATCTTCCCTGGCCCAACCCTAAGCCACCATCCAGCACAATACGTGCTAACAACACACTGCTGGTGGCCACCTTCTTCCACAGCACCCTCTACCTGGAACACCCCATTCTGTTTTTAAGGTCTGTCTCACATGTAAATTGCTTGATCTGTCCCGATCCCCAGGGCGAAACAGTCTCTCACGTCTCTGTTTTCCTAACAACGTGCCGTAAGCGCTTCTTTTAGGGTGTTTATTATGTTGACTCATCCCCACATGTTTACACATCTGTCTTCCACAGTGGACCTGAACTCCTTCAGAGTGCAGGTAACATCCCCACCTCTGCATCCTTGCCAGCCTAGAACCTAGTGCATTTACTGAAGACACAGATGAGGACTCAGTTCAGAGTCTTCAACCACCCTGCCATCCCTCACACCCCTACCAGCCTCGCTCACTCACCTTCCCCACGCCCTCCAAACAGGAAGGGCCTCAAGGTAGCAGGTGTTTCCCCAAGGATGAGTCCATCTCCATCATCCCGCATGGAGTCTGAGTTGGGGTGCGGAGTAGCCAGCCCATGCGGGGCTGCAAAACCGTAGTCCAGGGGCAGAAATCCAGGGTTGACCGAGTTGGGGTCCCCTCCATCCTCCCGAGATACTGTGGGACCCCACACAATGGCCCAGGGGTACTGAGATGAGGGGGGCCCCTCCTCAAAGCCTGATGGGGTGGCAGGAGGTGCAGTGCCTGGCGGAGCTTGCCGACGTGATCTTGGGACCCTTGGGGACCGGCTTGGCGGAGGAGCCCGCTCCCAAACGCACACATGGCGGGGGGCCGAGGGGCCACCCCGGACGCAGGGGGGACGGGCCGGGGCTGGTGGGGATCGAGGGGAGGAGCCCTGCACAGGCGGCGGGAGGGGGAGCAACAGCAGTGGCCAGAGAGGGAAGAGTTGGGACGGCAGTAGAGCAGGCCTGTAAGAAGGGAGAAAAAGCAGGTGAGGTCCAGGCCACCGTGGGCCCGTGTATAAGAAGGGTAGGCTCACACGGGAAATCTTGAGTACCTCCCTCCAGGTTTCCCTGCCAGAGCAGGTGTGTGTTAGGAAGACCCTGGCTTCCTTTTGTCTCTTCCTAGGGGGCCAGTCCTCCAGTGGCCCTGAGTTGGCCTAGGCAGAGAAAGGGCCCCATTCCCCAGGGAAAGTGGTCTCCAAGCTCCCTCTGCTGGGCCAAACTTACCACATTCTGCACTTCGTATCTGAGGTCTTCCTCAGCTGTGACCCAGATTTTCGGCCTTTACTGGAGGAAAAACGAGGGTGTCACAGCCGACCCTGCCCTGTGTGCTCCCCAGCTCATCCATCCACCGATTATGCCCCTTCCTGCCACCACCCCACCACCACGGCACAGTTACCAGCCACGCTGCTGCTTCCCAGCATCCACTGCTTCCCAGCATCCTTTTAGGGGGAAACTCCCTGAAGTAGCCCCCCGCCCCACCTACAGCATCCCAGATGGGTTCCTGTTACCTCCTGGCCCCAATGTCTGTCTACTCTTGCCTCTGGCTTCCTTCCGTCTCACTTCCTCTGCCCACAGCTTCAGGCTTCTTGGATCTTAATTTAGAGCCAAGAACCTTGTGATTCCCTGAGCACCTACCGCTAGGGAGGGAGTTTGAGAGTGGGGGAGGGAAGGGGAAGTCAATCTTAGTGCGTGCTGGGGGGTGGAGGGGCGCCAGAAGCCCCCTCACCTCTTGTAGGGCCAGGCACTTCTCTTGTGACAAAACCCAGAAGCTAGCTGCCTTTTCGGAAAAATGGGAGAAAATGGTAGGTGGGAGAGGAACTCCAGAACATGATCTCTGCGCTGGATGTTTAACCGTCCAAATGCACCTTCTGAGAGAAGGTGGAGCTCCAAGGTAGCCACCCCCTCAACTGTGGCTCTTCTGGGCAAAGTCCTAGGAGAGTCTGGATGTTGGTTCCGAAAGGAAGTGCACACAGTCTCCAAGCTGAGGGTGGTGAATCCCAGGGGGCTAGGGTCTCCAGAGAGGAGCATGTGACACCCTGTGTCTACTGGATTCCTCATCTCTATGTGCATGTTGAACACTACCAGAGAATCAGCAGGGGGAGGGAATGAGGTGATGGACAATAGGTGTGAGGGGTGTGAAGGGCTGAAAGGGAAAAGATTGGTCAAGAGTAGAAAGAAAGGTGACCAGCCGCTGGGAAGAGAGGGCGAGGGAAGAGGAGCTGAAGGGAGAAGAGGACGGGGAGGAGAGAGTGAGCGAATCGGCAAGGGGGTGCGGATTGAGGGGTCTGGTCAAGACAGAAGCAAAGAGAGAAGGGAAAAGACGCGATGGAGATCGGAGATGAGGGGGAAGTCATCGAGATAGAAAAGAACATGGTGCTGAAGGCAAAAATCAGAAAAGGAAGGGATGGGAACGGGGAGGGGGGAGGAACAGCAAAGATGGAGGAGTTAGGAATTTGTTTCTTGAAATTTAAAGGGATATGGAGACAGAGCTGGAGGCCAGGTGAAAGCGAAGGGAAAGGAAAGATAGGCCTGGGGACTTGGTGAGAGAAGGTTAGAGAAGGGAGGGAAGAAATGGCAGATGAACCAGTGGAGCGGATGAGGGCCCAGAGACACCAGTGGTCCCCTGACAACAGGGCCCACCTGCCCCTCGCCTGCTACATCCCCCGCCGCCAACGTCAACTCCAGCCCCTTCACACACACACCCGGTACCCCTTGGTCACCCCCTCCAGGAAGTCCGCAGTCCCCGAGCTGGTGCGCCACCCCACCCGCTTAGCGCTCCTCACCGACCTGTTGTGCGCAGAAGACGAACTGGGGGTGGGGTGGGGGGACAGGGCCCCATCCCTAGCAGAGCCCCCAAGCCCGCCAGTCCCACAGGCCTGCACTCCCTCCACAGGGCTGGAAAGCGGCGCGAACCAGGAAAAGATCAGCCCTGGGATTCGGAGGGAGCACCCAGAGCGGAAAGGGGACCTGAGGCAGGAGGATGCTCGAAGCTGCAGGATGAGCTAAAGGCGGGATGGAGGCAGCCGCGGAGACGCTGACTGCTGCACCAGGAGGTTCGGATGAAGTCGGGACAGCGGAGGGACGGAGGGCTCGGTGGAAAGGAGCACTTGGTGGCTGGAGCCCGACAAGGGACCAGACCAGGAGGGGCGGGAGGCGAAGGGCGCGGAGCTGGCACTGGGGAGGGCAGGGCCCGCTCCCGCTGGGTGGGGGCGTTAGGTTCCCCCCCCCTCGCTCACCTGCATGCCTGGCGTAACGGCGCGACGACTGCAGGCGCTCGGAGCTGCGCGGGGCTGGGGGGTCGCAGAAGCGGGTGGGGCACCGGGCATGGTCGGGAGGTTTGCCTGGCAGCGAGGCGCTGGAGCCGGAGGGGGGCGGGCGCCGGGGGCGCGGGGCGGCGGCGACGGCGGGAGATGCTCGCTTCGGCTGGGCTCGGCTGGGCTCGGCCGGGCTCGGCTGGGTTCGGCGGGCGACTAGGACCACTTGGTCTCCGCCTCTCCTCTTCGCGTCTGTAGGCCACGCACAGTTTAACCCGTCGCTGGCCACACGGCAAGCTCAGCTTTTGTCCCAGGTGCAGGCAAGGTTGAGGAGGGCAGTAGGGACGGGAGGCGGAGACCTCCAGTTCTTCGGGTTATGATGGCACGCTGCTCCCCCTCTGCCTTAGCGTAGCTCGACACCCCATGATTTCTGACCGCCCCCCCCCCCCAGCAGTTCTGAAATTCTGAGTCACCCATACATTTGAGTTCCCAACTCTGGCCAGGGTGGAAAGGGATGGGAGCTCATGACCATGGATGAGAGGACCAGGGAGGGGTAGGAGAGAAAACTGCATACACAAATTAGAGTGCCCCCAAAGCTTAATTCCCTATTTCATTTTGGCCCTGCTATATAATTCATTCTCTCTGAAGCAACCCAAACAGTCCTTTAGTGGTTCGAGACCCATGTACTGTCCTTAGCTTTTCCAAGGATATCAAAATATCCAAACGGCTTACTGTGGCTTACAAGGAAGCCCTGTAGGTTCCCATCTCTAGGTATGTCCGATTTTCTCTCCTAGGGATTTCTGTGTCTCAGCTACAGTGCAGCTGACTTGTGTTCCTGGGAGGCAATTGGATCCTGCCTCAGGGCTTTGTATCTGCTATTCCTTCTAGAAGCTTTTCCCTGGCGGTTCACAGATGGCCCCTACCCGCCTCACTGCCATCCAGTCTTCTGAGAGGCCTTCCCTGACCTCTTAAAACTCTCCTAACCTAGGCCATGGAGGTGACTCGGGGCAAAGGTGATTGCCACCAAGCCTGACTACCTGAGCTCTATCCCAGAAGACTCCAAGTTGACATCAGACCTCTGAACAAGACTGTGAGACACACACACTTAAGAAAAGTAATTAAAAAAATATCTGAGCCAGGCTAGGCAGTGGTGGCACACGCCTTTAATCCCAGCACTTGGGAGGCAGAGGCAGGTGGATCTCTGTGAGTTCGAGGCTCACCTGGTCTACAGAATGAGATCCAGGACAGGCACAAAGCTACACAGAGAAATCCTGTCTCGAAAAATTAAAAAAAAAAAAAAAATTCCTTTGACCCTACTTCCCCCCACTCATCCTTCTCCCTAAATTACCCCCGAGCCCCCATCCCCACCAAACTTCTAGGAAAGCACACTCTCCTGTTTCCTTCCAATTTCCCTGCTGTTCTTGATTAGTCTTCCTGAGCTCTGACTTCTGAGGTGTTGGAGCCTCTTAGTCCTTGGCCTTCTCTTTCCCTTTGTCTGGTGATCTCATCCAGTCCAGGGCTTAAATACTCTGTAAATGTCAGTGAGTCCTAAATTTATTTCCATAGAGGCAGACTCCCTTGTCCAGCCGTCCACTTGACATCGCCTCTCCAGTGTCTGATAGCCGTGCAAACAGAATGTGACTCCAATAGATGTGTGGAACTATCCCACCCAATCCACTTCCGTCCAGGGCTCTTCATCCCGAGACAGGACAACTCCTTGTTGTTCAAACCAAAAAAATGTTTTGATTTCCAGCTCCTTCCCTTTATCTACCTCACCAGCAAGCGCCGTGGCCCCCAATGTCAGCACATGCCCCCTGCCCACCCTGTTAGAAAGATCTCCCGTCTTTCCTGTTAGAGTCCCTGATCCAGGCTGCCATCTCACATCTGGGATCACAGGAGCTCCTCGGATGCTCCTTCATTCTGTGTTCATCTTTCACAAAATGTTCTTTACAGTTACCAACAATATTTTAAAACCTAAAAGCTCTTCCCTTTTAAAATATTCAAGGGCTGGTGAGGTGGCTCAGCAGGTAACGAAGCCGAACAACCTGGATACTCAAGACCCACAGGGTGGAGGGAGAGAACCAACTCCCACAAAGCGTCCTCTGACCACCGTGTTCCAGCACGTGCGCATGCGCGTGCGCGCACACACACACTCAATGTACATGCATACACTGAACAAGTACAATGTAAAAGCCACCAGTGTGTACTCCCTCACACACAATGCTTCTGCCAAATCAGACTCCTGCAGTTGCAGAGCAGCAGAAGCCAGTCCCTCAGAATCCCTATCCTTTGAGTCCCTCCCCCACCAATGCCTCACTACTGTCTCTGTTTTTACCTCGTTGGCTCTTTCTTGACTTTCTGTTCTCTGCCCCAAACCTAAAGGGGTCTCCACTGTGTCCAGGTTTCATCAAGGTTCCCGGGTCATCACTCTCTGGCCTGATTTCATCCGTGTTTGCTGTTTTCTGTCTTCCCACATACACTTGAGAGCAAACATCTCATTCGTCATCTTCACCCTACATCCTGACCGCGGCAGGGCTCTGTCACACGGTAAACCCCCCATCTTCATTGCTTGGTGAGCAGGGTCTGGGACCAAGCTCTGCCCGCTCTGAACGCCTGTCACTGTCCCCTTGCTAAGCCCCTGCTTTTCCTCTCCATCTCCTGCCGCGGTTGAGACTCCGCTCTCATACACACCCCTCCTGGTCAGCCTCCTTCTTCTGTCCTGAGCACTGTCATTATCCTGGCACCCCCGCCTCTAGGAAGGAAGCCTGCTGTGGAGACTGGCAGATACTCTCCTCCTTGCTGTCCCTGACAGCCTTTCATTCCAAGTCAAAACAGCAGTGAGTCAGTGAGATGCCCTCTCGGTGACTCCCAGTGGCACATCCGATGAAAACACAGCTAAGGGGCCATGTGAGGGAGCTCACACCGTTCCTGCCACCTCCTAGGCACCCTAGGATAGGCCCTAGTGCACTCATTGTAACCTGGTGAGGACTGCATTTATCAAATGAATGCTCATTCACTATAATGCCTTGCACACGAAGCCTTGCATTGTGATCAATTATTTTTAATGTTTTTTTTTATTCCTCTCAACAAATGTTTGTTTATGTGAGACAGAGTCTTATATGGTCTGGCCTGGCCTTGAATTCACTATGTAGCTGAGGATAACCTTGAACTCCTGACCTCCTGTCTTCATTTCCTTAAGTGTTGGGGATTATGGGAATACAGCCCCACACCCAGACATCAGCAAATATTTTTTTAAACATAACTACAAGCTGGGTAGGGCACTGGACCAGGACATCCAGTGAAGAGTGAGAACAAAGTCACCACAGTCTTTGTGACACTTACAATTTGGTAAGGGAGACAAGAGCTATCATGTGATAGGCTCGGGTATGCGTCATTGGTGGAGCATGTGCTTAGCATGTGCAGGGCTCTGGTGTCTCTATTACTATTTCTGTACTCAGATAGTGTTCCCAGTATTCAAGTATTTGGGTGAATTTCCTTCACTAGGCTGGCTTTGAACTTGCAATCCTCCAATCCCAGCATCCTTAGTACCAGTATTATAGGAATGCATCACCATGGCCAGTCAAATTTCCACGTTTTCCTTTTTTATTGTTGTTGTTTTGTTTTTCGAGACAGGGTTTCTCTGTGTAGCTTTGTGCCTTTCCTGGAGCTCCCTTTGTAGACCAGGCTGGCCTTGAACTCACAGAGATCAGCCTGGCTCTGCCTCCCACCATGTTTTCCTTTTTAAGTGCCCTGTGCCCTAGTGCATGTGTGGAGGTCAGAGGTCAACTTACAGAAGTGGTGTCTCTCTTTCCATTATGTGGGTCCCAGGGATCAAACTTAGGTCATCAGGCTTGGTGGCAGGTACCTTTACCCATTGAACCACCTAGCTGCCTCCACGTTTCCATGCTTCCTTTCCTCAAAAAATGCCCAATGTCTCTCTCTCTCTCTCAGCTGATGGTCTTGCTGCTTTATTAAGAAAACAGAGGCAGGCGGATCTTTCTGAGTTCGAGGCCAGCCTGGTCTACAAAGTGAGTTCCAGGAAAGGCACAAAGCTAGGCAGAGAAACCCTGTCTCGGGGAAAAAGAAAAAAAGAAAAGAAAACAGAAGCCAGACTGTGGTGGCACACACCTTTAATCCCAGCACTCGGGAGGCAGAGGCAGGCAGATCTCAATGAGTTCGAAGCCAGCCTGGTCTACAGAATGAGTTCCAGGACAGCCAGAGTTACACAGAGAAACCCTGTTTTGAAGAAAGAAAGAAAGAAAGAAAGAAAGAAAGAAAGAAAGAAAGAAAGAAAGAAAGAAAGAAAGAAAGAAAGGAAGGAAGGAAGGAAGGAAGGAAGGAAGGAAGAAAGAAAGGAGAAAGGAAGGAAGGGAGGGAGGGAAGGAGGGAGGGAGGAAAGGAGGGAGGGAGAGAGAGAGAGAGAGAGAGAGAGAGAGAGAGAGAGAGAGAGAGAGAGAAAAGAGAGAGAAGCAGGCAGAGTAACCTTTCTCACCCCCCCACCTCCCTGCACCACTGCCCTTCAGTAGACCCTGTCGCCACCCAAAGTTGTCATTGCAGCAACTGTCGTCCCCCCGTCCCCCCCCCCCCCCATCCCGCAGCCTCCCTGTCCCCTCTACTTGACTATTGCCCGCAGTGCGCAGGCATGTTGACCTTTCTCCCACTGTGAGGGGCCTTTCTCAGAAGACGGTCTCTACTCACCAAGTCTCCCCCCTTCTCCCCTCCTCTTTTTCTCCTACAGACTCAGATCTAAAGGGTTTAGGTTTGTAATTCACTGCTGTTTTTGAAACTGAGTCTTGAGAGCCCTGGCTGGCCTGGACCACCCCGTGTAGACCAGATTGGTCTCAAATTTGCAAATGATCTTCCAGCCTCTTCCTCACAAGTGCTGGGATTACAGGCAAGAGGCACCACCCCCACTCTGTAATCCATACGCATTGTGAATTCAGTTTATGAAATAGCAGCTTTCTTTATGGTGTTTTCACGTGCACTTCATTCCGGTTGCTTCTCCTCCATCTGCCCCCCTCTCTTGCCCGTCCCCACTCTTCTGCCCCTTCTGCTTTCACATCTCACGTGTCCTATTATTCTCCCTCCCCTCACTTAGAGCCTCCTTTTCCCTGTCTTACGGACCTTTTCTAGTTTCCTAGCATTTAGCCACAGTTACTCCCACTACATGTACTTATTTAACAATTAGCAGCTGAGAGAGAACATGCAGTATCTGTCTTTCTGAGCCAGCGTTATCTCAATTAATACAATGCCTTCCAGTTCCTGTGATTTCCCTGCAAACTTCATACTTTCCTTTTTCTTTGTGGCAGAATGAAATTCCATTGTTTATATGCACCACATTTTCATGACCCATTCATCTATCGATAGACATCTAGGTTGATTCCGCTTTCTTGATATTGTAAAAAGAGCAACCGTGAACATGAATGAGCATGTGTCTCTGTAGCAGAATGCAGACTCCTTTGGGTATATACCCAAGAAGGTATAGCTGGCCCGTGCGGTAGTTCTAGTTCTATTGTTTGGAGAAGCCTCCACACTGATTCATACAGTGACCACTCTAGTTTATGCTCCTACCAACAGGGATAAGGTTCCTTTTTCCTCACGTTATTGCCAACATTTGTTGCCATTTGCTTTCTAGACAAAAAGCCATTTTGACAGGGGTGCTATGAAATCTGGTGGGATCTGGGGACTGAACTCAGTTCTCCAGGCTTGGCAGCAAGCACCTTTACCCTTAGCTACCCCACCACTGCCCTACACATAGATGTGTGTGCAGGGGCCGATGCACACACATGGAGGCCAAAGCAGGTTATTCAGTGTCTTCCTCTATCCATGTCAACCTCACCTCCTTGAGACAGGGTCGGTCTCACTGAACCAGAAGCATTTCGGCTAGACTGGCTGCCCAGCATGCTCTGCTTCTCCCCTCCCTGCATCCCATCCCCCGTCCCCACTAGGGTTACATGCATAAATAGTCATACCTAACTTTTTCTGTGGATGCTGGGGATCTCAGGTCCTCACGCTCACAGAACAAGCACTCTTACCCACTGAGCCATCTCCTCAGACCCTTGAATACTTTAAAAATATTTACTGGCCAGGGCTGGAGAGATGGCTTTGCAGTTGGGAGCACTGACTGCTCTTCCAAAGGACCTGGGTTCAATTCCCAGCACCCACATGGCAGCTCACAACTGTCTGTAACTCCAGTGCCAGGGGACCTGACACCCTCACCCAGACATGCATGCAGCAAAACACCAATGCACATTACATAAATGAATAAATACATAGTTTAAAAATATGTATTGGCCAATTATACTTCTTTTTATTTAAAAAAATTTTTAAATCAATAAAATGATTCCTAATGATATTCTAGTATACTCATAGATTAGTACTTAGCTCAGTCATCATCAGAGAGGCTTCCTCTGGCAGCTGATGGGAGCAGACGGAGAGACCCACAGCCAAACATTAGGTAGAGAGAGAATCCAAATTGGAGATCACCATCAGGTACCTCCCCTTGGAGTTTAGGATCCTTAGGGATCCCTGAGGAAGGATTGTCGGAGACAGTGAGATCGAGGACACCACAAGAACATGGCCCACAGAAACAATTAAGCAGGGCTCATAAGGGTTTTGAGACTGAAGTGGCGATCACTGAGCCTGTATGGGTCTGTGCTAAGTCCTCTATATTTATGTTGTGGTTATTAGCTTAGTGTTTTTGTGGGACTCCTAACAGTGGGAGTGGGGGTGTCTCTGACTCTTTTGCCTGCTCTTGGGACCCTTTTTCTCCTACTGGGTTGCATCACCCAACCCTGATATCAGGAATGTGCCGAGTCTTATTGTAATTTGTTATGCTGTGTTCAGTTGATATCCCTGGGAGGCCTGCTCTTTTCTGAAGGGAAACTGGAGGAGTGGATCTAGGGAAGAGGGGATGTGGGAAGTGGAACTGGGAAGAGTGCAAGAAGGGGGAACTGCAGACAGTATGAGAGAAGAACACATTTTAAAAAATTTATTTCTTCTCTATGGATGATTTACCTACACGTATATCTGTGTACTCTGGTGCCTACAGAAGCCAGGAAAGGGCATGAATCCTTTGCAACTGGAGTTGCAGAGCCACCGTGAGGGTGTTGGGAATCAAACCTGAGTCCTCTGGAAGAACAAGTCCTCTTAACTACTGGACCACCTCTCAAGCATCCCCTTGTACTTCTTTTGATATTCAGTTTATTGGCCCACTTACACTTACTGATGGACAGGTGTGTGTGTGTGTGTGTGTGTGTGTGTGTGTGTGTGTGTGTTTAATATTTGCAGTTATTTATATAATCTAGGTAGACACTGCTTGTCTGAAGTATAACTGAGAAAGCTGTCCTCAGATTCTATAGGAGAAAATTCCCTCACTTTGTTGATCGTTTTGTTGTACAGAAGCTTTTACATTTTATGTAATCCCATTTCTCGGTTCTTAGGGCTATTTCCCGTTCTATTGGGATCCCACTTGGAAATCTCTTGCCTGTGCCTGTGCCTGAAGTGTGTGCTTTTCTGTACCCAATGTTTCCAGTTTCAGATTAAGGTCACTGTCCAGTTTGAATTGATTTTTGTGCAGAGTGAGAGGCAGGGACCTCTCACCTTTTGCAGGTGAATGTCAAGTCTTGCCAACATCATTTGTTAAAAAGAGTATCTCTTTTTTTCCAGTGTATATTTTCAAAACTTTAATATATAGAAAAGAAAAGCCAGATGTGGTGCTGCATGCTTTTAATCCCAGCACTCGGGAAGAAAAGGCAAATGGATTTCTGAATTCTATGACAGACAGGGCTACACAGAGAAACCTTGTCTCAACAACAACAACAACGATTAGGTTTCCATAACTGTGTGGGTTTACCTCTGGGTCTTTATTATGTTCCACTGTTGTACATGTTTGTTTTTGCTTCCGCCCCATGCTGTCTCTGTCACTATGGCTCTGAGGTACAGTTTTAAGTCAGGAAATGTAACACCCCTGACTGTGTTCTTCCTGCTTAGAGCTGCTTCAGCTATCCATGGTCTTCGGAATTTCCATGAGAATTATAGGATTATTTTCAAGTCCTGTGAAGTACGTCACTGGAATTTTGATGCCTTGACTCTGTAGATTGCTTTTCACAGTAAAGCCAGTCTACAAATCCACGAGCGTGGAAGGCATTTTCATTGTTTAGCTGCTGCTGCTTCTTCTTCTTCTTCTTCTTCTTCTTCTTCTTCTTCTTCTTCTTCTTCTTCTTCTTCTTCTTCTTCTTCTTCTTCTTCTTGGTTTATCAAGACAGGGTTTCTCTGTGTAGCTTTGCGCCTTTCCTGGAACTCACTCTGCAGCCCAGACTGGCCACAAACTCACAGAGATCTGCCTGGCTCTGCCTCCCGAGTGCTGGGATTAAAGGCGTGCGCCACCACTGCCCGGCTAGCATCCTCTTCTATTTCTTTTTCCAATGTCACAAAGTTTTTCTTATAAAGATTTTTACCACCCATAATTCACTATTTTGAATTGGTAACACAAGCACATATTCAAAGCAAATACAGAGTTTTTCATTTCCATTCCATCCATCATCCTTCAGCTCCTATCCCTGACCTCAGTGTGGCTCACTGTATGTAGTCTTCCAAAGTTTCTTAATGTATACAAAAGCAAATAGCACTATAAAATCTTTTTGCAGGGGCTGGAGATGGCTCAGTGGTAAAGAGTACCTGATGCTCTTGCAGAGGACCTGGGTTTGGTTCCCAGCACTCACAAGGTAGCTCAGAACCATTTGTAACTTCGGTTCCAAGAGATCCAACCCCCTCTTCTGATCACTACAGGTACCAGGACATGCACGGTGACATTCATACATGAAGGCAAACACTCATACACATACACATAAAAATAAATAAACCTTTTTTGTTTTCAGAGCTGAAGGTACAACTCAGAGCTTGCCTTAGCACTCTGGTTCAATCCTCGGTCTACAAAAATACCAATGTAGTCATAAAATACCAGATGTGGTAGTGCACACCTTTAGTCCCATCACTTGGGTGGTGCATGGCCTGTGCAGTTTGGCCCTGGCACCCTGACTGAGATGATGAGGGAATGAAGAGAGAATACACACAAACACCAAAATAGAAAACTTGGGGTCAGGTGGGTTGTGTGCACTCTAACGAAGTGGCACCAACTACCCAACAACCTGAGTCTCAGTGCATTTAGTATGTACAGCACAGGGGGAGGAGTTATGTAGATGTAACAGTCTTATTAAATAAGAAACACAGAGCCAAATGCAGAGTTCTTTTGGGCCCTGTATAACCTTTGTAAATGACTCAGTTTTCTTTCCTGCTTCCTCATCTCTGTCCCATGCATTCAAGGCTGCCATTCGACATTGAATTAAGGGTTTGGATATCATGTAAACATTGTGTTTGTATTGTGGCATATTGGCCTTCTCCAACAAGCTGATCCTGGGAGATTTGTATACCTTTAGCCCTCCATTGATTTTCTATGTTTTTAGCTTCCTCTTTGAACCACATTTGCCACTGCAGCTGTGCCCTGGGTTCCAGAACAGCATTTACCAGCTCTCGTCAGTCCTGTGGTATAATCTTATTATAAGTTGACCAGGAGTTTAACATTTGCTTTACATATGGGGAATGCATGCCATAAAATACCTAGCCTCCTTAAACCTTTGTAAATCTAACATTTCAATTGGAGTCCAGATATTTTGTGCCTTCACTTGATCAGGTAGCTGCTGTACGGTTACCAGATAAATTAAGGGTGACTGTGTGAAAACAGGCTTTCTTTCTGTAACCTTATAACCCAATCCTGAAACAATTTCACTGTTAATTTCTTCTGTCTGAATCTGAATTTCTCTATAATTCATTTAAACAGGTTTAATAGGTTTTTCTAAAGCTTTTATCCTGGCACTTGATGTGACTATCTTTTTAAATAGTAAAATAAGGATAAGGAAAATAATAATGTGCATAATCCCATCAACATTAATCTTCTCATATAGTTGTTCCATTGTCAGACTGCCTAAAATTTTTATCAAACAAAGACCAATTTTGTTCCAATGTACACATAAAACCCATTTTTTTTAATGTGGAAGGAAAATTTTAATAGTTTTTTCCTTTAAAATACCTGATATCTTAATTGTTTTACCAAATCTGCCTAGAACAGTAGAAATCCGAGGGAATTTCCAAACAGCTACGTAGTGTCCAAGGTGTGAATCCAGAGAGAAAGAGAGAGAGAGAGAGAGAGAGAGAGAGAGAGAGAGAGAGAAAGAAAGAAAGAAAGAAAGAAAGAAAGAAAGAAAGAAAGAAAGAAAGAAAGAAAGAAAGAAAGCATAGCCACAAGTTCTGGCTAAAAGCTTAAATCCAGCCATGTGTTCCCGCTTGAGCCGAGTCAGAGCCTGGGCTCCGGCTTCCTTAAGCTCTGACCACGCGTTGGCGTTTCAGCCGAGAGCAGCTCTGTCTGCAGTTGCGTGTGGCTGCTGCAGTTAGCGGTAGCTCCAGCAGGCCTGAGTTGTCTGTAGCATCAGTGTAGCTATGGTCAGTCGGGCCTGGGGCCGAGCTGGGGAGCCGGAGAACTCGCCGGCTGCCACGCCAAGCCAAGCCGAGCGGTTTTTAATGAATTCTTGCCACATGGGCACTAAATGTAGATGTAACAGTCTTATTAAATAAGAAACACAGAGCCAATTATAGAGTTAAAAGCCCAAGAGGTCAGAGCAATAGCTAAGAGCTGATACTAAAAAACCTTTCTTACCCTTTGGCTGCTATTGTCCTTCCCCTCAGAAAGAGACCTACTTCCTGTGTGTCTGTCTTTTTATTGACTTCCTGTTCTGCCTTCTCATTGGTTGTAAACCCAACCACATGACCTCCTCGTCACTGCCTGCCTGTACAGACCTCCAGGTCTTCTATGGTTGGTATTGAGATTAAAGGCGTGTGTCTCCATGCTGGCTGTGTCCTTGAACACACAGAGATCCGCCTGTCATGTGATCGGGATTAAAAGTGTGCACCACCACCGCCCAGCTCTGCTATGGCTTGCTATTAGCTCTGCCCCCCAGGCAACTTTATTTATTAACATACAAATAAAATCACATTTCAGTACAAAATAAAATATCACCATATTTCCCTTTTTCTATTTTAATAAAAAGAAAAAAGGAAAAAGTTATAACTAATATAAGAAAAATAATATACAAAATACAATAACTATATACTATGTATACAAGCAATAAATACATAAACAATGTCTAGTCCATTTGCATTTGACAAATTCAGAGAAAATAATTCCATTATCTATCCTATTTGGTAAGTCCAAAATGTACCTGATTCCCTTTCTATCCTAACTTATATCACCACAGAGTTGGCTAGCCTCCGAGGGAGGTCTGTGTTGTGAGTACTCTCAGCAAACGTCCTGGAAGAAGAAGCTGTAGGTGCTGGATTTTATACACACTATCAACCTTTGAATTCAGGCCACAGTGTTGTGGAATATTTCTTTACACAATGTGAAGATGTGTCACTGTGATTGGTTTAAGAAAAAGCTAAACAGCCAATAGCTAGGCAAGAGGTATAGGCAGAACTTCTGGACAGAGAGCTCTGGGGGGAAGAAAGACAGAGTCACCAGCCAGACATGGAATAACCAGGATGGGTAGAATGGAGATGAGGTAACGAGCACGTGGAAGAGCACAGACTTAAAAATATGGGTTGCCGGGCGGTGGTGGCGCACGCCTTTAATTCCAGCACTCAGGAGGCAGAGGCAGGCGGATCTCTGTGAGTTCGAGGCCAACCTGTGCTACCAAGTGAGTTCCAGGAAAGGCGCAAAGCTACACAGAGAAACCCTGTCTCGAAAAACGAAAACAAACAAACAAACAAAAATATATGGGTTAATTTAAGTTATAAGAGTTAGTTAGGGGCCGGGCAGTGATGGCACATGCCTTTAATCCCAGCACTGGGGAGGCAGAGGCAGGCAGATCTCTGTGAGTTTGAGACCAACCTGGTCTACAGAGTGAGTTCCAGGACAGGCTCCAAAGCTACACAGAGAAACCCTGTCTCAAAAAACCAAAAATAGATAGATAGATAGATAGATAGATAGATAGACAGACAGACAGACAGACAGATAGATAGATAGATAGATAGATAAAAGAGCTAATTAGAAATAAGCCTAAGCTAAGGCTGACTTTCGTAATTAATACTAAGTCTCTGAGTCGTTTTTTTGTAAGCCGGTGGCTTAAATAAAAATACAACTACACGTGGCACCCAGTGTTGGGGCATGTATATCCACATAAGGCCTGAAAAAGCTAACAAAAATATTCAAAACACACAGCCAAATGCAGCTTCCTGGTGACCAAGGGCTCTTGGGCTGGCTTGGCTTAAAAACTGCCTGGGGCTGGAACCAGCCACCAGTTCATGCACTAAACTGAGCCTCACTGGTGGCTGACATAGCAGTTTAAGATTTGTCTCACAAGATCAGAGAACATTGCAGATGCTCAGTTAAAAACAGGTCCAGATTTAAAGAAACTCTAACAGGTTACAGTGTGTTTAAAAAATGTGCATAGGCTTAAAAAAAGAAAAGAAAATAGGTATAGACAGTCATAGAAAAAATTATAAATAACAAAATAAAGTCTTTAAAGAGAAAATAAAATAATTTAAAAAGGATAAGCCATGTAAAGATAAAAAATAGACAGAGTCTGGATCCTGTGTGGTATTGTATTGACTTTTAATTTTTTGATTGCTGATGAGTGAACAAACAATAGCTGCTGAGAGACATTGGATTGTGGAAACTGCTAAATTAAACCAATCTATATATTTTTAAAATGTCTTAACTTCGGGCTGGAGAGATGGCTCAGAGGTTAAGAGCACCGACTGCACTTCCAGAGGTCCTGAGTTCAATTCCCAGCAACCACATGGTGGCTCACAACCATCTGTAATGAGATCTGGTGCCCTCTTCTGGCCTGAAAGCATACATGCAGGCAGAACATTGTATAAATAATAAATAAATAAAAATCTAAAAAAAAAAAATCTTAACTTCAAAATGGAAGTCAAAAAACATGTTGCATTGGGGAAGAGGTTATGCTTTCATTTCCACAGAAAACAAAAGGCTGTGGATTCATTCAAGATAGATTTTATTATCAGGGGAGACCCCTGAAAATCCTGGCTCTAGACATAAAGAAATAAACCTAGAAAAACTACAAGACAGGTGATATCAAGCATAAAACAAACAAAAAAATCATCTTTTACTGGCTTGTGTACAACACAGAGTCCATACTTGTGTTAATGTAGATATATAAGTTATCTTTGAAAGTTCGTGTGTTTTCAGAGAAAGTGGACAAGACACCAATGAAAACAGGTGGCCCAGGTGATCCAGCCTCTCAGAGTGCCTCTGTTGCAGTTTCCTCAGAGTTCTGTATCCAGAACAGCTTCAAGGCTGCTGGATGAGGTGGTCCAGCCTCATAGAACCAGAGAAAACCCTTACCTTTTCCTATGGCACAGAGCCTGGACGACAAATGTTATGGCTAGTTTTTCTGGACTTGACCATTATCCCAACTTTCTCATGGTCTCCCAAAGATGTCACTGCCCTCAGACAACAGAATGCAGTCTAGAGAACATGATGCCCACATTCCCAAGAGATGCTGTAGCTGTGTGGTCGCTACACGAGTGTGTGGGTACACAGGGGTCTGTGGAATGAAGACACAGAGGCATCTTAAGAATGAATTTAGCCTTTCATGGCTGCAGGGGGGTCCAGCCTCGAAGGACAGAAGCACTCTTCCCTTCACCTAAGACATATTTATTTACTCTTTTTTACAGTTTAGATAGTTAATTCTGTACCTTCAAAGCAAACCAAAAGGAGCTCCCAGAGACCAAATGCCAGGTGCAAATTACTTGATTTCTCAGGTACCTTGGTTTTCCGGGTTTCCTGGACCAAGTTTTGCATAGGCCTTTGATCCTTGGGGGACTCTCTGATCCTTGACTCTCAGACAAGATTCACATAGGACAGTAAGAGAAACAAAAGGCATGGTTAAACAAAGGAAGGATTAGGGCTAGGTGCTGCTCTCTGAAGCCAGGTCAGGAGCTCAGCAGGAATGCCACTACAAGATGTGGTGGGTGATTTTTGGTCATTTGATGAGTTATGGATGCTTGTCATTGTTTAGGGAGGTTGGTTACAAATTGTTGTTGGTCATGGTTGGGAAAAAAGCTGAACAAAGGGAAAAGGAAAGGTATAGTACAGAAATAACAGGATAAAGGGGTAGATTGTCAAGTCTACTTTTGAACAAACCATAGTCTCAAATATTTTACACTGGTATAAATTTTTGTATATTGATACAAACTTAAGGTTATTTTTGTTATTATATATATATGTTTCTATTCTTATTTAAGATATTGTATCTATACAGCTCATTTAAAAATGTAAAGTTTTAGTCCTTGAAAGCTATTTAGGATAATAAAGAAATACAGATTAATAGTCATCTATAACAATCAAACTTATAGTCATGTTAGGTATGTTTTCAAAGTCATGCAGAAGTATATTTTAGACAGGTACTCTTCAAACACTTCAGAGACCTACAGAATATGGCATTTTGTTATTTAATAACAAGGCTTTTCATGACAGTGAGACACTTCTGCTCCTGGCAACACGAATTTACTTCCAGAAAGGATGATGGGCATTGAAGAACCTCTGTATGAAGTTTGCCTTCTTTGTGGCAAAAGCTAGCCACTGGGCAAAGAAACTGCCCTTGCCTCAACTGCTGACAGTATGCTGTCCAAACTGGACAAGCAGGACACAAAGGAAAGTGTCTGCCAAACTTTGCCAAGATAAATTAGAACAGTCCTTCAAAATTCCTGCTTCACAAAAAAGTCTGTCAGATATTCTAGGCCTGTAGGACAAAGATGGATGCTCCACTGTTACAGAGGAACCCTGGGTGAGTGTCCAGGCAGCCAGATGTCTCTGTCATTTCTATAGTTGAGGAACTTGCTTTCTCTGCAACTTCCTGTTTACTCAGGTCATATTTTATCTTCTTGAGTCTATTGAAGACTAGATAGTTATAGTTTTACAGTTTTCCTTGTTACCAAAATCAAAAAAGAAACTTGCGTAGGAGATGTAAAGTTTTTAAGATTGAGAAACATAAAAACTTAAGTTGTTTATCCAAAAATATCTTTTAAGGTCTAAAAAAATATTTTTAGGATGATAATACAAGTTATGACAAAAAATGGTTTAAATATAAAACTTTGGACTATGATGAATAGATAATGGAGTATTTTCTCTAAATTTGCCAAATACCAATGAACTGGACACTGTAAATGTAATTCTTACCTGATAGTTGTTCTTATTGTATATAGTTTTACTGTGTTAGAGTTAAAACCTTTCTTTTTTATTTAGACAAAAATGTGGAAATATTGTGGAATATTCCTTTGCTCTGTGTGAAGATGTGTCACTGTGAATGCTTTAATAAAAAGATAACTGGCCAACTAGGCAGAAGGTACAGCGGGGAGCTCTGGACAGAGAAAGCTCTGGGAAGAAGAAAGGCAGGGTCACCAGCTGGATGAAGAGGAGAGCAAGTCGTGCAGGAGGAGAGGTAAAAGCCGTGGTCACGTGGCAGCACGTAGATGAATAGAAACGGGGTATTTAAGTTATTAGAGCTTGTGGGACGATCTTACAGGCTGGCTTTCATCATTAATAAGTTTTCATGTGGTTTTTTTGTTACCTGGCGGCCAAAAGAAAAGTCTGTCTACACCACAGTAAGGCCTTGCTGCCCCTCTGAGCCTTACCTCTCCTCTTGACACATTCACTCAGTTCTTCCTTGGCTTCCCACACTCAGGAGGCACAGACAGGTAGATCTCTGTGAGTTCAAGGCCAGCCTACTCTACCTAGTGAGTTCCAGGCCAACCAGAGCTACAAAGTGAGACCCTATCTCAAAAAACAAAGAACAAACACACAAAAAGGTATCTCTGAGGCTGGAAATATGGCTTAGTGATCAGGAGCACTTGCTACTCTTCCAAAAGACCTTAGTTAGATTCCCAGCACCCACATGGAAGTTCACTATCATCTGTAACTCCAGTTCTAGATGATCTAACCCCCTCTTCAGACCTCCTCTGACACCAGGCACACACATGGTGCACATACATACACTCGGGAAAGATACTCCTACACATATAAACATAAATCTAAAAAACAAAACAAAATACAGATTCAAAAATAGTAATAAAAAAAATCTCTTTCTCTCTCTCCCTTTTCCCTTTCTCTGTTCTGAAGAGAAACCCAGCAGCCTCACACAAGCTAGCAAGTATGCTTAGCCCTAACATATAAATACTCTTGAAAATTTTTTAGACAGTCATGTGTTGAGGGTGGTGCTTATGTCACAGACCATGTGTGGAAGTTATAGGACAACTTCTGGGAGTGGGGTCTCCCTTTTAACTGTGTGGATCCCAGAGATCTAACTAAGGTCATCAGGCTTTTACCTGATGAGCCATTTTGTAGGCTCCAGTATAAATTTGTAATTGCTCTTTATGAAAAAGAAATATTTATTATTCATTTTTATGTGTATGTTTTGCCTGCATTTAAGTGCACTACATCTATGCAGTATCCTCCAAGGCCAGAAGAGGGCATCAAATCCCTGGAACTGTAGTCACAGACAGCTGTGAGCCATCATCTGGGTTCTGGGAATTGATCCAGGCCCTCTAAGAGTAGCCAGTGGTCTTAACCTCTGAGCCATCTCTCCAGCCCTCTAGAAAGACTTTCTCTATCATATATTTTGACACTCTACTCTTCTTGTTGTTCCTACCTCTCCTCCTAGGTCTGATTGTTGTTCCTCATCTCACATCAGATGTCTTGCTCTATCTTATGTCAATGGTCATTCCCCAGATTGTTTCGTTTCCAGGTTCTAAATATAAATTTTTTTTCTCATAGCTTTCCAGTATTATTTCCATCTCTGTCTTTTGGCTTCATCTAGTCTTTCTGTCCAACTATCTACTTATCCCTTCTTAAACCTTTCCTCTTTAAAAAAAGATTTGTCTTATTATTATTAATTATATGTATGGAGCAGGTAGTGGTGGCCCATGCCTTTAATCTCAACACTTGGGAGGCGGAGGCAGGTGGATCTCTGTGTTTGAGGCCAGCCTGGTCTACAGAGTGAGTTCCAGGACAACCTGGACTATATAGAGATAACCTGTCTAAAAATAAGCAAATAAATATAATTAAATTATGAGCATGTGTTGTCTGGATATGTACACCTGAGTTTAGGTGCACAATGAGGCTGGAGGAGACAGATCCGGGGAATAAAAGGCAGTGGTAAGTTGCCTGATATGGGTGCTAGGTACAAACTTGGGCCCACTGAAAGAGAGGTTTGTGCTCTTAACTGTTGAACCATCTCTCCAGCCTCAACATTTCATCTTTTAATAAATGGCCTCTCAGCCAGATGGTGGTGGTGCACACCTTTAATCCCAGCACTCAGGAGGCAGAGGCAGGCGGATCTCTATGAGTTCGAGGACAGCCTGGTCTATAGAGTGAGATCCAGGACAGGCTCCAAAGCTACACAGAGAAACCTTGCATGAAAAACAAAACAAAACAAAACAAAAAGATGTATTTATTATATTGTACGATTTTTGCCTGAATGTGTGTATAATCATCACATGTGTGCCTAGTCCCTGCAGAAGCCAGAAGAGGTCACCAGATTCCCTGGGATGGGAGTTACAGAGGGTGGAGAGCCACTATTTAGGTTATGGGAACCAAGCCTGCATCCTCTGCTAGATCAGCAAGTGCTCTTAACAGCTGATCCAACGCTCCAACCTAAACTTGAACTTTTTTTAAAAAATTTATTTATTGGCTTTTTGAGACAGGGTTTCTCTATGTAGCCCTGGCTGTCCTAAAACTTGATTTGTAGACCAGGCTGGCTTCGAACTCACAGAGATCCCCCTGCGTCTGCCTCCCTAGTGCTGGGATTAAAGGTGTGTGCCACCACCACCCAGCTGTCTTGAACTCTTGCTCCTCCTGACTGGATTTCTTGGGTGCTAGCATTATAGGTATACAGCTTATCTTCATTCTGTAAAACGGAAACCCTGTTCCCATCAAACAATGACCCCCTCCCCAGTCCTGCTTGTCCCAGGCAACTACCATGCCACCATCTGGTTCTAGGACTCTACTGCTACAAGTATGTATGTGTTTCTGTATAATTTTTATATGCCATATATTTGAAGGTTTTAAAAAATTTGTTCTATTTTTATAAGGTTTGTGTCTGGTCTATCAAAAGGAGCTAAATAGTAATTTGTGAAACCAGCTGTCTTATATCAAACAGCCTAAGAAACGTGGTTTTCTTTTTCCAGTCTTCTTTCCCCAACAGTGATCAGGACACAGAAAATCAAAGTTGGAAAGAAACAGAAATGTACTCAGCAGAGAAGAGATGGGACCATGATCTCAGGTCTGAGAAGCACAAACAGGAAGAACTATGGAGCTTTTTGCAGGATTAACAGTGTCCTCTCCACTTGGCCAAGACACAGGTTACCATAGAGCAGTGGTTCTCAACCTGTGGGTCACAACCCCTTTGTCAAACCAGTACCTCCAAAAATATTTATATTACAATACATAACGGTTGTAAAATTACAGTTATGAAGTAACAATGAAATAATTTTATAGTTGGTCACCACAACATGAAGAACTATATTAAAGGGTCTCAGCATTAAGAAGGCTGAGAACCACTGCCATAGAGATCTTCCTGCACAAAGTGGGAAGCAGCCAGCCTGCACTGTGAATCAATGGCAAACCGTGACAGACAAACATTCAATAAAGAAAAGAAAGCTTGGAAATAGGAAAAAAAAAGTTCTATTTTTAAATATGCGTATGTGTGTGTGTTGGGGGGTATGTGCAAAGGTGAGTGTAGCCGCCCTCTGGAATCCAGTAGACCAGACTGGTCTCCAACTCACAAAGACCTACCTGCTTCTGTTTCCCAAGTGCTGGGACTAAAAGCATGCACCACCATGCTTTTACTATATATGAAGCATCGTATGGATCTCGCTCTGTAGACCAGGCTGGGCTCGAGCTCACAGAGATCCACCTGGCTCTGTCTCCTGAGTGCTGGGATTAAAGACATGTGCCACCACCACCCTGTGAGTTCTAAGCAAGCCTGGTCTACATAGTTCCAGGCCAGAGCTACACAGAAAGGTCTTATCTGGGGGGGGGGGGGGGGGGGCGGGAAGAAAGAGAAAACTCTACAATGAAGAGAAATCAGATTTAAAAATAGCCATCCCGCCGGGCGTTGGTGGCGCATGCCTTTAATCCCAGCACTCAGGAGGCAGAGCCAGGTGGATCTCTGTGAGTTCGAGGCCAGCCTGGGCTACCAAGTGAGCTCCAGGAAAGGTGCAAAGCTACACAGAGAAACCCTGTCTCAAAAAAAACAAAAAAACAAAACAAAACAAAAACAAAAAATAGCCATTCCTGCATAATGAGCCATCCCTGTTTCCTTCCAACCTCCCTGCTGTGAGTGAGATATTTGGAAGAGCCTCCCTGGAGGCTTGTAAACTTAGAAAACACCTTACTTTTGCATTCTCTACCTAAAGTCTCCAGTGGTGGCTTTGGGAATGCGATCTAGGCACAACAAGACCCTCACTCTATTGTCTCAAAAAGGGGGCCTTAGACAAAGATATCTCAATATAGATAGACCCAGGCCAGTTTCAAGTCCCCAGAAATGATGACGCCAGCCCCAGGAACAAAAGAACAAAGTCAGGATATCTGATGGTAACCAATTAACCATGAGATGCCCCTCTCCAGAGATAACATGACCAGACCCCGGAGAGGAGTTGTAAAACTCCTGACAGGGCAAACAGATAAGCTAGAATAAGATAAAGTCCAGGCCCGGGAAAAACTGGACCAATCAAGGATGGACCCATACTAACCCCCTCCCCTCTAAGAAATTTTATGGGTTTTGCCTATAAAAACTAACTTCCCCAAGAAAGAGTAACTCTTCCCTGCCTCACTTGAGATGGCTTGAGATGAGTTCCCTGTCATGACTTGCAGCAGAAGTAAACCTTGCTTTTGCATTCTGGTATGCTTGTCCTTGGTGGTCTCTCTGGGTGTTACCATCTGGGCACAACAATATCACTACCATCTTCCTTTTTTAAAAATTATTTTATTTATTTATTTATTTATTTATTTTCTTTATTATGAAATTTTCTACTCGCTCCTCAATGCTATCCACAGACCCCCCTCCCTCCTCCCACCCCCCAGCCCTCTTTCCCAAGCCACCCCGCATCCCCACATCCCCCAAATCGAGGTCTCCCATGGGGAATCAGCAGAGCCAGGCACACTGAGCCTAGGCAGGTCCAAGCCCCTTCCCACTGCACCAAGGCTGTGCAAGGTGTCACACCACAGGCACCGGATTCCAGAAGCCTGCCCATGCACCAGGGACAGATCCCGATTCCCCTGCCTGGGTGCCCCCCAAACAGTTCGAACCAAACAACCGTCTTCTGTGTCCAGGGGACCTAGTCCAGTCCCATGGGGGCTCCACAGCCACCAGTCCACAGTTCATGGGTTTGGTCTCACATAGCCCAAATTGCCTGAATAGCTCAGAAGGCACAGGCTACCATGCCAAGTTTATACCATGCTGTGTCTCAACCCAGGGTGTGTGCATGCTAGGGAAGACTCTTCTGAGCTCTATCTTCAGCCCCCTTTTTTTTCTTAATAGTTTCTATGAATGGGTATGTATTCCTTAATATAGTTTGTTCAATTTTGGAGATAATGTAATAATGTCATGTATTTTCTATATGCGTGGGCATTAAATTATCTCACTTTATTAATAATTATAATGCTAACCTTTTTCTAAAGTGACTTAAGTACCCAGCCATGGCACTATAGTCCTGTACTCCAACCCTCTGAGTCAGGGAACAGCTAAGTTCGAGGGCAATCTGGGACAGTTCTGTTTAAAAACAAAATGTTTAAGCGCTAGTACTCTCATTGTCTGTGTAGGAGTTCCTTTGTTCTGCATCCCAGTCAACAGTTGGTATTTTCAGGCTTTTATTTTAGCAGCTCTGGTGTGGACAATGCTACTTATTGTGGCTGTAATTTGCATTTCCATCATCACGAATGAAATGGAGGAAGTTTTCTTCTGTTTGTTGACCTTGCAGATTGCTTTTGTGAAGTGTTGGTTCAAACCTCTCGTTCACATTTACGACTTTATTGTTAAGGCTTCCAGCTTTGTTTTTCTTGTTCCTGTGAGGTTCTTCCTGCACCCTGGACACATCTTTCAAATAAGGACAAGTATACTGAAGCATTATTTTTTCTCTCGCTTTGTAGTACTGGGATTGGACCTGGGGCTTCACTCCGACCACGTCTTGTTTTTGTTAAGTCACGTTTCTCTCTCTGTGTGCGTGCATGCATGCATATGTGGCTGCCAGGAAACACCCCTGAGTGTCACTCTTCAGGAGCTGTCCACCTTGTTCGGAGAAGGGCTCTCTCGCTGGCCTGAGGCTTGCCAGTTTGCCAGCCTGAGCTGCCAGTGAACTCCTGTCTCCAGATCCCCAGAACCGGGATTACAAGTGGATGCTACTGTGCCCGGCATGTTTTACATGGGCACCAGGAATTGACAGTCAACTCACGCTTGTGTGGAAAAGCACTCTACTCCCTGAGCATCTCCCTAGCCCCAGAGTCTTCTTCGCACTGGTGGTCTTTCTTAGCTAGGGTCTCACGTACTCCAGCTGGCCTCAAACACGAGGTGTCCAAGGTGATCCTCCCACCTCAGTCTCCTGAGGGTTGGGTTACAGGCTTGTACCACCAAGCTGGATTTCTGTGGTGCCAGGGATTGAGCCCAGTGCTTTGTAAATATTAGGCAAGTTCTCTGCTAACTGACTCATATCCCCATCTGGTGGCTTGTCTTTTGATAAACAAATGTCCCCAAATGTATCAATCTTCTCACCTTAGTTAGAATGAGTATTAACTACTCCTCACCTGTTTTATATTCCAGACTATAATCCAGAAGCAGAAGAAGAGGTCTAGAGAATTCCAGGCCAGGCAGGACTACAGAGATAACCTGTCTCAAAAAGCAAAAATAAGTAAATACTTCTGTCTTGAATTCTGGATATATTCTAAATTATCTCCTAAAGCCTTTTATATGTACTCTGTAGTGTACTGGGAATAGATTTTTGTTTTTGTTTTTTGAAAAAGGGTTTCTCTGTGTAGCTTTGGGCCTTTCCTGGATCTCGCTCTGTAGCCCAGGCTGGCCTTGAATTTACAGAGATCCGCCTGCCTCTGCCTCCCAAGTGCTGGGATTAAAGGCATGCGCCACCACCGCCTGGCGGGAATAGATTTTTGTATATGACTTGAGGTAAGGATTCAATTTTATCTTTCTTCGTATATGTCTAGTTCTCAGAATCAATGAGATATACATTATTTCTTTAATCGAATTAATCCATGGAGTCTATTTAATGAGCAAAGGATCTTATTTGGGGGTTAGCTCACAACCATGGAAGGTTTATTGTAGCGGGCAGGAAAGTTGAGCTATGTCCCACGCTGATCTGCCTGGTCCAAGATCTCAGCATCCAAAACCACGAGGTAGCGAAGAGAGAGCAAACATGCATCCCAGATCTGAAGGGTCCCCCAGCAGCCATGCCCCAGGGCCATGTACCTCAAGGTCATAGGCAGGTGTAACAGCTACCTGCTCCCTCACTAGGGGCGGTACTTTAGGGCATGGCTCAAACGGCCTCTGACTACATCTTCCCCTTTTGTCTAAATAAGAAGGTTCTAACCTAATACAAAACTATGTACAATAGGAATGATTATTAAGTATTGTTTAGGAGAAATAATGGGTAATAACCTAAGTAAAATGGAACAACAACAAGAACAACATCAATCAAGAGACACATACTCAAATCCAGATGTCCAGAATATAGATAAATGGTATGTTAGAGAGATTATTCCAAAAGCCGTCCTATCCTGAAGAATCTGAATTTAGTACTTAGTATGTTCTAGCTAAGATATGAGAAGACGCCGGGCGGTGGTGGTGCATGCCTTTAATCCCAGTACTCGGGAGGCAGAGCCAGGCAGATCTCTGTGAGTTCGAGGCCAGCCTGGGCTACCAAGTGAGTTCCAGGAAAGGCACAAAGCGACACAGAGAAAGCCTGTCTCGAAAAACCAAAATATAAATAAATAAATAAATAAGATATGAGAAGACTGTAACTGTAACTGTTAGTCTTCAGCCCCATCAAAGACCTGAGAAGAAATATAAAAATACCTGGGAAAACAGAAAATGCACACAAGCAACTTTTGGAAACATTTCAAGAATAGACAGAGACAGTTAGCAGCCTAGACAGTCACCTAGTTTCTCAGCATTGTTGGGGCATCCAATTTGGCTACAGGCCTAGACTATCTGACAGACCATTTTCAGAAGCAGGAATTTTGAGAGACCATCTTACCCTGCCTTGGCAGAGTTCAGTAGTCACTTTTCCTTGTGTCCTGCTTGTCCAGAAAGGACAGTGTTCATACTGTGAGCAGTCAAGGTAAGGGCAGTTCTTTGCCCAGCAGGCCATTATGTGCCAGGAAGAAGACGAACTTCCAAATGGAAATGTCTTAAAAGCCCAACATTCTCTTGGGATCAGATTGGTGCTGCCGGGATTGTGTCTCACATCAACAGAATTCTAAGTTATTTAAATGCTATATTCTTCTAGGTCGATGAAATGTTTGAAGATTACTCGTCCATCTGACCTATGTATCTGTACATCTAAAAAACCTAAGTAACATAACAATAGAGATTATAAGCATGGGTGATATAAATCTATAAGTCTTATCTACCTAAATAACCTAAGGACTAAAGCTTTATATAAACAAGGTAAAAGTCTGTAACCAAATGTACAGTAAAAGGACAATAACCTCAAAATTGTTACAATACACAAAATATCTTAATCAGAGGTAGAAATGTATAGTGCAATATGACAATAATATGTATCAGTATACAAAATATCCTAAATAGAGGTAGAACATACATACAGTATGATAAATATAATTTTACATTTGTATCAATATGCAAGGTATTTCAAATAGGAGTAAAAATATATGTACAATACAAGAAATACAGTTTTGTATTTACATCAATATACAAATTATCTTAAATAGGAATACAAAAATAGTTTACATTTGTATCAATATACAAGAATCCATAACCATGCAAATTATCTAAGGCTGCTATTTTACTAAATTAGTTTACTAGTATATACAATAATCTACCTTAATATCCTTTTTTTTTTTGGTTTTTCAAGACAGGTTTTCTTTGTGTAGCTTTGGAGCCTGTCCTGGAATTCGCTCTGTAGACCAGGCTGGCCTGGAGCTCACAGAGATCTGCCTGCCTCTGCCTGCCTCTGCCTCCCAAGTGCTGGGACTAAAGACACGTGCTACCACCTCCCAGCTCCTTTTTCTATTCTAGAGAACAGAGTCTAATTTTTTGTTCCATCCCCAACCCTATAACCATCATCCCTAACCCTGAGAAACATGAAAACTTTGGGAGAGATGGCATTGTCTTTTTAGAATTGTTTCTTGCTGTTTAGGGGACAATGGTATCTCTGTGGGGTCCTGTAAGAAAGCTCATATAGTTAGGTCTCAATAGGGCTAGCTGTAGATTCTGCAGCCAGACTCAGAGTAATGGACAAAGTTGTCTGAGATTCTAGCTAGAAGTGTGGTTTGATGGACCATCTCATCCTGGAACTGTCCTGGCGAGTTTTCAGTCCAAAGTTGATCACTGAGTAATGTTCATGAGTACCACGGCATCATTCTGGACTGGGCAGAGTCGTTGTTGTGGGGCCCCATCTTCCTTCTGGAGACTTTAGAGATTGCTATTTGAAAGACTTATTTTGGGCTGGAGAGATGGCTCAGCTGTTAAAGGCTAGGCTCACAACCAAAAATATAAGAGTTCGGTTCCCAGCACCCACGGCTGTCTCTCCAGCCACAAAAAAAAAAAAAAAAAAAAAAGAAAAGAAAAGAAAGACTTATTTTTTATTATGGAAAACTTGAACATTTTTTATTGTTGTTTTTTTGAGACAGGGTTTTTCTGTGTACCTTTGAGCCTTTCCTGGAACTCACTCTGTAGCCCAGGCTGGCCTCAAGCTCACAGAGATCCTCCTGCCTCTGCCTCCCGAGTGCTAGGATTAAAGGTGTGTGCCACCACTGCCTGGCAACTTGAACATTTTTAATATTGAAATGGAAAGTTTGGATTTGTTTTGGATATAGAAAAAGTCCTTGAAAAGCAAGGACAAGCATGGAAAGAAATAGAATCTTGACGACAATGGTCCCTTTTTTATTGGTTTTCTTCTGTCCCACATCAGGCGGCTCTTCTGATATGGGACAGAAACTTCTTTTTTTAACAACATGCTTGGGTTTAGAGATGGAGAGAGCCATATTCCAACTCCAAAGACAGCTTAATTTAAAATTGAATATGAACTATAACTTTTTTATATTTAGAGAGATATAGATGTTAGGCAGTAAGATATTACCCTGTGTAGATTGGTACCAATAGGTTCTTTCCTTCTGTTGTAGACATCTGATATCCAAGGCCTTATGATTTCTGGAAGATGGGTATTCCTATTATCCTGTAAAGACAAAAACAGAACCCTGCCCCAACCCTTGTTTGTTAAGTTTTTTTTTTTTCCACAACTTGTAGAGATGTCACATTGGTGAATGAGCTATTATTTCTCATCAAGGGGTTTCTCCTGTTCAAACTGAATTTTTATTAATTTTGTTGATATCCATAGCTTTTCTTCTCTGGTAGAAACAAAAGCAAAATCCCTTCCCCAATGTAGGACTACGTATCCTGGTTTCCATTTCGAGCTCAACACATCTTTGAAGTAAACCGGTTGGTTTAGCTCAGGAGTTTTTTCTGTTGTCCACTGTCTCTCCGCAGCTGTTGTTCCTTTCTCATCAGCATTGAGAAAATTCAAGGTTAGGGGCTGGAGAGATGGTTCAGCGGTTAAGAGCACTGGCTGCTCTTCCTGGGGTTCTGAGTTCAATTCCCAGCAACCACATGGTGGCTCACAACCATCTGTAATGAGATCTGGTGCCCTCTTCTGGCCTGCAAGCAAACATAGAACATTGTATACATAATAAAAAAAATGATTTAAAAAAAAATTCAAGGTTAATAAAGCATTATACAATCTATTTCTAGGAGTCATTGTTACTTCTTTCTGTCTATTTAGTTATCCTATAAAGTTTGATTAGATCTTTTTAATTTATTTAACTTTTTTTTTAATGTGCATTGGTGTGAAGGTGTCAGATCCCCTGGAAATGGAGTTACAGACAGTTGTGAGCTGCCACGTAGGTGCTGGGAATTGATCCCAGGCCCTCTGGAAGAACAGCCAGTGTCCTTAACCGCTGAGCCATCTCACCAGCCCAAAAATTTTTTTTAAATAAAGATCCCTTCAGTCTTTTTTTTTTTTTTTTAATTTCTTATTCATCCTACCTGCATGTATGCCTGCATGCCAGAAAAGGGCACCAGATCTCATTACAGATGGTTGTGAGCCACCATGTGGTTGCTGGGAATTGAACTCGGGACCTCTGGAAGAGCAGTCAGTGCTCTTAACCGCTGAGCCAACTCTCCGGCCCCTAAAATCTTATATTGAATGAACAAATCTCATAATGAATAAACATTCTGGAAGACCAAATAAGTTGTCACATTTATGGAGTTTGCTTGACAATAAGTAAAACTAGACAGTATGTTTACGTTTACATCCATTTGCAGAAAAGCTTTAAGATGAGTAGGGTGGGGTCTGCCTATAATCCCAGGCCTTGGGAAGTGGAGGAAGGATAACCATGAGTTCAAGCAGTGAATTAGAGATCAGCCTGGGCTGCTGAAGGTCCTAACTCAACAAGAAAACAAGGCCTATTTATACCTAACATTTATAATTGTATTGTTTATTGACTATTTTTTCTTTTTTGGTGTTTTGAGACAGGGTCTCTATGTAGTCCTGGCTGTCTTTGAGCTCTCTGAGTAGACCAGATTGGCCTTCAAACTCACAGAGATCTGCCTACCTCTGCCTCCTGAGCACTGGGATTAAAGGTGTGTGACACTAGCCATGTATTGACTTTTTTGCTGTTGTTTTGTTTTTTGTTTTTTTTCGAGACTGGGTTTCTCTGTGTAGTTTTGGTGCGTCCTGGATATTGCTCTGTAGACTCACAGAGATCCACCTGGCTCTGCCTCCTGAGTGCTGGGATTAAAGATGTTCAACAACAGTCATGTACTGACTTTTTTTTTTTTTTTTTTTTTTTTTTGGTTTTTCGAGACAGGGTTTCTCTGCGTAGCTTTGCGCCTTTCCTGGAGCTCACTTGGTAGCCCAGGCTGGCCTCGAACTCACAGAGATCCGCCTGGCTCTGCCTCCCGAGTGCTGGGATTAAAGGCGTGCGCCACCAACGCCCGGCCCCATGTACTGACTTTTATACCGTGTGTAATTTCAAGCATATATGGTCTTCCTTCCTTCCTTCCTCCCTCCCTCCCTCCCTCCCTCCCTCCCTTCCTTCCTTCCTTCCTTCCTTCCTTTCTTTCTTCCTTTTTCTGCTTACTCTAGTAGGGGAAGTAACCCTTTAATTCACTCCAAGTTTTTATCTAGGAACATCAGCCTAATTGGCTTTTTGTGGGATGGCTTCTTTTTTTTAATTATTTATTTTATGTGTATGGGTGTTTTTCCTGCATGTATTTCTTCTGTGCACTACCTGTGTGCATGTGCCCACGAAGGTCAGAAGAGGGTGTCAGATCCCTCAGGGCTGGAGTTATAGACAGTCGTAAACCATCATGTGGGTGCTGGGAATTGAACCTTGGTCCTCTGGAAGAGCGGCCAGTGCTCTTAATTGCCAAGCCGTCTCTCCAGCAACACCCCCCTCTCACCCCCTATTTAGCTCTTTTGAGACAGGGATGGCTCATTATGTAGGGATGGCTATTTTTAAATCTGATTTCTCTTCATTATAGATAAAAGCATGGTGGTGCATGCTTTTAGTCCCAGCACTTGGGAAACAGAAGCAGGTAGGTCTTTGTGAGTTGGAGACCAGTCTGGTCTACTGGATTCCAGAGGGCGGCTACACTCACCTTTGCACATACCCCTCAACACACACACATACACATATTTAAAATTAGAACTTTTTTTCTATTTCCAAGCTTTCTTTTCTTTATTGAATGTTGTCTGTCACGGTTTGCCATTGATTCACAGTGCAGGCTGGCTGCTTCCCACTTTGTGCAGGAAGATCTCTATGGCAGTGGTTCTCAGCCTTCTTAATGCTGAGACCCTTTAATATAGTTCTTCATGTTGTAGTGACCCTCAACCACAAAGTTATTTCATTGTTACTTCATAACTGTAATTTTACTACCATTATGTATTGTAATATAAATATTTTTAGAGGCAGAAGTTTGACAAAGGGGCTGTGACCCACAGGTTGAGAACCACTGCTCTATGGTAACCTGTGTCTTGGCCAAGTGGAGAGGACACTGTTAATCTTGCAAAAAGCTCCATAGTTCTTCCTGTTTGTGCTTCTCAGACCTGAGATCATGGTCTCATCTCTTCTCTGCTGAGTACATTTCTGTTTCTTTGATTTTCTGTGTCCTGATCACTGTTAGTGGAAGAAGGCTGGAAAAAAACACGTTTCTTAGGCTGTTTGATATAAGACAGCTGGTTTCACAAATTACTATTTAGCTTCTAGACCAAACACAAACCTTATAAAAATAGAACTGTAACTAGAGTTTTCCTGCCTTGCCCAGAGTCAGGACAAATCTTTGTCACCCGCCAGTCTCACAGCCGCTCAGACCCAACCAAGTAAACACAGAAACTTATATTGCTTACAAACTGTATGGCTGTGGCAGGCTTCTTGCTAACTGTTCTTATATCTTAAATTAATCCATAAATCTATACCTTGCCACGTGGCTGGTGGCTTACCGGCATCTTCACATGCTGCTTGTCCTGGCAAAGGCTGGCAGTGTCTCCTCCCACCTTCCTGTTCTCTCAATTCTCCTCTCTGTTAGTCCCGCCTATACTTCCTGCCTGGCCACTGGCCAATCAGTGTTTTATTTATTGACCAATCAGAGCATTTGACAGACAGACAAACCCACAGCATAGAACAATTTTTTTTAAATTTTTTTTTTAAAGATTGATTTATTTATTTTGTATACAGCATGTATGACTACAGGTCAGAAGAGGGCACCAGATCACATTACAGGTGGTTGTGAGCCTCCATGTGGTTTCTGGGAATTGAACTCATGACCTCTGGAAGAGTAGTCAGTGCTCTTAACCTCTGAGCCATCTCTCTAGCCCTGATTAGATCTTTTTATGACTGCTTGACCTCTAGGATTGTGGGGTATATCTGTAATATGCTTTATATTGTAATACACAAAATTGGAGACATATGCTGGGGCATTGTCAGTTTTAATTAGTACAGGTATTCCCATGATGGCCATAACTTCTAATAGGTGTGTAATCATAGAATTAGCCTTTTTTGAGGGGTTTGAGACTTCATCTCATACTGTAGGTTGGCCGTGAACTCAGAAAATCCTCCAAACTTGGCATCCTAAATGTTGGCATGATAGGCAGGAGCTTCAACATAGTCCTGATACCCTCCATTTTTCACACTTCGGGATTCATATTTCTCTGACAATTTCAGTATCGGTTAATGAGTGATGCTGACTTAGAGTTTCCAATCTAGTTTTGCCTTTGTCTGGTTTTATCAAAATAGTTCTGGCCTTATAGAATAAGCATTCTACATTTTCCCATTTTCTGGATTTTTTTTTTTTTTTTTTTTTTTGAGGCAGAAGCAGGCAGGTGTCTGTAAATTTGAGACCAGCCTGGTCTGCAGGGCCAGGGCTACACAGAGAAACCCTGTCTGGAAAGCAAACAAACAAACAAAAGAATGACTGGCTTTGAGTTTCTTTTTCCTGCATGTATGTATGTGCACCACACTCGTGCCTGGTGCCTCGTAGCCCATTCAACTGAAACTAGAGTTAAAGAAGCCTGTGGGTGCTGGGAATCCACATCCAGGTCCTTGGGCAACAAGTGTTGTAAATGCTGAGTCACCTCTCCAGCCCTGGGGTTATTTTCCTGATTAATGATTTATGTGGCAGGGCCCTGCCCACTGTGGGCCATACCGGGCAAGTAGTCCTGGAAGGTGTAAGAACGGTGTTGAATGTGAGCCCTGGAGCTCAAGTTACTAAGTAGCATTCCTCATGTCCTCCACTAAGTTCCTACCCTGACTTCCCTTCAAGATAGACTGTGAGCAGGACATGTAGAAAAAATAAACGCTTTCCTCCTCAAGTTGTTTTTGGACAGCGTTTTATGGCAATAGAAGGCCAAGTAGGCCAGGTGGTTTACGGCGAATCAGTACTAGATCTCAGATTCCTTCTCATTTCTCCTTCCTTGTTGCCCTCTTTCCTAATCCTTTTCTCTCCCTCTCCTCTCAGCTCAGTATAACTCACACTGGCCTGGAACCCATGTAGCCCAGACTACCTTTGAACCTAAAATATTCCTGTCTTAGCCTCCCACGTGCTAGATTAAAGCATATCCCACTCTGTCTGGCTTTCTTTAGGGAGGTGACAGTACCAGATACTGTAGCTCAGGCTAGCCTCGAATTCAAAGCAATCCTTCTGCCTCCACCTCCTGAATGCTGGGATTACAAGTGCCCAGCTAAATCCTTTATTTTTTAAATTTCCTCAACTGCCTTCGTTCCACTTACAATTTTCTCCTGTCAAAAGTCTGACCAATACATCCCCCCCTCCCTTTACCATCTGGGGTTTTGTGTTGTTTCCTTTTGAGACAGGTTCTCAAATAGCCCAGACGGGCCTGGAACTTGCTGTGCAGCGGAAGCTGGTTTTGAACTCCTGATCCTCCGGCCTCTACCTTGCAAATGCAAGGACAGGGGCCATGTGCCACCACTCCGGGCTCCCATACGTTTTAAAACTTTTCTTCGTAAACACCCGAGTGGTTGAACTACCCACACTATGTCTACCGCTGACTTCGTCACTTTTCCTTCCTCTCTCCGCATTTTCTCCTGTCTGCGTCTCCGCGCCTGCCACGGAAGCTCAAGTCGCCGTAGCCGCGCTGTGCCGCCCTCTGCTCTCCTCGCCCCTCCCGCCGCTCCCGGGCTACCCGGCGACCCAGGATCTCCCCCGAGCCGGGGACTCCTCGGCACCCCGCATCCACCGCTCGCTCCGGCACCAACCGAGCGGAAGCTATCCCGTCTCCGGCCGCCGGATAGCGGAAGCAGGCCATAGCCGCCCGGAACCCGCCTCCCGCGAGCGGAAGCAGGGCCGGAAGCTGGCCATAGAGGCGGGTGGCTAGAGCGGCCCTGCGGGAGGTGGCAGGAAAGGCTGGGAGCGGCGGCCGGAGGTGACGGAGCGGCCGCCCCGCCCCGTGCGCTGGAAGACGAGGCTTCCAGGTAGCGGCCGCACTCGGCCCCAGGGTAGGACCGGGCCTTGGGCGCGGACCCGCCGTCCCCGGGGTGCGCCTGTAGGGGAGGGGGTGGAGCCACGAGCGTGGAGGTGAGGTCACGTGGTTGCGGGGCACGTGCAGGACGCGCGTTCCGAGCGGCGGCGGGGAGAGCGTCGTCGTCGTTGGGGTGGACACCATGTGCCGCCGCTTCCCCGGCCCCCTCTTCTGTAGTAGAGCTCAATGGGGTGCACGTGGTGGGGCCTGGGGTTAGGCCCTGGCCTGGGGGAGAGGGTGGGCGTGGCAGCCAGGATGTGGCGGACCTTAAGGAACCGGCGACCTGATGTCTCACTGCAGAAGTGGCCTTAGCGCAGTCCCCTGCCCTTGGCCTGACAGCGCCCGGGCACCTTCAGCTTCGCCTTCCTCTTGCCTTGCAGCTCCAGACAGCCCGAGACCAGAGCCCCACCCCTCGGTGCAGCCATGAGTGCCGAGGTGAAGGTGACGGGCCAGAACCAGGAGCAGTTCCTGCTCCTTGCCAAGTCGGCCAAGGGGGCCGCGCTGGCCACACTCATCCATCAGGTGCTGGAGGCCCCTGGTGTCTACGTGTTTGGGGAACTGCTGGATATGCCCAATGTCAGAGAGGTAGGTTGCTTGCCTGGGTAGTCCCCAGAGAACCTTGGGGCCGAAGCTTCCTCTAAGAGTGCCTGGGCCCAGTTTGTAGCCACTGACCGCTCTGGTGAACAGGGCAGTGATAATTAACTGTCGAATCAAAATAAAGGTCTTCATTTTCTCTTTGGAGATAAGGGGGTCTGTAAACTTAGTGCCCGCCCCCTCTGCACACACCCTTTTTGAGACAGGCTTTCACTGTGGAGACAAGTAGAAGTCGTCGTCGTCGTCGTCGTCTGGTTGGCCTTGGAGTAGCCCTCCTGCCTATTCCTTGTGCAGAATTTTAACGTTTTCTTATTTAAAAATGTGGAATGCTTCACGAATTTATGTCATTTTTGCTCAGAGACCATGCTGGTCTTCTTTGTATACGTGCTGCTGAAACAAGCAGGTTTTTTTTTTTTCTCCTTTTGGGTTTTTTTTTGTTTTTTGTTTTTTCCCCAAGACTGTTTCTTTGTGTAATAGCTCTGGCTGTCCTGGAACTGTCTTTATAGACCAGGATGACCTAGAACTCACAGAGATTTACCTGCCTCTGCCCCCGAGTGCTGAGATTAAAGATGTGCGCCACCACCACCACCCAGCTGGACTTTTAATTTTTAAGCAAAAGAGCATGCCATTCAGAATACTACTTGTAAGTTCCAGCTTGTCCACCAGTGTGATCCCTCTTACTAATCTTGTCATCAGCCAGGTGGTGGAGGGGTACACCTTTAATCCCAGCACTCAGGAGTCAGAGTGAGGTGGAGCTCTGAGTTCAAGGCCAGCCTGGTCTACAGAGTTTCAGGACAGCCAGGGCCACACAGAGAAACCCTGTCATGAAAAACAAAAACAAAAACAAAATCATGTCACCTTGATCAGAGAAACCTTATTAAAAGGCTCAGTTTTCTCTTAAAAATGGTTATCAACTGAGATAGAATACTTGCCTAGCATTCATGGGGCTTTGGGTTCCATTTCAGAACATGGGATGCTAAGGCAGGGGAGATCACAAATTTTAGGCCAGCCTGGGCAACTTAGACTCCATCTCAAAAAGGAGGAGAGATGTAGCTCAGTGAAAGAGCCCTTGTCTATAATATACAAGGCTCTCTATAGGTTGAATTCTCAGAACTGCAAAAACAAAACAAACAAACAAAAAACTAAAAAGTGCTGCCCCTCACAATTACAGAAGCACAATTGTGGGAAAGTCTAACGTCGACTAAAAATGGAAAGAATGAGCGTATTATGCTATGTTGCCTCCCCAAGTGTCCAAATGTTACATATACTAATTTATTTAAGGTAGATAATGAAGACAATGCCTTCTTTCCAAAGACAGTGGTAAACTGCTATGAACACAGCAAAGAACCATTCACAGAGATGGCCGAGTCAAGAGCTTGAAGTATAGAGCAAGTGGACTGCCAATACTGTGGCACAGGCTGTGTCCTGAGAGTAGTGTGTGTCTAAACTGAGCCATGTTTTAGAAGACCTGTGGTTGAATCAGAGGTACACTGTATTATGTATTGCCGTTCATAGAAAACTGGCTATCGTTTGTTCCTGATTTATCTACAGTGAACTAAGTATATCTTTAAGACAAGTAGAAGAAACAGTTCCCAATTGCCTGACAGTGTTTAGTATTCTGCAAAGTACAAGACATCAGGTTTCCCTTCAAGCTTGTATTCAGTCAAAGAGATCAGATAAATGGATAAAATGTATAAGCCAGTTATACATTTGGCCGGAGTTTCCTTCACAGGCCGCAGTTCCGCTGCATCCCTGTAGACTAGCGGAAGCTAGGTCTATAGCCTTGTTAGAAGATACTGTTAGGTGAGAACTTGCAGGAATGACATGCCAGGATGAGTGAGTGGCGATATGAATGATGGATGATATAAAACCACCTCACTGAGGACAATCTGAAACAGAGGCCATAAATTCTATGCCCTCTGAGGGCCAAAATTACATATTTACCATGTCTAATGGATGTGTGTGTGTGATACTCTGAACACTGAATGTTTATGGGGTTTTGTTTCCCCCACACACCCCCCACCTCCCCGCTAGGCAGGGTTTCTCTGTGTAGCCCTGGCTGTCCTGGAACTCCATTTATAGACCAGGCTGGCCTGGAACTCACAGAGATCTGCCTGCATCTGCCTCCCAAGTGCTGGGATAAAAGGCGTGGGCCACCACCGCCCGGCTTGAACACTAAATGTTTTTAGCCCTTATTTAGAGTAGGAATTGGATGCATAGTATAACAAAGGGCTAAAGGTAGACGTGAGCCCTTAGAGAAACTGTACGTTTGGAGATGTAGAGAAAGCCTCTTGGTGGCCCAGGATAGGTACTGTTGGGAGGGGTGGGGTCAGAAAGTGGTTCAGTAGTTCCTTCCTGTCACCTCCCTTATGTTCTTATGCAGTTGGCAGACAGCGACTTTGCCTCCACCTTCAGGCTGCTCACAGTGTTTGCCTATGGGACCTATGCTGACTACTTAGGTAAATAGGGGCTGGAGCTGTGGAGCCAGAAGGGTGGTTTCTGGAGAGACGTGGAAGAGATTCCTGGGATGCCCTACTTAGGTGCCGTAAATGAACCTGGGCAGCCTAATTGGTGCAGAAAACATATCAGAAACTGCTAAAAATAAGACTCCTGGGCTTCTGTCCCTTTCCCTAGCTGAAGCCAGAAACCTTCCCCCACTCACTGAGGCTCAGAAGAATAAGCTTCGACATCTGTCAGTTGTCACTCTGGCTGCCAAAGTCAAGGTAAGTGACAGTCCTGCCACCTCCCTATTGTCTGTCCCTGGGAGTCTGTCTGCACCTGGAGAGCCATTGACCGCCCTCTGTCTTGTCCAAACTGGAGCAACATTACTGCAGTCATTCGGGCCGATAGTCTCTCAGTTTGACCCACAGTTCTGAGTTACCATCTTTTGTGTCTGGTGTCAAAATAGCCACTAGGGCACCCATCATGTTTCATTCACCATACAGAATTCCAGGCCAACAAAGCCTCAGCTTTGGGGTTCTTCTCCTGTGAAGCACCAGACTTGTTTGCTAAAATGAGACATATATGTACCTTAGAGGTGTCTGTGTCCTTGTGGGCGCAGCTTTTTGTCACACATTATGTCACGTTTCCCTAGTCTTCAGTCTCCCAGTTGTTAATTAGAATTGAGTCCTGGTGATTTTTGCTGGAATCCAGCTTGTGGTTGTGGATGCCTCAGAGGTGATGCCAGCTTGTAACTTGGCTAAGTCTTAAGTGTTAGACAGAGTAACTCCAGACCCTTCCCATAATCTTCTGATGTCAAGCTGGTGTAATACAATAGCCTTAGCTACTACCAAAGAAAGGGCACCAGGAAGATGCCATTTCTTTTGCTGTGCTGTGGGAGGTGAGCATCTGTCATGTGTTTTAAGAGTGTTGTTTTTGAGTCTGGTGCCATGTCTCATGTAACCCCAGCACTTGGGAGGCTGATGCAGAAGGATTAGTGTGAGATCAAGTCTAGCCTGAACTACATAGTGAGTTCCAAACCAGTCTGGACTATAGAATGAGAGCCCTGTGTCAAATACCAGAAAAGAAAAAAAGAAAAAAGGTTGTCCTTTTCTGATGATGTTTTTGAGGTGGTAATACGTTTTGCTTTAGAACTAATGTTTCCTAGGAAATGGTTTAGGGGTAAGAGTGGAGGGCATGCAGGATTCGGTAGTGGGGAAAAGAGGGAAAGGGATTATGGGAAGTCCTTCTCTGCTTTTGATCCCTACAAACCCTGGTCTGACCCCTGGACCCAGTGTATCCCGTATGCAGTGTTGCTGGAGGCCCTTGCCCTTCGGAATGTGCGCCAGCTGGAAGACCTTGTGATTGAGGCTGTCTATGCCGATGTCCTTCGAGGCTCTCTGGACCAGCGCAATCAGCGACTAGAGGTTGACTACAGCATTGGGCGGGACATCCAGCGCCAGGACCTCAGCGCCATTGCCCGGACCCTGCAGGAGTGGTGAGAACCTGTCAGACCTTGACCTCTCCCTTTTACAGCCAGGAGAAAGCAGGGACTGAGCTGCAGAGGGTTAGCCCTGGAGGAGAGAAAAAGACCAGTACTTTCCTCCAGAGGCTTCCGAGGGAACAGGCTTCAAGGGGACTCTGGGTGCGAGGAGGCAGGATTGTTGAAGTAGCTGGGAAAGGTAATGGGGGTGCTGCACTTGAGGGTTCCTTAATGGGAGACTTCTCATTCTCCTCCTAGGCTGAATTTAGTCCAATGGCACATAACACTGTGGGCCATGGTCTCTCTTCCCTTCGTATCCCTGGCTAACCTTAGTGTGATCTCACTATGTAGTCCAGGCTGCCCTTGAACTCAAAATCCTTCTGCCTCTGCTTCCCAGGATTGAGATTACAGGCTGCAGTATTGTGCACCACCATGCCTGGCACTCCTGGGGTGGGGGGTGTTTTGTTTTGTTTTGTTTTTCTGATTTTTCGAGACAGGGTTTCTCTGTATAGCTTTGCACCTTTCCTGGATCTTGCTCTGTAGTCCAGGCTGGCCTTGAACTCACAGAGATCCGCCTGCCTCTGCCTCCCGAGTGCTGTGTGGTTCCCACTCTGATCTTTTTGTTGCTGTTTTCCTTTACTTTTATTGTTTGTAGTTATGTGTGTGTATGTGGGGATGGGTATGCAGGTGAGTGCAGGTGCTCAGGGGCCAGAGGTGTCAGATTCCCTGGAGCTGGTGGTTGGGAGCCTCCTGGTGTAGGTGCTGAGAACCAAACTCTGGTTCTCGGCAAGAGCAATAGGTGTTCTCCACCACTGAGTCATTTCTCCAACAACCCCAGCCCCACCCACGGTGTTTATATCACTCTGCTGCTTCCTTATCCCTTTCTGATCCTACTCCAGGGGTTTTGCTGATGAGAATACTGTTGTAGCTGGTTCCCAGGTGCCCTGGTGAGGGCGCCCAGCTTAGACAAGGGGTTTGAGTCTACCTTGGAGGCTTGCTTTTGAGCTGGTGGGTTTTTTGGCTTTTTTTTGTTTTGTTTTTAATATTTTTACTTTTCTGTGTATGAATGTTTTGCCTGAATGTTTATCTGTTTGCCACGTGTGTGCCTGGTGCCTGTGGAGGTCAGAAGAGGGCATCGGAGCCCCTGGAACTGGAGTTATATGCAGTTGTGAGCCACCAAGTGGGTGCTGGAAATTGAACCTTGGTCCTCTGGAAGAGCACCCAGTGCTCTTAACCACTGAGCCATCTCTCCAGCCCCTTGAGTTTGTTTGTTTGTTTGTAATGAGTCTGTGATCACAGCCCTCTCTCCTGCCCTGACTCCCACAGGTGTGTAGGCTGTGAGGTGGTGCTGTCCGGCATTGAGGAGCAAGTCAGCCGTGCCAACCAGCACAAGGAGCAGCAGCTGGGCCTGAAGCAGCAGATCGAGAGTGAGGTGAGCAGGCAGGCACAGGTCAGCTGCAGCTCCGCAGCCTGGGCTCGGGCCTGTGCACAGGGCTGGGATGTGCCTGAGGCAAACTGATAAAATAATCGGGACCTGTCAGGTTCTGGAACCTTCTTTGCTATCCTCCATTCCTCTATCCTGATAGGTTGCCAACCTTAAAAAAACCATTAAAGTCACAACAGCAGCAGCTGCTGCAGCCACTTCTCAGGATCCTGAGCAACACCTGACAGAGCTGAGAGAACCAGCTCCTGGCACCAACCAGCGCCAGCCCAGCAAGAAAGCCTCAAAGGGCAAGGGGTGAGCCCGTGCGGGGAGCCGCTTGTGTCTGGGTACCCCACTTTTACCTCAGGGACGTCAGCCTGGCTGCTCCACCTGCTTTAGTCATTTGCATGGGGTCGGGAATGGGGGTGACCTCCAGGAATTAGGAGACCCCTTGCATCCCCTCTCTCTCTCTTCCCCTTGCCAGACTCCGAGGGAGCGCCAAGATTTGGTCCAAGTCGAACTGAAAGGACTTGTTTCTTCCCTGGGAATGTGGGGTCCCAGCTGCCTACCTGCCTACCCCTTAGGAGTCCTCAGAGAGCCTTCCTGTGCCCCTGGCCAGCTGATAATCCTAGCTCATGACTTTTCATCTCCTCCACCCCCAGACATAAGCCACACCCTCTGTAGGGAGAAGGCCAGTACCGGTCATGTTCTGTTGGTACTTGTTATGTGTTCCATTGCCTCTTCCTGCCACGCTTGCGTTCATCCTTCTTCACTCAGCTCTGTTTCTGCCCATTACCCATGTCCTTGAGCAGGTTGGCAGTCCTCTGGAGGGTGCTGGCTCGTCACCACCCACAGGAGTTCTCTACCACACCTACCCCTGCATGCCTAATCTGCAGTTCTCCTCCCTCCCCGTGCCTATTGGGCTGCATCTGAAAAGCCATGGGGAAGGGTGTCCTCCACCTTCATCCCAGCCTTAGAGTTCTGGAGCCAGTCTGCCATTCTGGGAGTCGCTGGACACTTTGATCCCAGAAATCCCATCACACTACAGTTGTTTCTTGTCCTTTCTCGTCTTCTTGAGCCTGGGAACACTGCTGCTTCAGTGGGCCCAGAGCCTGAGAACAGCTATTTTTTGAGATGTTAAGAAATGTTTGTTAGCTAATCATTTTAGGAGACCCAGTGGAAATCCTGGAAAGATTTAGATCTCTTCTTGTGATTTTGGTGGGGAAGGGAATATAGATTGTATATTTAAAGAAAGGTATATATGAATAGGTCTATATATAACATGACACAGAAATAAATCTATGAGAAATCTGTGTACAAAAATGCCAGGAACTGGGCCTCTTCTGTCTTTGATGTCTGTTAACAGGGAGAAGACTAATCCCCAGTCCACTCTAAAGCCAAGTGCTGGAAAGTGAAAAGAACCAGATACTGTTGGCAGACTCTTGGCTAGCAGCCAGGAGGCCTAGACCCTGGACAAGTTGCTCCATACCTCAGCCCATGTTCAGAAGTAATGGGCACCTACTGAGCACCACCGTGTCCTAAGAGTGGACATGCAGACTGACCGTCATTGTCCCTGTGCTCAGGACCTGCAGTGCAGTCTGTTTCTTTGACCTCACAGAGTGACAGGGGGTGTTGGTAGTGAACTTGAATTTTCACATTGAAAACACATAAAACTATTAGCTTTGTTGGTCTTTGGCCCTTTTGTCCACATTAGAGTTTCCCAGGAAGTATGGCAGGCGATGGTCCTAGAGCGCTGCTTGCTTTCTAGAGGTGGGGACACAGCTGAAGGTGGGCAGTTGGGCCCTCACTCAGATGTGAAGTGCTGTCTCATGGGGCCTAGTGGGTCTACTTGACTGGGCCTGGGCTATTCTTCAGCTGGGAATTTAGGACAAATTGCTCTTTTTTGACAGGGTCTCTCACGTAGCCCTGGCTGTCCTGGAACTCCCTATGTTGAGCAGGGTGGCCTAGACTCAGAGATCCACCTGCCTCAGCCTCCAGAATGCTGGAATTAAAGATGTGCTACCATGCCTGGCTGTAGACAAATTACTCTTAACTGCTCCTAAAGCTAGTAGTCATTGAACTAGAAAGCCCTGGTGTTTTGTTTTTTGTTTGTTTGTGGGTAGTTGTTGTTTTGAGACAGTCTCCTGCATTCCAGGCCAGCCTTGAACACACTATGTGGTTAAGGATGACCTTGAATTTAGGATCCTCCTGCCTCCAGCTGAGTGCTGGTTCAGGCGTGCACCACCAAACGTGCTGTAGTTGACACTCTTGGTTCCTCAGCTTCGCCCCAGATGAGCTGGTTGATTCTCTTCTGAAATAAACCTTTTTTGTCCCTGACCCTCCAGTGTATAGAAGGTGCCGGTTTCTGGTGTTTTGAGCCTCCCCTCTGACTCCTACCCATGCCCCAGTTTTTCCCTTGGAACGTAGTTACTATCGCCTTGCATGGAGGTTGGTTCCAGAGCTCATCTGGGGCGAAGCTGAGGAACCAAGAGTGTCAGCTACAGCACGTTTGGTGGTGCACGCTTAAACTACTTCTACATTTAACATTAACAGCTCTAAAATCCCAAACTGGCTTTGAGCTGCCTGAGGAGTGGGACCGTTCTCTTCCTCAGTACACAGTAATGCAGTATGCTTTTGGGGACCCAGAGCTCTTGCTTTCAAAGCAGAGGGGAAGGGAGATGATTGTGGGGAAGTAGGGCCCATTTGGTGTTTTGGTTTGTTTTTGTTTTAAGACAGCATCTCTCTATGTAGCCCTGGCTGTCTTTGGAACTCTCTGTGTAGACCAGGCTGACCTCAAATTCACAAAGATCTCCTTCACTCTGCCTCCCGAGTGCTGGGATTAAAGGCGTGCGCCACCACCGCCGCCGGCGAGGGCTCAGTTTTTAATCATGAAGTTTGTCCAGAGGTTAAGGATCCCATGTGCTCAGGGCACTAGGGGAGTCCTCTCAACAAGAACCATACCAACACTCATGTGCCTCTCTGTGTTGCGGTCTTAGGTGTGCAGCCCTAAACCACGAAAGTCCAGAGTTCATGCACATGAACATGACAAATGATTAAGCCAGGGGCTGGAGGGAGACATGGCTCATGGATTACATGTTTGCTGTGTAAACTTGAGGGCCTGGTGCAGATTCCCAGAATCCACTGCAGATTCTGTCAGGGTGTGGCTGCAATCCCAGGCTTCCAGAAGATGGCCTGTGAAGACGGAGTACCCTGAAGCTCATGAGCCAGCTAACCGGGCACTCAACTGTAGGGAAAGAGAGTGCTGACCAGAAAAACGCTCTTTCAAATGAGGTGGAACGTGAGGACTGACATCTAAGGTTGGCCTCTGTCCTCCCAGACTCACATAAACACTTAAAAAGGGGCTAGAGAAGCCAGGCAATGGTGTGCAACACCTTTAATCCCAGCACGCAGAGGCAGGCGGATCTTTGTGAGTTCGAGGCCAGCCTGGTATACAGAGCGAGATCCAGAAAAAGTACAAAGCTACACAGAAAAACCCTGTCTCAAAAGGAGCGGGGGGGGGGGGGGGGGGGGGGGGGGCTGGTGGCGGCGGCACTAGAGAGATGGCAGATGGCTCGGGCCTGGCAAAACCAGTCAGATGCAGTGGTACATCCTTGTCAGCTTGGGAAGATGAGGCAGGAGGCTCAAGTCCAAGGCTAGCCTGAGCTACATATTGAGGTCCTCTCAAAAAAAATAAAGGATCTGGGGCTGTATGGCTCATTGGTAGAGTGTTTACCTACTGCTCTTTTCTTTTTTTTTTTTTTTTTTCTTTTTTTTTTGTTTTTTTTGTTTTTTTTAAGACAGGGTTTCTCTGTAGCTTTGCGCCTTTCCTGGAACTCATTTGGTAGCCCAGCCTGGCCTCGAACTCATAGAGATCTGCCTGTCTCTGCCTCCCGAGTGCTGGGATTAAAGGCGTGTGCCACCACCACCCACCCACCCACCCGCCGACTTTACCTACTGCTCTTAAGACCATGATTTTGATCCCTGATACCACCACCCTGTGTAGTAAGTACCCACTTGAGCTGGTAAAGAAGGGTCAATATGACGGGGTCTCTTGCCTCCAGGTCTGATAAAAGCATGAGTTTGATCCCTGGGCCCACATGGAATGAGAGAACTGACTTCTGCAGGTTATCCCTTGATATGTGTGTGTGTGTGTGTGTGTGTGTGTGTAGGGGGGTGCATAAATAAATAAATGTAATAGATTAAAAACAAGCAGAAGTCTGAAGGCAGAGTAGCAGATGGTCCGCACAGATTAGAGCATGCCTAGTCTGGTTTTTTTCTTTGCTTGTTATATTTGTATTTTTAGCATTTTAATTTAATATAAATAAGTGTTTGCCTGCATGTGTGTCCGGGTGCCGCATGTGTGCCTGGGCGGTGCCTGCAGAGGCCAGAAGAGGGCATCAAATCTGGAACTGGCGTAAGTCATGATCTACCATGTGAGTGCTGGGAATCCAATCTGGGTTCTCTGCAAGAGCTGCCTATGCCCTTATTCAGGACTCATCTCTCTAGACCCTAAAAACCTTTATATTTAAAAATAGAAATGAGCTTACAAAGTAGAGGGTGTCCATAGGCTTTTTCATCCTGGTTTTGCTTTCACCCTGTTAGAGAGATTGCTCCCCACCCCACCCCCTGCTCATTTTTGTTTAGTTTTGGTTTTTGGAGCCAGGCTGGCTGGCCTGGAACTTACTGTGTAGGTAAAGGTGACCTTGAATTCCTGGTCCTCTTCTTTCTCATGGGATTACAGGCATGTGCCATCATACATACCTACAGGATCTTGCTATATAGCAGAAACTGACCTGGACTCCTTGTGTAGTATTTTATTCAATACTGTTAGAGATCAGAAATTTCCAGAGGCTGGAGAATGGTTCAGTTGTTAAGAGCGCCTAGGACCCAAGTCAGGTTGGATTCCTAGCCCCTTAGAACTGTGATTTCAGCGCCATAAGGACTTGGTGATTGGCACTGCATTCCCTTGAACATGCCCACACACAGATGCACACATAGCTGCAGTAAAAATATCCCAGGAAAACCCGGTGAAATCCGTACATAAAAAAGCTACTAAACCTCTTGAGTAGTAGGAAAAGGTTTTCTACTGAGATGAACTTAGTCTAACAGGTGGGTAGGACAGAGTTTAGGGATATATAAAGCACTGTTACTGCTCCGCAACAAATCAGCCTCAACTTTAGGGGCTTAAGGCAGCCTGTTAGCTAGGGACGTAGTGCACACCTGTAATGCTGGCATTTGTGGTGCTAAGGTTGAACTGCTGCAGGTTTGAGGCCAGCCTGGGCTGCGTGGTACCAGGCTACCCAGGTCTATGTAGCAAGTCCCTCCCTGTCACAAAACAAGTCCTTAGCTTATTGTCTTTGATTGTATGGTAAGAAACTGGGTAGAGCTGAGCTGAATTCTTGCTTCGGGGTTTCCCACAAGGCTATAATTTAGGTGTAAACTATTGGGCTGAGTGTAACTCAGTGGTGGCACACTCGTCTGTCATGGGTTTGATCGCCAGGACCACAAAAGGAAAGCGTGTTAAATGAGGCTCTAAGGCTCAAATGTGGTCAGCAGGAGTGGTCATGGGTGAGTCTACTGAGGGCCTTACCAGGACACTGACCGATGGTTAGTGGCCACTCAGGTCACCCTCACCATCATAACAAGAACCAGAAAGACTACACCAGCAAGATGAAGTCACAGAGAGTGACAGTCCATCATTTCCACCACTGGGCCATCCAGCCTATGCTCAGGAGAGTGGGAATTTTTTACACAGGGTAAGCCTAGCAGAAAGCAGAGAACGCTGGCAGCCATGATGGAAATTGCCCACCAAAGGCAGTAAGTATTTCTGTGGCAGTATTTCAAAGCCACCAGCGTGGAAATCCCTGTGCAAGCTGGGCAGTGGTGGTGTATACCTTTAATCCCAGCACTTAGGAGGCAGAGACAGATCTCCAAATACATTTAAAATACAGCAATTGCCAGGTGGTAGTAGTACATGCCTTTAATCCCAGCACTCGGTAGGCAGAAGCAGGCAAATCTCTGAATTCAAGGCCAGCTTGGTCTACAGAGTGAGTTCCAGGCCAACCAGGACTGCTACACAGAGAAACTGTTTTAAAAACAACCTTTGTGCCAGTTTTTATCAAATCAGTTTATATTTTTTTTGTTTTTGTTTTTTCGAAACAGGGTTTCTCTGTGTAGCTTTGGAGCCTGTCCTGGAACTCTGTAGACCAGGCTGGCCTCAAACTCACAGAGATCCGCCTGCCTCTGCCTCCCGAGTGCTGGGATAGAAGGTGTGCGCCACCACCACCCGGGTTATATAAGTTTTAAAAGGGACTTTGAGATGGCTTAGTGGATAAACCTCCCTCAGGTTATCCTCTAACTTCATACACTCATGTGTTCATAGCATGAACATGCCCAGATATGTCCACATACACTAAATATGTGAAAATCTCTGAATGTGTTCTCTGCACTCTTCATGGCTCTCAGCAGTTCTAAGCTGTGAAGTCCTGGGTATGAAGCATTCTTGCTCAGGAGGATGACAGTGTGGACTAACTGAAGCCTGACACCTCGGGGCTCTGGAGAACAGAGAAAGGCCCAGCCACCTTCTGGGAGGTTAGCAAAGGTGAAGCTGAGCACCCATGAGCAATGTGAGCAAGACAGAACTTGTCCTTTGATGTCCTCAAGTGTGTGGTTATAAACTGAAGGTTTATGAGCTGAGAAATAGTGGATGAGGTGAAAAGTGGTTGGCCCAGAAAGCCACATCTTGCCCGAGGTTAAAAAAAAAAAGAAGAAGAAGAAAAAAAAAAGGATATGGCTTTAAAACAAACCAGAAGCCAAGTAGGAGTAAACTGATGAGGAGGAAAGGCTCCATCCTAGGGAGAAGAGCAGGACTGGTTTCTGGATGCAGGGGCGTTAGCCTGCAACCCACTGCTCTGCCACATAGGAGAGACACAGGGCAGGATATAGGTTTTTTGTTGTTGTTGTTGTTGTTTTTTGGTCAGACACTTAGTAAATACATACTGACTGAAATAATACAAAATATGTTTGTGTTAAGCATTCTGAGCATTGGAGTTTGGGGTGATTTGTCTTTTTGCCTGAAGCTGTTTTCTGGAGCTAGAGAAATGACATCGTGGCTAAGAAGAGCATTTGTTGCTTTTGCTGAGGACCCAGGTTTGGTTCCCAGCACCCACATAGCATCTCACAACTCCCCCTAGCTCCCCAGCCTCCCATAACTCCAGTTCCAGGGGACCTACTGCCTTCTTCTGGCCAAAGTGGGCCCTGCATACACATGGTGAACAGACATACGCGTAGGCAAAACACCCACAGACATAAAAATAAATACATCTTTGGGGTCAATAAGTCCATCACTCTGTCGTTGGACTTAGAAGCCAAGCTGTGCCCCAGCAAGTCAAGCTTAGCAGCTACACTCAATAAGCTAGTTAAAAGAATCAAGTTAATAGTGGAAACAAAAAAAAAAGACTTATTCAGTATGGCCACTCTGGGAAAAGGGACGAAGGGACCCAGTGGCCACCCCACTGTCCCAGTCCACCTTTGAGGTCCTGAAGTGAGATGAAGGTTTAAGTGGAGGGCCAGATCATGCCTATCTAAGCAATCTAGGTCAGGGTGGGGTCCACTGACCCCATTGTCTATTCTAGAGTCTAACAAGTTGTAAATCTCTTTCCGGAAAAAAAGTTCCCCTTCTGGCTGGCTTAGGCTTTTTTTTTTTTTTTTTAAATAAAAGATTTTCTATTTATTTTACATACCAACCACAGATTCTCCTGCCGTGTCCCCCCCCCCCCCACTGGCTTTGGCTTTAAACTTTTCTTTCCCAGCATGAAATTTATGGGGAGGAAGGCAAGGCAGATCTGAGTTCGAGGCCAGCCTGGTCTACAGAGCAAGTTCCAGCCAGCCAGGGCTCCACAGAAACAACAAGGAGGAGGAGAAGAAGGTAAAGGACCTGTGTGGTGGTAACATACCTCCACATTTCACTTAAGGTGATAAATGAGTTCAGAATACACAGTGATAGGCATGTCTTCTGTAACCCCTGGGCTCTGTCAAGTCTACCACCTCCCTCCGCTGGTGTGTGTTTGGGGAGGCTCAGGTGTGGGTGGATGTATTTGCCTGGGTATGCATGTGAGAAATGGGTCAAAGGACAACCTGGAGAGCTGTTCCTCAGGCACCATCCTTGGGTGTTGTTCTGTTTTGGGTTTTGGAGTTTGTTTTTTGATGACACTAGCCAGGGACTCACCAAATGGGCTAAGCTGGCTCCACCTCCCCAGCCCTGGGGTTACTAGTTTGTACTGCCATTGGTTTTTACATACAGGTTCTGGGAATTAAACTCAGGGTTTTTTTTGTTTGTTTGTTTTGTTTTTTGTTTTTTTAGTTTTTCGTGACAGGGTTTCTCTGTGTAGCTTTGTACCTTTCCTGGCCTCGAACTCACAGAAATCTGCCTGGCTCTGCCTCCCAAGTGCTGGGATTAAAGGCATGTGCCACCACCGCCTGGCTAAACTCAGGTTTTAAAGCAAGCACTTTTACACATGGAGTTATCTCCTCAGCCCCCACACCGCTGCTGCTGCTGCTGCTGCTGCTGCTGCTGCTGCTGCTGCTGCTGCTGCTGCTGCTTCTTCTTCTTCTTCTTCTTCTTCTTCTTCTTCTTCTTCTTCTTCTTCTTCTTCTTCTTCTTCTTCTTCGTTTTTCAACACAAGATTTTTTTTTTTGGTTTTTCGAGACAGGGTTTCTCTGTGCAGCTTTGCGCCTTTCCTGGAACTCACTTGGTAGCCCAGGCTGGCCTCGAACTCACAGAGATCCGCCTGGCTCTGCCTCCCGAGTGCTGGGATTAAAGGCGTGCGCCACCACTGCCCGGCTTACCAACACAAGATTTTTCTGTGTAGCTTTGGAGCCTGTCCTGGAACTTGCTCTGTAGACCAGGCTGGCGCTTCTTTTTTATAAATAAAATTTTTAACGTAATTATGCCTCATTTATTTAGATATTACATAAGGTTGCTTTTGTATTACAGTGTCAAAAGTGAGTGTTGGGCCTATAAAACCCAACATATTTATTATTTGGCCACAGAAGAAGCTTGCCAATCCCAACCTACAACCACTAAAAATATGTATGCAGAGAGGTGATGAAATAACACAGGGGAATTTAATGAAAAAAAAAATCAATACATTACTTCTAGGGTGCAGTAATACAGGCCTGTAATCCCAACACTTAAGAGACAGAGGCAGGAATATCGCTAATCTGGGCTCCATAATGAGACCCTGTCTCGAATAACAAAATAAAGGGCTGGAGAGATGGCTTAGTGGTTAAGAACATGTGCTGCTCCTCCAGAGAACTCGGGTTCTGTTCCCAGCACCCACATCAGACAGCACACAAGCACCAGCTCAAGGGATCCAGCGCCTCTGTCACCGGCTGGCACCTGCACTCACATGCAGACACACACACCACACACACCTATAAGTAATTGAAAATAATAAATGGAATACTAAAGAACATTCAAGTGAGTCAGCCTGGAAAGTGGTGACGGGAGTACAAATATGAAGACATACCAACTACGATGAGGGATAAGTCAGACGTATTAATAGCTCTTGAAAATAAATCCCCTACCTACACATTCCAATTAAAACAGAACTCATCAAAACAAACTTTAAAATGCCCAACCATATGCTATTTCCAAAAATCCTACAGTGAGTTAAAAGTAAAAGACTAGGGAAATACACCACCCAACTCTAACAAAGTAAGTTAAATTGGGACCAGCAAGATGGCTCAGCTAATAATGGGACCTCCTGCCAACTTTGATGTCCTGTTCGATCCCTAGGAGTCCTGAAAGTTATCTACACACACACACACACACACACACACACACACACACACACACACACACACACACACGCCTGCACAGGCAAGAGCACATAGCACATAGCATATACACACAATAAATGCAAAAATAATTAAGGAGCACAAGAGATGACTCCGGGATATGAATGACCATGAGGCCATGACTGATCCTAGAGATGCCTGGAAGGGTTTTATTGTAGATGTGAGGGTGAGTTCAGTCAGAGGCATCTGCAAGGGTCCTGACTGAGCTGGCCTTGACGGGGAAAGGGGTTGGTGGACCAAGAAAGGAGCCAAGGGCCAAGAAGCCAAGAGAGATTGCTTCACCAAAATGGCTAGTTTACATAGAAATCAGAGGCTGGGGGCGGTAAGGGAAGCCAAGCCCAGGGGCGGGGCGAGAAGTGGTGGGAGGAGCCACAGGTACTGAGTCAGACTTGTCCCAGGTTCCTTGGGGACCTGACAGAGTACTGGCTGTCCTTCCAAAGGCTCAATTCCAAGCACCCACTTGGCAGCTCCAGGGCAATCTGATGCCCTCTTTTGGTCTCCACAGGCACCAGCTATCACACATGTGGTGTGTAGACTTAGAGGCAGACAAAATACCCATATACACATAAAATAATAAAATACTTAAAATTTTTTCAATAAAAAATTGGTTGTAGTATTATCAGTAACAGATAAAAAGGGACATTACATATGATAAAAAAAAAAAAAGTTTTCCAAGAAAACAGTGTCTGTAAATGTAAATGTTATGTCTAACTATAGAGCTTCAAGCCCTAGGAAGACAGAGCTTAAGGGAGACATGGGTAGCCGCAAATACAGTTCAAAGTGTCTGTTATGAAGGGGCCTCTGAGTCCACACAGAACCCATCCAGACACCAAATCTCAGCACAAAGGAAATGTATAACCCCAGAGAGATGGGAGGTGGTGGTGGAGGGGCGCCCTCTGGATCAGGTGAAGACAGCAGCAGGTGTCTCTGAAGGAGTGGGTTTGGGTTTGGGTTTGGGTTTTTTGTGTAGCCTTAGCTGTCCTGGAACTTGTTCTATAGACCAGGCTGGTCTCGAACTAATAAAGATCCGTCTGGCTCTGCCTCCCGAGTACTGGGATTAAAGGCACAGGACACCACTGCCCAGCTGCAGGAGTGGTGGTTAAGGAGAAAAAGAGGAAGGCTGTGTTAGGATGGGTTGGAAAGTCCTGATTGGACAGGTAAGTCAGTGTGGCCGAATGATGGATTTAGATTGCTGGACCTTGGTGTTTCAGTCAGGCATAAGGAAGTGGTCAAATAAAGGAACAGACTTCAGTGGCCAGCTTCAGGAATGTCATCTAACAGTCAGCAAGGGCGAGAGAAGAGGAGGGAGCGAGGCCTGCTGGCGCCATGTTAGCCATGCCCGGGTCTGCTAGAGAGCCCTTCCTGTTACAGTTAGCTTTGGCTGGCAGCTTGACCCAGACCTAGGGTAGCCTGGGAAGAGGGAGCCTCAGCTGAAGACTTACCAAGATCAGATTGGCCTGTGACTGTAGGCACTGAGGCATTTTCTGAATTGCTGGTTGAGAAGGCCCGTCCCACTGTGGGTGGGGCCATCCTCAGGTATGTGGGCCTGGCCTGGGCTGTAAGAAAGGTAGCTGGCAAGTGTGGAGAGCAAACTGGAGAGTGTCGTCCCACACTCAGTTCCTGCCTCCAGGTTCCTGCTTGAGCTTCTGCTTTGGCTGCGCTGGATGGTAAACTCTAACCTGTAAGCTGAAGTGAACCTTTTCCTTCCCCAAGTGGGACAGGTCAGAGTATTTGTCACAGCCACATAAATCAACTAGAATAGCACCAAACCTCAGTCATCAGCAACCAAACAAACAGCAAGATATAGGACTGACCAGTTCCTCCAACTAGCAGGATCGAATTGACATTGAACATTCTGAGGCTGGAGAGATGGCTCAGCAATTAAAGGCACTGATTGCTCTTCAGGAGGACCCCTGTTCAATTCTCAGCACACACATGGTATTCAGAATTGTCTGTAACTCCAGTTCCAGGGGATCTGATGCTCCCTTCTGATCTCCGTGGGCAACAGGGACACATATGGTGCCCAGATATACTATGCAGCAAAATACTCATACACATATATTTTTTTTAATTTTAAAAGGGTCAGATGTGGCGCTGTACATGTTTAATCCCAGCATTCAGGAGGCAGTGGCAGGCAGATCTATGTAGTTATAGGCCAGCCATGGCTACATAGTGAAACCCTGTCTCAAAAAACAAAAACAAAACCACCACCAATAAATAAAATAAATAAATAAATAAATAAATAAATAAATAAATAAATAAATAAATAAAAAGAAAAAATTACCCTCAGTGTAGCAGAATACACGCTTTTTTCAAATATACATGGGACAATTAGTAAGACAATTATATCCTGTTTTGTAAATCTCAACAAATTTAAAATAAATGAGATGGAGCTGGGAATGTAATCTAGTCGACAGAGTGCTTGCCTGGCTTGTACAAAGCCCTGGGCTCAGTCCCAGTGCCACAGAAAGCTGGATGTGGTTGCATACACACCTGTAATCCCAGCACTCAGCCGAGAAGGTATAAGGATCAGAATTTTAAGGTCATCCTTGCCTGCATAGAGAGTGCAAGGCCAGCCTGGGCTACATACCCAGTCTCTCGATAACTAAGCAAACAGGGCTGGAAATGTATCTTAGTTTTAGAGAGCACAGCAAGACCTGGTGATGACGCCTGTGTTCTCAGGATTCTTTGGGCTCAGGTACAGATGGCCACTTACTGGAGGTCGGTCTGGACTACAGAATGAGACCCTCTCAAAAAAAAAAAAACAACCCAAAAATTAAAAAGCAGTAGAGTGCTCACCTAACACACACAAGATGGGGGGTTCAACCCAGTGCTATAAAACAAGTGCTGAGGTAAGAGCTAGTGTGGTGGCGTGTGCCTATCAGGATCCTGGCTGGGAGACTGAGATGGGAGCGTTTGTAGTTCAAGTCTAACCTAGGCTACATATTGAGACTGTATTTCAAAACAATACATGTTTCTCCTCTCTCTCTCTCTCTCTCTCTCTCTCTCTCTCTCTCTCTCTCTCTCTCTCTCTCTGCCCAAAGAGGCCAGAAGTGTTGGATCCCGTGGAACTACAGTTCAAGCAGTTAGCTGTGAGTCACCCAGTGTGGGTGCTGGCATCTGACCTTTGGTCCTCTGCCATGGCTTCTGACCTTTGGTCCTCTGCAAAAGCAGCAAGTGCTCCTAACTCCTGAGCCGTCTCTCCAGTCCCCAGGCCTTGAGTGAGCTTTTTTTTTTTTTTTTAAATGCCAAATGCTGTTTATTGAAGGAGGGAAGAGGTCTTAAATACAGGCTTACAGCACAATGGGAGAACCCCGAAGGGCAGAAGTTCGCTACCGACATTTTACAATCTTGCATCTAAGCTGCTAACGCCCATTATGCAGGATACACAGACGAGGAACTTCCCTTAAGCATTCAGGAGGGTGGAACCCAGCAAGGAATTAGCATAGGATATCAAGGTCAAGGTCAGCAAGCAATGCTTACTAAAAAATGAGCTTCTGACTTAGGTTGCTTGGAACGTCAGCAGGTCACCTTACCCGTCATGGAGACGCCTGCCCAGGCCACACGGGTGCTCTGTCTTAGGTTGGTGAGCGCCCTCCAGACATTACCTGTCTCTGAATACTCATTATCATACAGGCTGAATCGTGTGTGAGCTGCAGAGTTAACTGCTGCCAAAGATCTCAAAGTGGCATTGGGCTTGCAATCTGTGTGTTCGACACAGAAAAGACCAACAGAGGTCCTATCCACCCATAGCCAGTAGGCTAAAGGCAACTGAGCCATTCCCTTCCTTAACGAGCCTTACTGCAAATTGGAGTCCTTGTAAGATGGTATCCCAAAAGCAAATGGAACTTGAGTTTATAAATTTATAATTTTCAAAGCCAATCGAAATGTATATAACTACTGAATTAAATTTATCATGCCCAATAGAATGAAAGATTAACTAACTGTGGTAGCTACTTTTGTTGCCAGGGTCTCCACTGTGTTAGCTGTAGTAACCAATTATGAAATGGTAATCCTAGAAACAGTAGCAGCTGTGGCCGCCATTGCTATAACAGCTACAGCAACAACAGCAGCAGCAATGTCAAATTCTCTTCTGGAGCATGTGTGCATCCACTGGCTTGGATACAACTCCAGTAACACGAACCGCCAAGGCCCATTTTTCTTGATCCCAGAACGACTTAAGCGGGCAGTTGAACGAGCTTTTGATTTTCTTGTTTCTGCCTCCTGAGTAGCTGAGATCACAGTCTTTCAATTCTGAGATTGTTGTGTATATCATAAATTAAGTCCCTTTTCTACTGGGAATGAGTTTGTTCCTTCCTACTACAATCTCTGTGAGCTGGCATTTATTCCCATGGAAAATCCAGGATGGCAATTCTCTATATACATTTTGCTGGGCTGGAATCAGGGCCTTGTACAAGCCAGGCAAGCCCTCTGCTGACTGGACTGCACCCTCAGTGCCAGGAGGTCTGCCTAAATCCCTAGTGGTGTGGCTTTGCTTCTCCCACAAAACCATTTCCACCTCATTGTCTCCTTGACCTTCATGCTATCTCTGCTCATCTTTTAGAGCCCCAACCACAGCCCCATAACACTTTTCTTTCTTTTCTTTTTCTTTCCTTTTTTTTTTTTTTTTTTTTTTTTTTTTGGTTTTTAGAGACAGGGTTTCTCTGTGTAGCTTTGGAGACTGCCCTGGATCTCACTCTGTAGCCCAGGCTGGCCTCGAATTCACAGAGATCTGCCTGGCTCTGCCTCCTGAACCGCCTGGCCTCATAACACTTTCCTAGGCCCCTCATCCTCTCTCTTCCTTCAACCCCCTCAGTCACGTGGTCTGTCTTCTGGCTGGAGGACACTGTCACTACTGTCACTGAAGATGATGGCACAGAACCTGCAGCCCCCTGCATGTGGCAGGGAACAGGCAAGAAGAGGGGCGGATGCTGATGGCGGGAGAAGAGAGAAGGCCCGCTCTACACCCAGCCAAGAGGGGGCACATTCAGGGGGAAGGATGTTAAAGGGCAGAGGAAGGGCGAGGAGCTCCGAACAGCCCAACTCCCCACTCTCAGGGGCATCCACAGGGCCTTAGGCAGGGGCCAGCAGCATTCAGTAGGGCAGATCCCTCAAGGTAATTTCCTGTCAAGCAGGGCCTGCTCTGTCTCCACCGCTGGTTCTAAGGATGAAACAACATTGTGTGGGCAAACAGCCACACAAGGTCTCTTCTCTGGGCCCCAGCTGGGGGCTCCCTTCCTTCAGCTCCCGGGGCCTATGATGCCATGCTTTCCCAGTCTTCATCCCTTCTCCCACACAGCGTCTCTCATCTCCTGCCCCGCCTATCTGAAGACTTTGTGATATAAAAGAGCAAGAGGTAGTTGGGTGTGGCGGTACATGCTTCTAACCTGGCTCCACAGGGAAACTGAGATAGGAGGGTAAGTTACAGGCTTCACAGCAGGAACTTACCTCAAAAAAGACAGCAAGAAAGGGCTGGAGACGCAGCTTGGTGAGAGCGCCCCCGGCTTGACAGGAATGGCCTGAGTGAAGGGATCCTGGCCCTTCCGGCTCCCTCAGTCCTGGACCTCAAGAGCAGTGCTTGTCTTGACATGTGTAATTAAGAAGACTTAAAATATATGAGCTGACCTGGGCGTGGTGGCACACACATTAATCCCAGCACTCGGGAGGCAGAGGCTGGTGGATTTGTGAGTTCAAAGACAGCCTAGGCTACATAGTGAGTTCTAGAACATCCAGGGCTATGTAGAGAGACCCTGTCTCAAGAAAATAGATAGACAGATAAATAAATAAAATCTGAACTGACAGCACAGACTACTGGGTTTAATTTAGTTTAGTTTCTTTTGAGACATTATGTAGCCTGGGCTGACATCCAGGTACTACAATATGTAGCCCAGGCTGGTCGTGATTTCACAGCTCTTCCTCTGCCTCCTAGAATTACCGTGACCCTCCTGCAGGCTGGTTCCTGATTCTCCAGATAACAGCATCTATACGACTTGGACACAGAGTAAAGGAAGATGGAGAAAGGACCAAACCTGGGGCCGTTATGGAAGGAGAGAGAAAAAAATCCTAACCACAGCAGAGCAGAGCCAAAACACTTGTTTCCGCTTGCCATTGCAGGGGGCCTGAGACATGGAGGAAGCCAAAGAGGATGGTTCCTAGCTGGGAGAATGATTCCCAGTTTGTGTCTGAAGTGTTTCAGAGCTCTGAGGAGAAAGGGGGCCGACAGAGTAGCAGGGAGCACCCGAGGGTAATAGAAGCATCAGAGCAGGAGATGACTTGGTGTCTCCTAAGCTGTGCCCTTTGAGTCCACTCACAGTCCTGCGGTGTGGCTCCAGGAATCCAGGCCTCCAGTGTCCAGAAAAGCCCTCAGGGGACTAGAGCTGAGAGATGAGGAGCCTGTTAGCATCGTTGCTGGTAGGTGGCAGAGCTTGGCTAGGTCTCGCTCATCACTGACTGCACTCCTCTGCATCGTTCTGCTTGGTCTCACACCCAGGACCAGCCTCTTCTGACCTATACTCTTCTGGGGTGGGGCCAGACCTGAGTATGTCTACCCAGTGTCTGGGGCTGAGTGGGAAGCTGTTGCCGGGAGACTGAGCCAAGATGAGAGCTGGCCAGCATTCCTGAGCCAAGATGGAGAGCTGGCCAGCATTCCTCAGGAGAGTCTCCTTCCATCCTTTCTCCTTCCTTCCTTCCTTCCTTCCTTCCTTCCTTCCTTCCTTCCTTCCTTCCTTCCTTCCTTCCTTCCTTCCTTCCTTCCCTTCCTCCCTCCCTCCCTCCCTCCCTCCCTCCTTCCTTCCTTCTTTCTTTCTTTTACAGAGAGAGTTCCAAGACAGCCAAGGGCTACACAAAGAAACCACCTTGGAGGGCGGGGGATGAGAGAGAGACTGACTCTTTGCATAGTCCTGGTTTTCTTGGAACTCATTCTGTAGACCAGGCTGGCCCCGAACTCCCAGAGATCCGCTGCCTCTTCCTCCCGAGTGCTGGGACTAAAGGTGTGTGCCTCCAGTTTCCTGATCTTTAGCTCTCCCTCACTGTGATCTCAGAGGTGAGATGCTGGGGGGACCCAGAATGGCTAGTTCTTCTGTAACTCAGTCTCCTCCTGGCACCTTGTGTCCTATAATATGTCCCTGCTGAGCACTACAATCACATGGCTCAGGCTGAAGCAAGGTGATCAGGACCAACCCTAGAGCAGGGACCAGGGGAACATTAGTTCCATTAGGGCTGGGCCAGTAGCTCAGTGGTAGGACACTTGACTAGCATATGTGAGGAAGGCCAGGTCCCATCCCCAGCACTACAGAATCAATTCATCTATATACCTGAAAACCATGGGTTGTAGCACTTAGATTGATGCCAGGGGTGTCCTTGTCCTGCTCTAGTCCATCCATAACTACACTTAAGAGCTGGCTGTAGTAGCTCAAGCCTGGAATTCTAGCACCTGGGAGGATCAGAAGTTCAAGGTCATCTTCGGCTCCACATTGAGTTCAAGCCCAGCCTGGGCTATATGAGATCCCAGCCCACAAAACAAAGGAACGGAAAGAACACTGGAATGTGGACACAGTACTGTAATGCAGAAAGAGACCAGGCATGAAGTTTATCCTGAGATTTCTTACAGTTAGAATATAACTATGTAATTGAGGCCCAGGTAAGTACAAAACTTGCCCAAGACCAAGTTAGTAGACTGGCCTGGGGACCAAGCCTCTGGTCTTCAACCCTAGCTACCCATGAGAGCTACTTCTACACCTGAAGTATGTGCCTCCCCACCCACGTCAGAGCTTATACGTAAAGGGCTGGGTGCTCCGCTTGAGTGTGTACCACACAGCTTCGAAACCCAGGCAATGCTGCTGCTGCCCCTTCCATCTTCACCAGGCAGCCATCTTCACCAGCCCTCTAGCCAGATTAGTGACTGTTCTGAGCCTGAATGGTGGGCCCAATTTCATCTCTCTGCTTCTTGGCCGACTAGACAATCCCTAATCCACTGGAATCTATTTGTCTATCAGTCATAGGAAATCTTTTCCTTTCTGAGAGGGCCCAGAACTTTAAGGTCCTTTTTACCTGTGTATGTCTTTTTGTTTTTGGTTTGTGAGACAGGGTTCTCACTATGCAACCCTGGCTGGCCTCAGCTGTGAAGACCTACCTCTCTCTGCCTTCAGATGCTGGGATTAAAGGCATTCACCACAACTATGTCTGGCTCTATACTTTGGCTTTTTTTTTTTTTTTTTTTTGGAGACAGGGCTTCTCTGTGTAACAGTCCTAGCTTGTACTGGAACTCTTTGCTCTGTAGACCAGGCTGGCCTTGAACTCACAGAAATTCGCCTGCCTCTGGCTCCCAGGCGCTGGGATTAAAAGCGTCAGCCACCACCACCCGGCTATATTTTGGCTTTTATCAGCAGAAAAATAACTGAATAGAAGAAATCTGAAATGCTTCCAGGCATGGTGGATTATAGGATTACATGCTTATAATCCCACCACTTGAGAGGCAGAGGCAGGAGGATCAGGAATTTAAGGTCATTCTTAGTTACAGCCAATCCGGTCCTGTAAGAGACCCTGTCTGCAGAAGAAAATAAAACCAAGCACACGGGAAACCTGCCTTGGGGACATAGCTCAGTGGCAGAGTGCTTGCCTAGCATGCAGGAGGGACAGAGTGACCCATTTGGCTGCAAAGCGAGAGTGAGCATGCTGAGAAACGTGAGCTCCTCCCATCCTCCAGACTGCTCCGGTTCCAGCTGACCTTCTCCACTGCGCTCCTTCCCTGGCTCCACTTCTCAGCATCTGGGGCTGATGAGTTTGAGAAAGGCTGACCCCTAGTCCTCCCGTCTTGAAGACTTGTATGAGGTCACCTGTCCGAGTGTTTGCCCAAAGGAAGGTCTGGCCAACTCCATAGGCTACACCCTGTACCCTAGTGTGACCCTGGAGTGAAGTCAGTCAGATGCGAGGGAGAGGGCGATCAAGTGGCCGTTTCTCCTCCTCTGGCCCCCGCTGCTGAGCGCAACAGCTCCATGCTCAAGACTGAGGCGCTCACCACTGAGGCTCTGCTCTGCTGGTTTGACGATTGAGTGGCCACCACAGGTTCATATGTTTCAATGTTCGGTTCCCAGTTGTGATGCAGTTTAGGAAAGATTAGGAGGAGGGGGGGGGTGTCACTGGGTTTGAACTTTCAAAAGCCCAGGCTATTCCCAGTCTCCCTGTCTGCCTCCTGCTTGCAGATCAGACGTGAGCTCTCAGCTTCTGCGGCAGCACCATGCCTACCTCGATGTTCCCACCATGGTGGTCATGGACGCACCTGAGACTGTAAGCGAGCCCCCAGTTAAATGTGTTCTTTTATAAGCTGCCTCGGTCATGGTTTCATCACAGCAAAAGAGACCCTAAGAGAGCTGGGCCGCAGCGGAGCCAAGAGGAGAGCTGAGAAAGTGACTAGGGTGTGCGAGGTTGAACTAGGAAGAACGAAGGCACAACCAGAAGCTACTTTTCCCCATTCTCCTTTATTCCATAAACACCTAGTTACAAGTTGCACAAATCATTTCTTTTTATAAAGGCAGAGAAGGGTAGAGGAAGTGTTTTTGTGATGTGGGGTGGGAGAAGGGACAAAGAATTGGGAACCAGTCCACTCCCTCCACAGCCCTCAGGGGCTATGGCATCTGCAGGGGGGCTCTGAGGAAGAGGTGGGCAAGGGTCCAGGGGAGCTGAGGGAGGCGATCCCTAAACCCAGAGCTTGCCCCCCCAAACCTTCAACGCGTGGGAGGGGCTCAGGGAAGATGAGGCGGCTTGGAGAGGGAGCGGCAGAATGAAAACTCAAGTTAGTGGATACGATGGGTAGGGTCATCACGGTGAGGGGTACGAGACGGAAAAAGTGGGTAAGGGGCAGTAAAAGGCTCTCCCTGAGACCCCCAGGGAGAGGTGGGGGCCAGCGTGCCTGTTAAGTTAATAGTAAATTGGGGTGGAGGTTGGAAAGGACAACGTTATTTCATGGGGTGATCTCAGCCTCTCAGCCTGTACCTGGAGAAGAAAAGATGAGTGTGTCAGGGGAGAAGGGATGAGAGGCCGGGGGCTGGGCGACTCTCCCAGCCACTCCGAGGGAGCACGTTTCTCCTCCCATGACAGCTAAGCCACACTACCAAAGGCATGACTAGCCGGGAACCCAAAAGGCGCCCAGGTCTGCCGCCCAGCCTCCCCGGGTCTGTCAGCTTCCCATTCCTCCCTTCAGGCACTTACAAGAGAAGCCGAGAGCCTGGGGCCTTCACCAGTCATAGCGGCGGGACTGTCGGGAGGGCGAGTCCTCAGGTCCCTGGATAGCCAGGCGGGGAGGCCCCTCGGCCCTTCGTCCCCCACCCACAGATGCCTCATGTCGTCGAAATTCCAGAGGACGCTGCTGCCTGAATCGGGATGTCTCCCTTCGCCATTCATCATCGAATGCTGCTGCCTCGCCTGTGGAAGACACAGTGCAGACATGGAGGCCATGAGCCACAGCCTTCCAAAAGTCAGGGGCAAAGGTTGAGATCATGTATGTGAGAACAGGTGTAGGGCGCCATTTTGGCACAAAATGGGCCTCAGGAGGCAAGCCTGAGGCCCAACTACTGGAGAAAGACACCAGCAGTGACACACACCATGGGAATTTAATAAAGCTACTCATCTGAGATGAAGTAAAGGCTGGAACAGAAAAAAAATCACTGATCCAGATATGGCAGCGTATCAACACTTGACTTCAGTCACAGGATCTGCCCCCTCCCTGGCAACACCTGACTCAGCCCTGCAGCTGGCAACAAGGCCTAAGCATAGGGCTCCCCCACAGCTCTGCCTGAGACAGGGGAGAAAGCTACGATCTAGTCCACAGGCTAGCCCGGTGGCTGCTGCTCAGAAGACTCACTTTCATCCAGGTTGATGTAGTCCTGCCGTTCTTCCTGGTCCCCGGTGCGGTGATTTCGGGAGCGCTGGAGGATGTGAGCCCTGTCCCGAATGTGATGCCCAATGGACATCTGCTCTAGACCACTGTCAGAGTCCCGGACAGTCCTCCGTGTCTCCCGGATCTGGGATGACGTGAACACGGGATATTCATTTCACCTCCCAAAGCCCTGGCTACACCACCCATGACCCCCTCCTGAGAAAAGGTGTCAGGGCTGCTGTGGGTGCTGGGCTGCTGTGGGTGCTGGGCCTCAGTCCTGCTTCCTTACTCACCCCGCCTGGGGCAGAGCGCATCTCCGACGTCTCCTGGTAAACTTTCGGGGCACCGTCCCCAGTGTTGGAGTAGGAGATGACGGTGGAGGAGGAGAAGGTCTGGCAGTTGCCTCCGGCGGCCATGTGTTCCTGAGGAGGAAAGGGGAGGGTCAGACCGGCAGGGGAAGCCACTCTGTGGAAGGGAGCTCCCCTCAGCTGCTTGTTCTCGCCACGTCTTTCTTAAAATATGTGAGAATGGAAAAGCATCCTAACTTCCCCAGTTCCCCACAGCTCAGAACTAAGCACACAGGTAGGAGAGCAGACACAGGACCCTGTGCATTAACGACTTCATCCAACCCAGCCTCTTCACTAGCACACTTCTCCACCCCTGCCTCAAAGGATGCCGGGTATGGTGGCTGCCACTGAGAACAAGGCCTGGGAAGAATACGGAGCAAGAGTCATACCATGTTCCCAATCATGTCATTCATCATCCCAAACATGTCCATGAAGCCACCAGACTGAGGAAAGAGATGAAAGACAGTTAGGAAAGCCAAGTAGATTCTTTTTTGTTGTTGTTGTTTTTTCAAGACAGGGTTTCTCTGTGTAGCCCTGGCTGGCCTGGAACTCAGAGATCTGCCTGCCTCTGCCTCCCGAGTGCTAGGATTACAGGCATGCGCCACCACCGCCCGGCAAAAACCAAGTAGATATGGTGACGATGTTTTGGAACTACCACCCACCTTAGACTACAGGCCCTTTCCCTTCTTCCTATCCACTCTGCCTCCTCCCTCATAAGCTGCTGGCCACCTCCTCAGGCTCTGTGGCTGCTCTGATTTTTCTTTTGCTGTGTTTCCTTATCTTTGGGGAAGTGAGCCAATGTCAATGAATTAAAACCTCTAACATTCTAACAGAGTCATGAAAGTATCCCAGACTCCATTTCCCTGGCCCTTAGGATGCACCATTCCTTAAGAGAACTGCTATACAGTTGTAGTTTCCTCAGTGGCTAAGAACTTCCAGGAGTCAGAAGGAGCCAGCACCAGGATTCCCTTTTTTTGGGTGGGGGGTGAACATTTTATTATTTTTACATGTATGGGTGTTTTGCCTGCATGTATGTGTACTACATTCATGCAATGCATGGTAGAGGCCAGAAGATGGCATCAGATCCCTGAGGACTGGAGATAAGACAGTTGTGAGCTGCCATGTGGGTGCTGGGAATCGAACCCTGGTCATCTGGAAGAGCAGCTAGGTGCTCTTGACTGTGCTCCAGTCCTAGCCCCGGGATTTATACCAAATGGGCTCCGAATGCGTTAACTATCCAAAGAGATTTTGACACCATCCCTGAACTACCCCAAAGGGGCACATTTGGAAACAAAGTCTAAGATTGTGGTCTGTGTCTGAAATACAGGGGAACAGGAACATAAGGACTCACCATTCCCAACATCCCGAAGGGAGAGACAGCCCCAGCCTACACAAACACGTGAGAACACAAGTTAGAACATTCTACCTTAATACCGAACAAGGCCAGACCCCCTCCATCCTTCTCTCAAAAGGAGTCAGACTCCTGACCCCTCTCCTCAGCCTCCCACACAGATCATTTCCTCTTTAAGCTGGTTGTAGGGTTACTAACCACCCTGCATCTCAGGTATGTTCCAACTGTTACCTGCATCCTGCGGCTGGCAGGCCTGGTTGCTGGCATGTTACCATCTGTGATGCTAAGGAAGGGGCTATATCCAAAGCCACCTGACAACATGCGGCTCATATGCTGACGGTGAATTGCGAAGGGGTCCCTGTGGAGCGAGCATACAACACAGATAGCAAAAAGATCAGGCTGTCAAACCCAGCCTTCCCCACACCCCCAAAATAAGTCAGGGGCACACAGTGGCACGGACGCCAACTTCCCCCTAACTGAGAGCTGCAGCTGAGTATCCAGCTAGTTCTAACCAGTTCCAGACAGGAACTCGGAGGTCTGTCTGAACTGCTCAGACCTGAAGCAGAGTGCTGGGGGGGTGGGGTGGGGGGAGTAGGTTCTCACATCAGGAACATGGGATCCTCAGGCTCCACGTCCCTCATGAAACGGAACATCCTGATCTCAGCTCCAGGGGGCTCCACACTGTGAAGACACGGAGGCTGAGTTCCGTGCAGGCGGCCAGACTTCTGCACACCGGCTCAGTGTCGCTACTTACACACGCTGTCACTGACCCCTCCAAACTCCAGGGAGACCCTTCGGCAGGTGGGCCATACAGCCTTTCAGTCCTGACAGTCCATGCCCATCTCACGGGTCACGGAATTTTTCCTAAGCCTCTCAGTGTCGCTCCCCCCCACCCCACCCCCGCGCGCCATCCTCTTCCCCAAGCCATGGTCAACTCCTCCTCCGACGCCAGGCTCAGACAAGAATCCCGATCGGCGGCCCGCCGCCCCATTAATGACCCCGACTACTCCGCCTTCTGCTGGCGCCGGCCTCTGCCAGGCCTCCTCCGCCGGCCTCACCGCCCACCGAGCCAGCCGCCGGCTGCCCCGGCCCGTGCCTCCCGCCGAGCGAGCCGGAGAGGGAGGTCCGCTCCCGGGCTCGCCACCCTGCAACCGCGCAGGCCGCGCCGCCCCAGCCTCACCGGTCCCCGACTCGGGCTCAGCGGCCCATCCGGCCGGCCTCTGCTCGGGGCGCTGCAGGAGCGGGGTCGCGGCCCGGGACGCAGGGATTGGTCCGCGCGGGAGCTCCTCGCCGCCCGCACCGCCTCCTGTCTCAGCTGCCACCTCCGTACCCCCGCCCTCGGCCCGCGGAGCCGAACCTCGGCCAGGCCCGGACGGAAGTGACGTCACGGCGCACCGCCCCCGGGGCGGGCCTCGGGGGCCCCGCCCACCGGTCTGGGAGGGGGCGGCGCGCGGCGGGGCCGGGGAGGGCGGGTCCTCTGGGGCGGCGGGGAGACCTCGTTAAGCTGGCTTGGGGACCTAGGGACAGGAAGAGGCCCCGGCGGCGGTGGGGGAGGGCGGAGCGGAGTCGGGAGGGAGCGGCTGGACGCCGCGCGGGGGCAGGGTGGGCCGCACCTTCTTTGCAGGGGGAGGCGGGCGGGCTGTGGGCGACCGGCGGGGCGGATCCCCGTGGGGACCTTTAAACGCACTGCAGGAGGGGTGCTTCACCGGGGGGACGCGGGGGCCCGTCCTCGGGAGAGACGCTCCGGCGGGCGGGGTGCTCGGAGTGACGCAGAGGAGGTGGAGGAGGAGGAGGCGGCGACAGTTTAGCTCCGGTCTAGTTCAGGCTTGGAAAAGGCCGGCAGGGCAAGGGAAGCCAGGGTGGGGGCTTGGCCGCCAGAGGGCGCTCCTGGGCCAGACTGGAGCTTGAGCGCTTTAGGACTCGGTGTTGGCTTAGGCTTCTAAACCGCTCGACCTGTCGTCTGTGAAGGGCGAGCCTGGGCAACTGCGTTACTTCTGCAAGTCTGTGTGGGTTTGGCTTTTTTATTTTTTATTTATTTATTTTTTTTATTTTGGTTTTGGTGCTTAGGGATTCGACCCAGGGCCTCGTGCATGCCAAGCACGTGCTCTACCACTAGGCTACATTCCAGCCTCTTTTCTCTAGCTTTTATATCTTCAAAAGCTTTCTTTGCTCTAAGCAGGTAGGTAGGTCAAGGGACTAAAGTTGAGAAGAATAAAAGGGTGGTGAGTTAAATTAAGCACAGTCACCCAGGGGCGGAGCTACAAAGTAAGCCCAGAAGGCCTGACTCCAAAGCCAAAGACTGGTATTTTGACATACTACTTGTCTTGCACAAAGTCTGGCTGAGCTGCAGAGGTCAGAGGATCTGAACTGTATTAGGTAGACTTTGACCCACAGAGATCCAAACTCAAAACTCTCCCTAGTTCTTTACTCTGGCTTTCAGCCACATTGGTACCGTGTGGAACCTGATCCAAAGAGAAAGGTTTATTCTCCACAATTCCCTGGGGGGAAAGGGTCCATGGTTATTCAGGAAAAGATAGGGAGCAGAGATTCTCAGTTCCTTTCGACTTGATCATTACTAAATGAAAAAAAAAAAAAAGTATTACCAAGAGGAGCAGTGATATCAAGATATGCTGGCAGATCAACAAAGTGAAACCAAAAGAATATAAGAAAATGTGTTTTTCATTGATATTTCTAGGGATATATAAAACCCTAAGTCTGTATATCCCACCGGACAATTGCCCTTCTTGCTCCAAAGAAATGCAGTTTGGCATTCTATCAAGAGTACCTCAGGGTGGTGGCCCATGCCTTTAACTCGGGAGGCAGAGGCAGGAGGATGTCTGAGTTCAAGGCCAGCCTGGTCTACAGAGTGAGTTCCAGGATAGCCAGAGCTACACAGGGAAACTGTCTCAACCCCCCCCCCCCCAAAAAAAAAAATCATCTCAGGGCTACAGAGCCAGCTCAGTTCTTAAGTGCCTGCAGTTGGTCAGGCAGGCCTTTGATCCCAACACTGGGAGGCAGAGACAGGAAGATCTCTGAGTAAGAGGCTGTCCTGGGCTACATAGTCGGTCTAAAAAAAACTAAAGCAAGCAAACAAAACCATAAAAAAAGAAAAAAAAAAAAGCACTGAGCAGGAGTGATGGCTCAGGGGTTAAGAGCACTGGCTGCTCTTCCGGAGGTCCTGAGTTCAATTCCCAGAAACCACATGGCAATTCACAAATATCTATAATGGGATCTGATGCCCTCTTCTGGCCTGCAGTCATACATGCAGATAGAGCACTCATACATAAAATACATTAAAAAAAAAGGCTAGTTGGTGGTCTTTAATCTCAGCACTAGGGAGGCAAAGGCAGGCAGATGTCTATAAGTTCGAGGCCAGCATGGTCTAAGAGAGAGTTCCAGGACAGCCAAGGCTGCACAGAGAAACCCTGTCTTGAAAAACAAACAGAAAAGTGCTTTTTGCTATTCCAGAAGAACCCATTATGATTACAGAGTTCCAGCTTCACGGGATCTAACACCCTCTTCAGGCATCCAAGGGTGCTCACACACCTGGCATTCACACACACACACACACACACACACACACACACACAGACACAATAAATCTAAAGGGAGAGAACTCACTGTTGCAGAGACGTAGTACTGTTGGGGGATTCCAGCAGAACTGCAGCTGGATTGATTCCGGAGTGTTAGCACCTAGCTTTAATCTGCCTTTTGTGATTGCTACCTTTTGTCTCCGGGACCTTCTTTGTGACTCTTGTGGGAGAGTTTTCTAAGGGTGCAAAGCCTATGCTAACTTGGTTGAGGGACAACCGGAAACCCTACAGCATTCCTTAACTGAGAACTTGCATTTGCCATTGTCTGTCTGGGGAGCTTAGATAAGAGGTTTTGGGATACAGCAATTGACTTGTTAATTTTATTGGAGAACAATAAAAAAGCCCTTTGCTAAGCAAGGGAGAGTCAGTCCAGAGAGACTGATCCCCAACCTTCGTGGGGAAAAGGCTAAAAATCATCCTTAGCGTGCTCTGTGCCTTCTTTCACGGACCCTCGTGAACCCACACCTGTTATACAACATAATTTCCAGGACCCGAGTCATGACTCACAACCAGCAGTAAAACTCCAGTTCCAGGATATCCAATACCCTCTTGTGGCCTCTGTGGCCAGTGCACATATAGCATGTACATATAGCATGAAAATAAAATAAATAAAATAAATCTGATTATTAAAAAAAGTTACTTCAATGAGTGTTCTGCCACTTAGACTTAAATAAAGAGGTATGGGGCTGGAGAGATGGCTCAGCGGTTAAGAGCACTGGCTGCCCTTCTGGAGGATCTGTTCCCAGCACCCACCATGGTGGCTCACAACCTTCTCTAGTGGGATCTGATGCCCTCTTCTGGCATAAAGGTGTATATGCAGATAGAGCACTCATACATAAAAATAAATAAATCTTAAAAAATAAAAATAGCCGGGCGGTGGTGGCGCACGCCTTTAATCCCAGCACTCGGGAGGCAGAGGCAGGCGGATCTCTGTGAGTTCGAGGCCAGCCTGGTCTACAGAGTGAGTCCCAGGAAAGGCGCAAAGCTACACAGAGAAACCCTGTCTCAAAAAAATAAAAAAATAAAAATAAAAATAGATGCTACACGTGTCCTTTTTTGTCGTTGTCTCCTTTCAAAGCAAGCCTCTCTCTGGGACAGGGTCTCGCTACATAGCTCTGGACCATGCAGCTCTGGGACTAAGGTGTGTGCCATCACACCTGGCCGTCAAAGCAAGCTCTTCATTGTTTGGCCAACCAATCAGTATTTAATGAGCACTTGCCCTGTGCTAGGTACAGTGTATTAAACAAACAGACAAAGCTAAGTGAGACAGTCCCTGCCAACCTGAGGTGTGTAGTCTGTTAGCCTCCTTGCTGTGAGTTTTCTTTGTTTTGGGACAGGGTTTTGCTATATAGCCCTGGCTGGGAGCACTTGAACTAATGGTAATTCTGCCTTAGCTTCTTGGCTGGAAGGGTTCCAGTTGTGTGCCAGCAAGGCCAGCTGTATCTCCATGTTTCTTTCTTTCTGTTTTTGTTTGTTTGTTTTGAGACAGGGTTTCTCTGTGTCATAGCCCTGGCTGTCCTGAAACTTGTTCTGTAGACCAGGCTGACCTAGGACTCAGAGATCTGCCTGCCTCTACCTCCCGAGTGCTGGGATTAGAGGCGTGCGCTGCCACCACTGCCCAGCACCTCCATGGTTCTTTTTCTATTATTTGGTATCTTTATCCGCTGCCCTTAGGTGTCTGGAACCCTTTCTCTTCTGCCTCTCAGATGATAAGAATGTCACTAGGAATGATGGGTAGACATCTGTAACCCCAGCTCCTTACAGAGCAAGTCTCTAGGTAAGATGTTGTCAAAAAAGATGACTACCAAACAGAAAACCCTAAGAATCTCATACATCCATTTTTACGTGTGTGTGTGTGTGTGTGTGTGTGTGTGTGTGTGTGTGTGTGTGTGTGAATCCAGGATTGAACCTAGGACCTTGCATATGGCAGAAAGTGCTCTTCCATTGAGCTAAGGCCACAGCCCTATTTTTTATTTGGGACAGTCCCATTGTGTAACCCAGGCTGACCTGAAACTTACTGTACTGAAGTCCTGATTCTCCAATCTTCACCAACCAAGTGGTGGGATTCTAGGCATGTGGTGCTATGCCCTGTCTTTTCATGATTTTGTTTTTATTAAAATGTTTTATTACATGCATTTGTGCATGGAGTGCATATGTCATGACATGCATGTGCAGGTCGGAGGACATCTTGGAGGAGTTAGTTCTCCTCTTCCACCACGTGGGTTCCAGGAAATCAGACTGAGGTTGTCAGGCTCGGAGGCAACTGCTTTTACCTGCTGCGCTATCCCACTGGCTCTACATGATTTTATTTTAAGATTTATTTAGGCCAGGCATGGTGGCACACACTTTTAATCCCAGCACTGCGGGGGGTGGGGGTGGGGGGGGTGGTATATGTCTATGCATGCAGAAGTCGGAAGAGTGTCAAGGTCCCCTGGGACTGGAGTTGTGGGTGGTTGTGAACCACTAGGTGGATACAGGACCCGAACCCGGGTCCTCTGCAAGAGCAGCCAGCATTCTCCACCACTGAGCCGTCTCTCCAGCCCCTCTGCATGATTTTAAATGAGTGTGTTTCTTCTCCTAGGAATGTTTACAAATTACAGCTTAACTTCTATTAGACATAGCTTGAAGTCGGGGTTTGTTTGTTTGTTTCTCCTGGCCCACAAGTTCTTTTTTCTTTTTTTAAAAGATTTATTTATAGGCCGGGCGGTGGTGGTGCACGCCTTTAATTCCAGCACTCGGGAGGCAGAGGCAGGTGGATCTTTGCGAGTTCGAGGCCAGCCTGGTGTACAGAGCGAGATCCAGGAAAGGCGCAAAGCTACACAGAGAAACCCTGTCTTGAAAAAAAAAAAAGATTTTTTTATTTACTATGTATACAGTGCTATATCTACATGGCCAGAAGAGGGCACCAGATCTCATTACAGATGGTTGTGAGCCACCATGTGGTTGCTGGGAATTGAACTCAGAACCTCTGGAAGAACAGCCAGTGCTCTTAACCTCTGAGCCATCTCTCCAGCCCAAGTTCTTTTTTTTTTTCCCCTCGAAGCAGAGTTTCTCTGTGTAGCCCTGGCTGTCCTGGAACTCACCTTGTAGCCCTGGCTGTCCTCGAACTCACAGAGATCCACCTGGCTCTGCCTCCCAAGTGCTGGGATTAAAGGTGTGCGCCACCACCGCCTGGCTCCCACAAGTTCTTGAGCTGGGCTTGAGATGTAGCCCAGTGTCGGAGAGCTTACCTTGTACACAAGGCCATGCCTTGGATCCTCAGCAGCAGCACACACACACACACACACACACACACACACACACACACACACACACACTTGAACAGGCAAGACTAAGGAAGGAGATAGGAAAGCTCCCTTTCAGCATGCCTGGTGCATACATAGGCAGCTCTCTAGGAACTGAGGGGATAGAATTTTACAAGCAACTAGCAGTTCAGTCTGTCTACCTTCTTTTCCTCCCTCTCTTTCTTCTTCTTCCCCTCTCCCCCTCTCCCCTCCCTCTCCGGCTGCCTCGGTCTCTCTCTCTTCTTTGTTCGATCAATGAAGGGCGGGAGTTGGTCAGTCACAGGCATTTCCCGGAGAAGCTGTGACCCAGGCGGATGGCCACTTCTTCAGGGGAAGAGGAGGACTAAGTGTGCCTCCTGCCTCCACGGTCGTCCGGCTGGAGTCAGTCCGGAGTCAGTCAGGAAAGCCTTGAGAAGGCAGAGCTGGGCCAGAGAAGGGGCCCTCTTTGGATGTGAGGTCACACATCTGGAACCAACCCAGGACAGTTGGATATTTGAATAGGGTGAGGGTGGAGCAACCTTGTGAGGAGGGAAGTTACAACAGGCTGTTTGTATTTTAAATCGAAAGGCCATTTGCACATTCCTGGAACCTTTTTTTTTTTTTTTTTTTTTTTTTTTTTTTTTTTTTTTTTTTTTTTGCGCTTGTACAATAGAGCAGGTATGGAAATCAGAAAACCGAGGTAGGTGTGAAGACACAAAACTCCTTAACTGACTATGACTATCATGAGGTGCTTAAGTTGAACTTCAGTTGACGGTGAGCCTCTGAGCAGGTTTTTTTTTTTCTTTACTGGTCCCGGATGAGCCCGGGTCTGTGTAATGTGTGAAAACTCTAACACACACCCGGGGGAAAGTGTGCAGCAGTCGCCTGTACCAACTTGAGCACGGCAGGCAGCCAGGGTTGCCTTCTAACATTCTAATTACAAATTGCAGGGGTTGGATGTGGGCAAGGAGGCAGGCTGCAGGCTGGGTGGATAGCTCAGTTGTAGTAAAGCATGTGATTAGCATGTACAAAGCCCTGGGTTCAGTCCTCAGCATGCCCCTAAAAAAAAAAAAAAAAAAGAGGTGAAGGGGCTGGGTAGATGGTTCAGTGGTTACGACCACATACTGAGCCTGGTCGGCAAAAATGATTCACACGTGTCGCTCCAGCTCTAGGAGCTCGGCCACCTCTGCTGACACCTGTACTTATCTGCACACGTTCACACGGAGACATACATTAAATCATGAATGGTAAAATAAATCTTTTTTTTTTTTAAGGAGGTAGCTTATAATAGTTTAAGATTGTGGTGTCCAATACAGTAGCTGCTAGCCACATACATATGGCTATTTCAGTAGGACTGATGGTGTAGCTCAATGGTGTGACCCTTGATCAGCATGCACTAGGCTCTATGTCTTTCTGCAGAGCAAAAACAAACAGCAAAACTTAAATAATTCACTTTATTTCTTAGTGAAACTAGCCACTTTTTTTTTTTTTTTTTTGGAGAGATAGGGTCTCATATATGTCAGGCTGGCCTCAAATTCCCTGAGGATGACATCTGAGCTTCTGATCCTCTTTACTCTACCCCTCAAGCACTAGGATTGTGTATGTGTGGTGGGGGTGGGGGGGTAGGAGGGTGGGGGGTGGGGTTCCACACCTAGTTTATGCAGTGCTGAGTATCCAACTCAGGACTGTACCCATGAGAGGCAAGCCCGAGAGCAGGCCGTATTTTCAGAGTGTTAAGTGATCACGTGTCTATTGTATTGAAAAAAACAGATGACTATTTCTAGGGCTGACAGTGTAGGTCAATGGTAGAGCACTTGCCTGGGGTTTGTGTTTTGCCCATCATTACAGAAGGTTTGGTGCAGAGCAAGGAAGCACCAGTGCTATTTTTCTTATGGATTTTTCTGAAAGTCTATAAAGGCGTTTTGGAGAGCAAATACGAGGGAGAAATTGAGGCGACAGCAGAGAGGTGAACCAGAGTCAACGCACTAGGAGCACAGGGAAGGAATCACTACAAGCTTGAGGCCAGCCTGGTCTACTTAGCCAGACCCTGCCTCAAAACGAAAGCCAGTCAAAGGTCCTGAAGAAGATCGGCGGTGAAACCGACATGTCACCAGGGAGAAAGTTCAGGAAGAAATAGAAAAGCACTAAAATTCTTCTAGTCCAAGGCCAGCCTAAATATAGGGAATTCAGCTACACAGAAAGTTCAAGGCCAGCCTGGGCTACATGTCAAAACCCCGCTTCAAAACAGCAAAAGCAGGCCGGTGACGTAGTCCAGCTGGCAGAGCACTTGCCTGGCATGTATGTCTAAGTCCTGGGCTCCGTCCCCGGTACTGGATGGAAATGGTCTTGGTGGGACACTCTATAATCCCAGTACTCAGAAGATGGAGGGTGAGGATCAGAAACTCTAGGTCATCCTTGCTACATACGGACTTGAGGGTCAGCCTGGGATACAAGAGACTGTCTCAAAACAAAAAAATCAAAACAGCTGGGGGTGTACTTGAGTGGTACACCCCCTGAAGCATGTGGTCTCATGTAGCAAATCAGAGACAAAAAAACCATAACTCTTATACTTCAACCAACTTTAATTGACCTCTTTAGTAGCTGTTAGGGACTGTGGTATATAGTGGAAAGACAGAACTGAAAGAGAAAGACAAGATCTCTGCCTGAAGGACTATCGACAAGAGCTTGTGACATCCAAGTCCAGCCTAGGGGCTGGGGAGGTGGCTCAGAGGTGAAGGGCAGTGGCTGCTCTCTAGAGGGTCTCGGTTCAAATCCCAACACCCACAGGATGGCTTGTAACCACCTGTAACTCCAGTCCCAAGGGACCTAGAACCTTCTTCCAGATTCTGAGGGACTACAGGCAAGTAAATGGTGCACAGACAAACAGGCAAAACACCCACACACATAAAATAAAAATAAATACAAGAAATTTTAAAATACAGCCTAAAAGGGATGTAATCTGCTAATTCACTGACCCAGCAGTCAGCCTCAGAGTGCTGGGATTACAAGTGTGTGCCATCATGTCTGGTTTAAGATTTAAACTTGAGCAGAACATGGTGGCACGCACCTTTAATCCCAGCATTTGGAAGTCAGAAGTAGGCAGATAGCTCTGAGTTTGAGGCTAGCCTAACAAGTTCCAGGACAGCCAGGGCTCTGTAGAGAGACCCTGTCTCAAAACAAAATTAAAAAAAAAAAAAAAAAAAAAAAAAAGTTAAGCTTGATAGAGAGGCACACTGGAAATTTAAATTTCTTCAGCTAAAATTGATTTATATTGTCGGGCAGTGGTGGCACACGTCTTTAATCCCAGCAATGGGGAGGCAGAGGCAGGTGGATCTCTGTGAGTTCGAGGCCAGCCTGGGCTACAAAGTGAGTTCCAGGACAGGTCCCAAAGCTACACAGAGAAACCCTGTCTCAAAAAAGAAACAAACAAAAATACTGACTTATATCTGAGTAGAATTTTGATGGCAGATAAGACCAAAATTAAACTAATTTTTAAATTTAAAGATCACTTCCAGTCTCTCTTCCAACCAGACTAATTACACAGGATGTGACTGTGTTTTGAAGGTGACTTCTTTTTTATAATTTTGAGACAGGATCCGGCCAGAGCTGGCATGGAATTCGCTATGTGGCCCAAGCCGACTTGGAATCTGAGGCATATTGCGATTACAGAGATGCGTTACCACATTCTGCCTTGTAAAAGCTACTTTTCTTGTTGTTTGCTTGTCTGTTGAAACAGTCTTTACCTCCAACTCAGGGTGTAGCCAAGGTAAGCCTTTAACTACTGATCCTCCTCCCTCCACTTCTTTTATTTATTAATTAATTTATTATTATTATTTAAAATTTTTTTTCCAGGAGCTGAGGACTGAACCCAGGGTCTTGTGCTTGCTAGGCAAGCGCTCTACCACTGAGCTAAATCCCCAACCCATGCCTCCACTTCTTAAGTGTGGGCATTACAGCCACGTGCCACCATGGCCACTGTGAGAGAGATATATGTATATGTAAAGTTATATTTAACACTGCTGCAGGTAAAGGACTCAGACATTCTATGAGCGGGAGTCCTGGACGGAATAAAAAGGAGATATCGAGGGGCCTGGAGAGATGGCTCAGTGGTTAAGAGCACTTTCAGCTCTAGCAGAGGACCCAAGTTCAATTCTCAGCACCCAGGTCCAGAAACTCTCAACTGCCAGTAACTCAGCTTCAGGAAACCCAAGTCCTCTTCAGACCTCCAAGGGCACCTGAACATGCATTTTGCACACACACAATCTCAGCACTGGGGAGGCAGTAGCAGGAAGCTCTCTGTTTGTCTGAGGCCAGCCTGGTCTACATAGCAAGTTCCAGGACAGTCAGAGCGGCAAAGTGAGACTCTGTCTCTAAATAAATAAATACATTAATTAATTACTTTCAATTAATTAAAAGAAAAAAAGGTTGGGGGTGGAGAGGCTCTGGAGAGATGGCTCAGCTGTTCAGAACACTGAGTGCCCTTCTTGAGTACCTGGATTTGCTTCCTAGCCTGCACATGGAGGCTCACACACACCTTCTTCTGGCCTCCTTGGGGAATCCAGGAACACAAGTAGCGCACAGACACACCTGCAGGCAAAACACCCACACATAAAATAAAAATAAAAACAAAAGGAGAAAATGCTGGGCGGTGGTAGGTAGCGCATGACTTTAATCCTGGCACTCAGGAGGAAGAGGCAGGTGGATCTCTCGAGCTGGAGACCAGCCTGGTCTACAGAGTGAGTTCCAGGATAGCCAGGGCTACACAGAGAAACCCTGTCTCAAAAAAACGGGGAAAAAAAAAAAAGAGAGAGAGAGAGAGAGAGAGAGACCCAAACAAACAAAAAAGTATGCATTGCTCCTTCCTTCCTTCAGATTTAATGAAGGCCGCTGCCTCTCACTCCTGCTACCACGCTGTCTTCTTCCTTGCCAGGACAGACTGTATTACCAGGGAAACCGTAAACCTAAACAAACCTCCTTCCTAAAAAAAAGACCGGAAATCACTTGCCCACCGAGCCTGCCCATCTGAGTTTGATCCCCAGGACCCACGTGGTGGAAGGAGAGAAACCGTTCCCACAGTTGTGTTCTGACTTCTGCTCGAGTGTGCGAGTGTGCACGCGCGTGCACACACATACAAAGCAAACGTAATATGTTTTATATAAAAAGCTTGGCTAATTTCTCTCCACTCTCCTGACTTGAGTTTAAAAAAAAATTAATACAAAGGAAAAATGGGGAATAAAAAAAATGAGGTCACTGGGAATGAAATAAGGATGTTATTACACAGGCTGAGGGAGAGGGCCCAACCTCTGTCTTCCACCGCCTCAGTGATAGCACTCACCTGAGCTCAACACACACACACACACACACACACACACACACACACACACACCAGAAAGCAGGAGACTTCACTAAGAATGAGTTGGAAGCCATTAGAAGGGAACACCTTCCACACTTATTAGCAAGACCAACTTCCAGGAACTCAGCCAGACGTCATGGCTGCCAGGGGCTCTGGCCTTTCTTGTTCTCACCTGGCCTTACTTTTTCCCACTTTCAGAAAATGTGTAAGCACAGGTTTTTGTTTTTTTTTATTCCCCATTCAACTCGTGGGGAATTTCTCAATTGGACTGTAGAGTAACAGAATTCTAGGAATAGGCAGGCCTCCACAAAAACCTCAGAAGGAGCAAAAGTTGGCACTGAACACCGACCCGAGGCACGGGCACAGGCCTTAAAGGACCTTCCCGGTGGGCTCTCAACATTCCATTCCCTCCAAGTTCACCCTAAATCTCCTGGATGGTTGCTCAGAAAGCCAAACTTCAGGAGACTGATCCGTGGTCTAACCAGGTAGGGAAGGATAATGGGTGCCTCCCCCACGGAGGAGGGGGTTTAGATGCGGTCCTAACCCCTGCAGCATCCCCCCGTCCCTGCAGACCCTAGTGTCCGAGCTCCTTCAGATTTCCATGCATTCCCCTGGGCCTTGGGGCAGGATTCCCATTCTCTGCCTCGCCATCTCCCTGGAATTTTCCACTGCAGCTGCCTCGGCTCCCAGACACCCCTCCCTGGGCAAAATTCCCGGCTGCCTCCGCCTCCCCTTCCCTAATCACACCTCATTCCCACCCCCAGCCTTGAGGCCCAGCCCACGGTCCAGCCCACTCCCCACGGTCCAGCCCACACCTCGCAGTAACCCTGGTGGCCCCATTTAGAGAAGTGGGAAACGAGGCCCTTTATGAGAGGGTGAACTGGAGGGTCCCAAGCTCTTTCCTAGGCGGCTGAGAAAGGACAGTGGAGGGGTTCGTCCCCTGTAGGGCTGGAGTCGGGGGAGTGGCCCTCCTCACATCCCCTTATAAGGCAGGGCAAGCAGTTAGGACCCTGGATTGGCTGATTCAAATGAGCATTCCACCTGGCAACAGGGTTTCTATTGGCTCTCAGGAAAAATAGGAGAAGGTGGATGGAGGTTGTTGGTGGCGGTGATTGGAGGGGGGGAGGGGAGTGGAGGTGACCGGAGTTGAGGGCGGTTACCAGGGCAACAGGGTAAGAGCCCAGCAGGGTGTCCGAGACAGCAGGCGGGGCTGGGAGGTGGAGTAAGATGGCAGGAAAAAAAAAAAAAAAAAAAAGAAGAAGAAGGCGGGAGGGCGAGGAAAGAGACCAACCCGGAGGGAGCGAGACTGGGGGGGAACCGGGGGGCGGGGGGGGGGATAAATGAAGCCAGAGAGGATACAGAGATGGAATATAGTAAGAGGTTGTTAAAGACATCAGTCACTTAAGTCTGAGAAGCGCGTCCAAAAGGGAAATGGAAAGATCTCAGAGAAAAGGTGGACCGAATCCTGCCAGGAAAAACCAGGGTGGGGCTCCCACGATTTATGAGACCAAGACGGAGAAACTGAATAGTCAAAGACACCAAGAGGTGTGTGCAAGGGACCAAGAGATGGTGTGTGTGTTGACGCACGCACATGCTAAATGATGATGGCGAACAACAATGGCTTATTTTCTATTTTTTTTTTTTGAGGGGGGACAACATGATGTCTCACTGTGTTGCCCAGGATGCTTTCAAACTAATGGCAATCCTCCTGTTTCAACCTCCCAAGTGCTGGAATAGGTCATCTGGCTAAAAATGTCTTTATTAAGAAAAATGACTTGGAAAAGGTGAAGAGTAATGATGACAAATTCGAACATGTACACACACACACAAACCCAAAGACAATTTTTCTCTAAGCCTAGATCTCTACTACACCCACTTTCCTGACCTCAAATCCACATCCCAGCCCCGGTCCCCTTCTGAAATCCCAGGGTTCTCAAAATGATCCACAGAGCCGAAGATGTGAGCCATAGGGTGTGGCTGGAACTCCAGGTGTTTGCAAAGAAGGCCATGGGAATAGAGAAGGCCCGGGAAGATTAGCAGAGGAGAGGGAAAACCCAAGGGCAGAAAGGAGAGTTGGAAATTAGCGAAGTGTAGATACGGCCAGGTGAGTCAGGGAAGAAAGACAACGGTGGTGTCTGGGAAAAGTGGAGAGACGCACGCGGCCGAAGGAATGAGGTGTAGACGGTTGTAAGGGAGGGGTCTTGGTCTGTAAGAATGAAGAGAGTTGAAGAGAAACAGGAGGACCAGGCAAGTAAAAGTGAGGTGAGACAGGTAAGAAGATGGAATAAAGAGGCAGAAGAGGCGATCAGAAGCCTCTGACTCCGCTCCGATCAAGGGAACAGACCCCGCCAAGGACCACAAAGGTCCAGCCGATGAAAGCCCAGGACTGTCCTTTGCACTGTCCCTTTCCTCCTCAATGCCACCCCGAGAAAGCGGACAAGAGGGAGAGATGGTAGTGGCTCGGCAGCCTTCCTTCCCCTTCTTTAAGCTTTTGCTTTCTCAAATACCTGCCCAGCCTCTCCATCTGCCCGCCCCGCCTCCCCCCAGCCCTTTAGCAAAATTTCAGGGCTTTGAGGAGGTCAGCGGGAGTCTGGCCACCTCTCCCCAGTCCGCCCCCAGGAGCCAGACTCCAGCTCGCAAGCAGTAGGCTGGCATTTGGAGCGGTGTCTCCCCGCTGGAACCCCACCCCTTCCCACCTCCTCGCCCCACTCGGCTTTCTCCCGAGCCGTCAGTCTCTCCATTTCCCCCTCCTGGTCTCGTCCTTCCTCCCGCCCCGCTCGCTCTCCCGCCCTTCGCTTTCATCCTCCTATCCCCACCTCTCCAACCTCCTCTTTCATCCCCCTCCCCTCTCCTCTCCTCCCCGCTCCCGCCTGCCCCACCCCTGGGAAGCCCCTCCCGTCGGGCAGCGCCGCCTTAAAAGCGGGTTCCCTTCCCGGGGGCGGCAGCGGCTGGTCGGCGGCAGCTCTGCTGGTGCGGGGGCGGCGAGCAAGACCGAGCGACCGCGACCGGAGCGCGCCGGCCACCGCCCGCATCACCCTCCCGCCCGCCCGCCTGCCCGCCCGCCCTCCGGACGGCCGCAGCCCTGCGGGTCTCGGCTCGGGACCCACCCCCGCCCCACCCCGCGCGCCTCTGCCGCCTCTTGCAGCGAGCCAGCTTGCCGAGCGGCCGTCGCTGCCGCTGCCGCCGCCGCCACCGCGCCAAGTTCCGGCCGCGGCCACCCTCCGCCGTCCAGGGCCCCTCTGCCTCGGCCCCGGGACCCCGGCTCCCCGCCAGCCCCGGCCCCGGCACCATGTCGGAGAAGAGCGTGGAGGCAGCGGCCGAGCTGAGCGCCAAGGTACGGGCAGGGGCGGCGGCGGCGGCAGCCCGGCATCCGGGCGGCCCCGCGATCGGCGCGGTCGTTCGCGCCCGGTCGTCCCCGACGGCCCCGAGCGGCCCTGGCGCCAGGTCCCCGCGGACCCCGCTGCGCCCTCCCCCCGCTCGGAGCCCGGCGCTGCCTGCCCCGCTCGGCGCCGCCAGCGCCCTCTAGCGGCCCAGCGCGCGGTGGCTCGGGCCTCGCCGCCCGTCCCCGCCATCCCCACCCCTCTCGTGCCCCGCCGCGCCCGCCGCGGCCCGGTCCGCCCTCCCGTCGTCGGAGGGCGGCGCGTCTCGCCTCCCGGGCCGGGTGTCCGTGCCGCGGCTCCAGGTCCCTTTCCACTATGACCTCACCTTTCCTCTGCTAAGCGGTTTGCGATCCTCAAGTGTAAACAGGACTCTCCGGGGAGGCTGCTCCTCGGCCCCTCCCCTCGCGGCCCGGCCGTCTGTGCCCGTCCCCGGAGGGCTGCGCCTCTCCTGCACCCTCTTTTCTGCCCATCCTCATCCGTTCTCCCTCCACCACCGACTTTCGGTTTTCTCTTTATCGTTTCTCCTCATGTGGAATTCCTAAAAAAAAAATCAGAAAGGTGGAGAGAATTGCCTTCGAAAAAGCCGAAGCTCGGCATCGCCTGACCATACGTCAAGCTGTCTTTGCACTCAGCTTTGCACGTCAGCTGCCTTCCTGGCCTCATCCCTTTGCCCTTGTCTCTTTTCCAGCCTCCCTCCTAATTTCCCCAGGGAAACTGCCGAGTGTCGCTTAGGGAAATTAATGCGGCCAGGCTTGGGGGCTGGGAGCCCAGTCTTTTTTTAGGGGGGAGGGCAGTATAGTTCCGGAGGCTGGAGTGGAAGGGGGGAATCTGATAGCATGAAAGGCAGTGGGAGAGGGGACATGTGAGATCTGACAAGGTGCGCCTGTGTGGCCCTCCGGTGGGTTGTGCGGCGGCATGTGACTTCACTGAGTAGGCGTCTTTGTATGTCTGAGATCCAGCGAGTGTGTGGGACTGCCCGTGTCAGTTACATGTGTGCATGTGGAGACTGAGATGTTCCGGAGGCATGTTGCCGCTTTGTGAGCGCCGAGTGGCCCCACAGTGCCCCTGTGAGAGTGTGCCAGAATGCCCAAACATTGAGCCATGTGTCTCTAGAGCGCGTGGGCGCTCCCCGGTAGATGTGTGAGTTGGTGTTAGCCTGGATGAGCTTGTGTACCCGTGTCGAGGCCAGAGGGCAGCTTACCGCTGGGGGCAGGTCACATACCCTCCTGGAAAAGATCATGGAAGGACAGTGACCAGAAGGACAGGACCCAGGAGGAGGGGGGCCAGCCCTGCGGACTTTGGTCTCTGGTATTCGCCCTCCCTTCCCCTCACCCCTCCATCAACCGCGATGAGAAACTCGGGCCAGGGCCTGACCCAAGCGAAGCTGAGTTAGTCCCTGCCTGGCGCAGGATGTAAGGCAAAGCTCACCTGGTATTAGGAGCCAGCGCCAGACCCACCATGTGACAGCAGTGACGACCAAGCAGAGTGCAGAAGAAACCTGCCCGGAACTAGAGGGTCAGGTGCCCTTGCACTCTGCTCTCCTACCGGGAGAGGAGCGGCCCGTGTCCTCAGGCCAGTCGTTTGGCACCAGGCCCCTCCTCTACCCTAGACTTGTTCTAGAAAGGACACATCGTGCTGGGGTGATCTACTTAGGAAAACTCCGACCCACTTGGGATCATGCACACTAGAGTTGCATACTAACCTTAGATAAGATCGTAGAACGTGGCACCTGCCAAGGAGTATGATAGGGAGAAAAGTAGAATCTGCATGGGGCAGGAAGGCTGGTTTGTCCAGCCCGGCTTACCCACAGGAGCATCTCCCTCCCCAGGATGGGACTTGCAGCACCTGCTGGCATCTTGGAGGGGAGGGGAGGGGAGGGGAGGGACAGTCTGGTGGGAGGGGACTCTGGACAGGTAACTCTCACCCTCCCATCTAGGCCCAGACTTTATTTGTTGTGATTTCGACGTTGCCTTCTGAGTTATTTCCTTTACCGGACTTCCCCTTTATTTCCACTGAAAATGGCCACTTCTCCGCTTCTGCCGTCCCGGGGCATATGCGTGAAGGTGGAGAGGAGGGGGTACCAAACTGTTTCGATGGGGGATAGGCACCGCTGTGGGAATACAGTAGGCTAGGGTGATCTTCCGTAGTCCCATGCTGTTGGGCCAAGTCAAGTCGGAGCAGGAGGATTAGGAAGACACAGACAGGAAACAAAGGCCTTAGGAGCTGACGGGGACGCCGGGGAGGGATGCCCAGGGGAGAGAGTACTTAGGCAAAGGCCCCTGAGGTAGACAAAAGGCAGAGCAGGGCAGGCAGAGAGGGTGAGAGGGGGTGGGGCATCGAGGCTGCCAGCAGATGGGGGATTTGCTTTGTGGAGCTGAACTCTTAAGCTGGGGGGTGGGGGGGGAAGAACTCGGTGGTGTGGGATCCTCAGCGACTGCTTTCCCTTTCTCATTACTTTCCCACTCCCCCTGGGTCTTGAGGAAGAAAGTCTCTGGGATCAGCCAATTACGGCCCAAATTCGGAGGACCCGAGGATGTCTGTTGCTCCTTAAACTGTGGCCACCTTCTCTCAACACCTTGGACCTAGCTGCAGGGTTGGAGAACCGGGCTGGGGGCCTCGAGGGCTGTGCATCATTGGTGCTGAGAGAAAGGTGACCTTCTGCCTTGCAGGACCTGAAGGAGAAGAAGGAGAAAGTGGAGGAGAAGGCTGGCCGGAAAGAACGAAAGAAAGAAGTAGTGGAGGTGTGGAGATGGCCCCGCTCTGCCCCTACATCCTTCCCCCTCTTCTTACCTTCCTGGGGATGTTGGGGTCCTGCCTCTCTCCTGGCCGCCCCCCCCCCATTCCTTCCCTACCCCGAGTCCTTCCATCGTCCAGTGAGTGGTAACACAGCCAGCCTGACAGCGCTCGCTCCCTGCCTTGGTCCCCACAGGAGGAGGAGAATGGAGCTGAGGAGGAGGAAGAAGAAACTGCCGAGGATGGAGAGGATGATGATGAAGGAGATGAAGAAGGTAGGGAGGGGCAGGGAAGGCTGGGCTGGAAGAGTTGAGGCTCAAAGGAGCAGACTTTGGGGAGCAGTTGAAGGCCAGCAGCCGGGCTGAGGGTAACCACAGGGCGGCTGTGGGTCTGTGCCCGGAGCCCCCCACCCTGCCCCAATGACTTGTTTCTGGCTCCTCAGATGAGGAAGAGGAGGAGGAGGAGGATGAAGGCCCAGTGCGGAAGAGAGCTGCTGAAGAGGAGGTCTGACCGGGTGGGGACGTGAGGGGCTGTCAAGACTAGAGCAGGGGCTGGGTGCCCTTTGGATTTGGACCCAGGTCCTTGTGGTGGCCCAGGCACGGGCAGAGCAGGGCCAGCAGGCACAGGGGAGGCCTCCTTTGTACAGCTCCCCTCAACTCTTCTCCTTTCCACAGGATGAAGCAGATCCCAAGAGGCAGAAGACAGAAAATGGGGCATCGGCATGAGCCCCTGCCAGTGGGCTTGGGGACGGGAGGCCCCTCAGGTCCTGGAGGTGGGGCAGGAACACACAAGTACAGCCCCGCTTCTCCTGGCTCCCTGCTCTGGCCCTGCCCCAGAGCTGTGACCCTCGCCCTTCCACCCAGCCTCTCATTTCCATCTCCAGACACTGCTCCTCCACCCTCACTGCCATCCTTCCAGCTCCCGATCCGCCTCACCTGAGCTCCCCAGCCGGCCCTCACTGGTCCTCTAGCATTCCTTGTCCTTCACTTCCCCTCACCATCCCATCTGTCCTTGCAAAGCCTCTCCTTACCCTCGGCACCCCCAGCCTCTCAGCCTGCCCTTCTCTCCTGCCTGATCCCTGGGTCTCCCTCAGATTCCCTCCTCAGACAGCGCCAGGCCGGGGTGGGGCCGGGGTTGGGGCCAAGCCCCGAAGCTGCCCCCCTCCCCTTTTTGTATAATTTAATAAAGAAACGGTCGCGCTTCTGTTTTTAACCTGTCTCCTGATTTCCCAGAGTCCACTCAGTGCCTGAAAGGACAGAGAAGGGGTGGCTGACCTCATACCCAAATGATAGAAGACACGACCGGCCCTCCAGGGGTGGCCTGGGAGCCCAAGGTCTTCCTCTGGGTGTGACTTATGACCTGTTTTGGGTTCCTGGGGATGTTCACCTCAGCAGTGTACTCTATGTTAACCCACACAAGATCTAGACTCTGCTGAGCCCAGTGGAAAGCTACCAGCTCCTTTGTGCTGAACCAGGCAGATAGAAACAGCTCTAGAAACAGGAAGTCCCGCCCCGAAGTGGAAGAGGCTGGTAGGGTAGGCTTGGGTCTCACCTAGGGTTTGGAAAGAGAACTACCAAGCCTGGACACGTTCTGACATGTGGGAAGCAGGGTCCTCTTTAAGTCAAGCAGGGGAGGACTCCAGAGTTACTTACCTCTCAGGTCTGTCTCCCTGTCACGCGTCAGCTGGGCAGAGCTGGGGAGCCAGGGTTGTCAAGAGTCCTCCATTCCATCTGCCTCAGTTTCCACTGTTTTCAGATGGTCTCACTGTGCAACCCTGGCTGACTCCATTCACAGAGAACTGCCTGCCTCTGACTTCCAAGTGCTGGGATAATGGTCTTTTGGCGGTGGTGGTGGTGGCGGCTTCGGTCACACAGGGCAAACCTTGTAGCCCACAATGACCCTGAATTCACGAGGTAGCCCAAGCAAGCTTGAAATTCACAGCCTACTCCCACCTTCCAAAATCTGGGATTACATACAGTTAAGTAACAGCATTCCTGACTCCTCAGTTTTTCTTGAGTTTGCTCTGCTACAAGATTTCTGCATTATTCCGTCTCCATAAACCCTTCCCTTCATTTTTTTCAGTACAGAATCTTTAGGTGAGGGGACTTTGAAGATGGTGAAGTATCCTGTTGTCTGTAGCACAATTTTTTTTTTTTTTCCCGAGACAGGGTTTCTCTGTGTAGCTTTACGCCTTTCCTGGAACTCACTTGGTAGCCCGGGCTGGCCTCGAACTCACAGAGATCCTCCTGGCTCTGCCTCCCGAGTGCTGGGATTAAAGGCGTGCGCCACCACCGCCTGGCTTGTAGCACAAATCTTAATTGGTCTTCATAATAAAAACCCAGAGCTAGATATTGGGGTAAATGCTGAAAGATCAGAGACAAAGGAACAAACGTGGCCACCTCTAACCTCACCAGCTCCTCAACTGGAAAAAAAAGCTCCTGTCTCCTCCTGCCTTGTATTCCTTTTCTCTGCCCAGCCATATCACTTCCTGTCTCAACCTCCCTAGTGCTGGGATTAAAGGCGTGTGTGCCTTCCAAATACTGGGAGCAAAGGCATAAGAATCCCACCACCACCATAAGTACATGCCACCACTGCCTGGCCTCTACGGCTAACTAGTGGCTGGCTTTGCCTTCTGATCTTCAGGCAAGCTTTATTTGTTAGAGCATACACAAAATATCACCACAGTCCGCAGGGCTGGAGAGATAACTATCTGATGACCCCAGCAGTTGTTGGTACTAGCTGTTCTTCCAGAAGACCTGCATCCAGATTGGGCAGCCCACAAGCCACCTGTAACTGCCGTTCCAAGGAATGTGACACCCTCCAGGCCTCTGGGCATTCATTCATACACAGGCAGAATTCAGGTGCACAGACACATACATAGAAATAAATCTTTAAAGCAAATATCCCGTTGTTTCCCTCTTCCTAGAAGATGAAAAGTCACTCTATAATGCAAACAGGGTCAGGACCGCGGCATGCCTTCATGACCCCTAACGTAGGCAAGTCAATGCCTGTGACCCTCAGCTTCCTCGTCTGCGTTTTCACAAGTTGCGTTATGGAAAAATGTATAATACCATAAGTAGCAGAGAATGAAGATTGACACCTTGTAGCCACTGTGCTCTGCCACCAAGCCCTTCCTCGGATCTGCTAACTTGTGGTATGGTAATACTTCCTGTGTGCCTGTCCAGGAGATCCTGAACAGCTCCGGGGCTGGCAACAAAGTTCTTGGGAAGTTAATGGGAAAGAGCCTGTCGGGAAGAAAGAAGTGTGACTGTCATAGGAGGCAGCTTGGAGATACAGCTGTAGTTCTAGGAGAGAGAGAGACAGAGAGAGAGAGAGGACAGAGGGGGTGGCGGGGAGACCCGGTCTGAGGAAGTAAACAAGGGGAGTGCCATAACAGAGCCGGAGGGCTCTGCTGCTGGGAATCAGCCCCCTCACTCTTTCCACTGCGAATCGAAACCCCGAGCCCTGGCTGGGGGGCGGGCAGTGGGGAGGGGAAGTGGGGAAGGACTGGGGCCAGAGGAGCAGATCAGCATCCCAGCTCACGGAGGTGGCCTTGCCTCCACTGCTTTCTGCCCCAGCCCTGCGCTGGCCCAGGGGTGTGTCCCCCGCTTGCCCCTCATCCAGCCACCTTTCTTTGGTCTTTGGTCTCTGGCCATTGCATTGGCCCTCCTGCCCCCTCTCCCGACCCCCCTCCCCCGTGGTCTGGTTCACCCTACATTCTTTCTCTCTGCCTCTCCTCCCTCCTTGTAGAACTTCTCTTTTTTCCTCCCAGGACCCCTTTCTGACCTCCCTTGGAGGGCTAGGGAGGCCCCGGCCATAGAGGAGATGAGGGAGGCTCTGCTCCGAGGCCTGTTGCTTCTGCGGCTGCTCTGGGAAGCTCCAGGTAAGAGGGGGGCTCGGGAGAAGCCAGCAGGGACCATTATGGCCCGCCTCTCTAGCTTTGTGGTGGTGTCTAATGCCTTTTTTTTTTTTTTGGTTTTTCGAGACAGGGTTTCTCTGTGTAGCTTTGCGCCTTTCCTGGAGCTCACTTGGTAGCCCAGGCTGGCCTCGAACTCACAGAGATCCGCCTGCCTCTGCCTCCCGAGTGCTGGGATTAAAGGCGTGCGCCACCACCGCCCGGCGTCTAATGCCTTTTTTAAGGGCAGTCCTTCCAACCCCAAAGCCCCCGCCTCAGTCTCCCCTGACAGGGAGGAATGATTTTTCTCTCTCGGGAACGCCAAGTCCTTTCTCTATTTTCCAATCTCTTGGCTCACAGCCCTTGGCCTCTCTTGCTCCATAGTCGTGGCTTCAGAGCCTGGAAGAGAGGACTCGGTGGTGTGGGCCCAGGAGGGCACGCCTGTCCAGCTTCCTTGCAGCCCTCAACTCCACAGGAATCTCAGCTTTCTGCGAAGATCAGGGGTTACTTGGCAACATCAGCCAGATGGGTATGCACCCCAAAGTTGGGCGACAGAACCTCCCCATCTGGTTCTAATGGCATTCTGAAAAAAGCCCATCCCAGCCATTATTGTCACCTCTGAGAGTCCCTCTGAGGTCCCTAGTCGGCCACATCTCCAGTAGCAGATGGGAGCGGGGACAGGGGTGGTTGGGGGGTGGCGGGCGGCCGCTAAGGGTCAAGCGCTCTCCTAGGCATGTTGCTTTATCCCCAGAGTGTGTTTGGAGTGCATCTTCTTTATGGCTTTTTCAAACTGCCCCGGAATTTCTCAAGCCTTTTCTCCCTCCCCGCGACAGTGGCCAACCCGCTCCCACCCCTGCCTTTGACCTCAAGGGGATGCCCTCGCCTGGGAGGCCCGCACCCCATCATCCCTACACGATCCTGAGCGTGGCTCCCGGAGGCCTGCGCAGCGGGAGGCAGCCCATGCAACCCCGCGTGCAGCTGGAGGAGCGCGGCCTCCAGCGCGGCGACTTCTCGCTGTGGCTGCGCCCAGCCCTGCGCGCCGACGCGGGCGGGTACCACGGCGTGGTGCGCCTCCCGGACCGCACCCTCTCCTGCCATCTCCGCCTGCGCGTCGGCCAGGCCTCGAGTAGGTGGGGCGGGACAAAGGGAGCAGGGCTGGGAAGCAGGTCCCTGTCACCCCGAGACAGGAAGAGCCGCGGCAAGGGCGGCGCTTTAGACTCTGCCTGAGGGCCTCCCGAAGTGTTCGAGAAGGGGTGGCCGCTTGATGGCAGGGTGGAACGTGCCCCTCTGAAATGCATGCCTCTAGGCAGGGCCGAGGGGGCTACGGAGAAATTGTATCACACACCTCAGTTCCCTTCCCCCCACCCACAGCGGGAGCGCCCTCCACGTTGGAGGTAGAGGTGGGGCAGCACCTCTTCTTCGGGGGGGGGGGGGTCTAGAGTGATTCATTGAAGACATCCGTGGCTCATCCTCAGGCAAGGTCTGCCCAAAGAACAGGCCAAGTAAAGCGGTGGCAGGAGGCCGCGGAGGGGAGTCCCAGGTCTCTTGTTAAGCAAACCCAGGTTTCAAGTTGGGGGTTGGAATGGGAGGCTGTACGGAGAATCCGAACACAACGTCCCCGTTTCCCTGAGTTTTCAGCTTAGTTTGGCTGGCTGTGTTGAGAAAGTGCTTTCATCTAGTCGACTGACTGGTCCTTTTTTAATTTCTCACAGTGACCGCCTATCCCCCAGGACCCCTCAGGCCATCTGACTGGGTCGTTTTGAACTGCTCCTTCAGTCGCCCTGATCGCCCAGTCTCAGTGCACTGGTTCCAGGGCCAGAGCCAAGTTCCTGTCCACAAGTCCTCCCATCGCTACTTAGCTGAAAGTTTCCTCTTTCTGCCCCAAGTCCGTCCCCTGGACTCTGGGATCTGGCGCTGTGTCCTCACCTACAGAGATGGCTTCAATGTCTCCATTACATACAACCTCAAGGTTCTGGGTAACTCTCCCAAGCTGTCTTGACTCTTGACCACAACTCCTTCCTGCCCCCCACTTCGCCTGACTCATGGGCCCCCAAAAGCAGGTTCTCTGCTCCGTGTCTCAGTGTCCAAACCCTTTCCGATGTGGGAGTCTTCGGCTGTCGTCTCTCACTGCAGTTTTTCCCTTGGCTCTCCATCCTTCTGCACAGTATGGGTTTTCCAGTTTCCCTGGTCCCTCTGCTTTGTTCTGTCTCTTTGTACACCCAAGTACCTCCATCACCCTCTGCCTGCCTTCCTCACGTTCCCGCCCTCTGTCCCACTGCATACCCACCCCTGGGCATTGATCTTGGCTCTCCTGTTTCCTCCAGGTCTAGAGCCCCTGGCTCCTTTGACGGTGTACGCTGCAGCAGGTTCTAGGGTGGAGCTGCCTTGTCACCTGCCCCCTGGTGTGGGGACCTCTTCTTCACTCATGGCCAAGTGGACTCCTCCTGGGGGAGGCCCTGAGCGCCTGGTGGCTGGAAAGAATGGCGATTTTGCCCTTCAGCTTGAGGCCGTGGGTCTGGAGCAGGCTGGGACCTACAGCTGTAGCGTCGATCTGCAGGGACAGTGGCTCAGCACCACGGTCACTGTGGCAGTCATCACAGGTCAGCCACAGGTGGGAAAGGAAGAGCTGGCGTTTTAGAGGGCAGGGTGGGAGTGCTGGCTGGTCAGAGGCTGTGCATATGTACTCCGTGATGCTAGGCCATCTCAGACTGTAAACTTCTTAAGTTTTATTTGAGAGAGAGAGAGAGAGAGAGAGAGAGAGAGAGAGAGAGAGAGGCTGTGTGCTTGTGCGCATGCGCATATATGGGTGCATGTTCCTCAGCGCAGGTGGAGATCGCAGGATAACTCTGGAGTCATTTCCTTCCACCCACCTTTCTTCGGGTTCAGGAGGTTTGCATGGCAAGCGCCTTTTCTCATGAGGCCCAGGCTGCTGTAGCTTAGAGGATGACCTTCAACTCCTGATCCTTTTCCACTTCCAAGTGCTGGGATTATAGACAACTGCTACTGTGCCTGTCAAATTGTGGGCTGGTTTTTGTTGTTTGTTTTGTTTTTCTTTTTCAAGGTGAGGTTTCCCTGTGTAACCCTAGCTGTCCTGGAACTCGCTCTGTAGACCAGGCTGGCCTCAAACTCGGAGATCCAGGCTCTGTCTCCGGAGTGCCGGGACTAAAGACGTGCACCACCACACCCCGGCTTTTGGGCTGTGTTTTTTTTTTTTTTTTTTTTTTTTTTCACTTCCATGATAAAACAAAACAAAAACAAAACTGAAACTGAAAGTCTCCCCTTGAGTCACAAAATAAAAGTTCCACTTCTTCTCTAAGGAACTCCCCTACCGTAAATTGGCGGGAGGTCTGAGAAGCTAGAAACAGAGATGATAAAAGTTCAAATGGCCCAGAGAAGACAGCATATATTCTCAAAGTCTTGTTTGCTTTTGGCCTAGGGCTTGGTTAGAGTTGTGGGAGTTGACCTGGATTTGGAAGGGAGTTAATAAATCAGTCCCTTATGAGCAAATATTTGTAAGGCTTTTCCAAGACAATATAAAACAAAAACAGGCAAAGGAAAAATCCGAAAATAGGTGTTCATTGATTGGTAGCTATCAGCCACGACAGATTGGCTGTGTCTGCAGCATTCACCTGTGGCCATTAAGCACACAGTTGGTACTTAGTAATGTCCACTGGAGCCAGGCTTGGTGGGACACAGCTGTGATCCCAGCACTTGGCAAGAGGATCAGGAATCCAAGTACATAGTGAGTTCCAGACCAGCCTGGGCTACTTGAGATCCTGCCTCAAAACAAACAAACATTGATGGCATGACTAAGTAAAGGAACCAACAAACAACACATCTCTAGAATGTTAGCCCTGAATCCCACACACTTCTTCTACAACTCTGTCTAGATATTATGTTGACTCTGCCCCTCAGCTTCACTGTCAGCTTTTGCTGACTCAGTCTGTTGTCAGTCCATTGGAATTCCTAACCCTAAGATTATTTATTTTTATTTTATGTGCATTGGTGTTTTGCCTGCATGTATGTCTGTGAAGGTACCAGGTCCTCTGGAATTGGAGCTACAGACAATTGTGAGCTGCCATGTAGGTGCTGGGAATTGAACTCAAGACCGCAGAAGATCAACCAGTGCTCTTAACAGCTGAGCCATCTCGCCAGCCCCCTGAACTCCTGAACTCTTGATCTTTCTGCCTCTACCTCCAAGGGCTGGGATTACGAGTGTGAGCCACCATGTCTGGCCTCCAATGCCCCTCTCTTCTTCCTTCTTCCTCCTTCCTTCTTTTCTTTTTCGACAGAGTCTGAGGCAGCCCAGGTTGGCCTAAAGCTCACTATATAGTGGAGGATGGTCTTGAATTTCTACTTCTCCTGAGGTCACCTCCCAGATGCTAGGATTATAGACAGACAGCCCCCACATTCAGATTATGTGGTGCTGGGGATTGTACCCAGGCCTTCATAGAAACCAGGTAACTATCATCTGCTCTGAATCACCAGCACTCAGGTGTCTTCTAAAAGATCAACTGTGTTCAGCTTCTCAGGGGGAGAGACACTGTCACTCTTGCTTTACAGAGGAGGAGTGCTCTCAAGGTCGTACCACTGGGAAATGCTAGACTCAGGGTTTTTTTGAACTTGAAACTTGGATGTCTGTGTCACCAAGTCCCCCACGTGTGCCATGCTCAGCAGGGTCAAGGCCTTCACCATGGGTCCACCACCTTATTTCTAGTCAGCTTTGAGCATGCCCTGCTGTGGATCAATCAGTTGATTGCTCATGCTGTAAACATTCAGGAAGAGTCCATGAAGTTCATTCAGAGGCACCACAAAATGGGGGCATTGGTGTGAGCAAAGTGATGGAGGCAGGGGACTGGCATTGTTGGGAGCACTGGGTGCTAATTCGCCTGACTGATCATTGAGAGTCTGAGCATTTCAGAAGAGAAGCTTGTGTGTGTGTGTGTGTGTGTGTGTGTGTGTGTGTGTGTGTGTGTGTTTCTGTGTGAGTATGTGTACAGGGTATCCAAGGAGATGAGAAGAAACTGTTGAATCTTCTGGAGGTAGCGTTACAAGTGATTGCGAGCTGCCAGGCGTGGGTGCTGTGAACTGAATATGGGTCCTCTGGAACTTAGTAAACACTGAACCGTCTCTCCCTTTTTAATTTATTTAAAATTGTATTTTATAAAGCCAGGTGACGGTGGTGGTGCACGCCTTTAATCCCAGCACTGGGAGGCAGAGGCAGGCGGATCTCTGTGAGTTTGAGGCCAGAGCTGTTATATAGAGAAACCACATCTGAAAAAAACAACAACAATAAAAAGTATTTTATTATATGTATATGGGTGTTTTTCGGGCTTGTACATCTGTGGCTGGTGTCCACAGAAACAGAAGAGGGCATTGGTCTCCTAGATCTGGAGTTACAGACAAGATTGTGAGCTGCCAAGTGGGTGTTGGGAGTTGAACCTGGGTCCTCTGGAAGAGAGGAAACAACAAGTATTCTTAACTACTGAGGCATCTCTCCAGCCTTATTTTCTTTTTAAAACAAGATCTCATGTAGCTCCAGCTGACCTTGAATTCAATGTGTAGTGGATCTTTAACTTCTCATTTTCTTGTATCTATACCCAGTCTGTATGGTGCTGGGGACTGGACCCAGGGACTCATACATTCCTGTGACCAGGTGGGACACCCCTGTAATCCCAGTACTTACCAAGTAGAGGCAGGAGAATCAGGAGTTCAAGGTTATCTTTGGCTACATAGTAAGTTCAAGGCCAGCTTGAGCTACATGAGACTCTGTCTCAAAAACATGACACAAACCAAGGATCAATTTAGTCGTGACCTTTGAGGTCTTTTCCCAACCAGATCTCCAGTGAGAGTAAGGTGACAGAGATGTGGGATTGCAACTTTGTAACAACCCAGGGGGCAAGACATGAGACATCTTCTCTATAATTTTTCAGTGACTCGTCAATCCTTTGGGTTACCTGGCTCCCCGAGGAAGCTGTTGTGTGAGGTCACCCCAGCATCTGGACAAGAAAGATTTGTGTGGCGTCCCCTGAACAACCCGTCCAGGAGTTCTCCAGGCCCCAAGTTGGAGATACAGGAGGCCAGGCTCCTTTCTGAGCCTTGGCAATGCCAGCTGTACCAGGGGCAGAAGCTTCTCGGAGCAGCGTTGCCCATGGCAGAGTCTAGCCCAGGTCTGAGGCTCTAATGCTATGGCCCCAGCTCCAAAGCAGTCACCTCGGTCATCTCCCAAGCCCTCCACCCCCACCTCTTCCCCTCCCCAGTCGGGGACCTGGCTTCAAGCTCTCTAGGCCTGACCTATTTCTGTCATTCATTAGCTGAATGATCCTGGACAAGGTCCCTAAACTCTCCGACCTCATTGTATCTGTAAAGGATGAGGTGTAGTAAGGTGTCCTTTTTGATCTCCGACCCTAGGTCTAATCCAGTGCTTTCTTCATAGGTGCCCGGAGTGCAAAGAGAACCTCAGGTGACCTTAAAGGAAGCCATCTCTTTCTCCTCATCCTCGGTAGCTTCTCACTGTTCCTTTTGGTGACTGGGGCCTTTGGCTTCCACCTATGGAGAGGAAAGGTACTCCAAGGACGGAGCTCACTCTCCTCAGACCTCAGAGTGCTGTGTGGGACCCCTTCCTCGAGGAAGACAACTATAGTCAATTCTGAATATGCTCCCAGAGTCCCTGTACTGGGAACACCTTGTAGCTGGGACCCAGAGCCCCTGTCCTGGGAACACCTTGTAGCTGGGGCCCAGAGCCCCTGTCCTGGGAACACCTTGTAGCTGGGAAGTTCAGAGGGGCTGAAAGAAGGCCCTGGGTCAGATGAGGAAGGCTGGAAAGAAAGCAGTAGAACTCAGTATTTGCCCTGTTCCTTCCTCCTCCACTGCCCTTTCCATCTTTCCCCACAGTGGCTGCGGAGAAGATTTTCTGCCTTAGAGAATGGGATTCACCCACCTCCGGCTCCGAGTAAGACAGAGGAGCTGGAACAAGAACTGGAGATGGAGCAGGAGCGAGAGCCCGAGCCGGAACTGGAGCAGGAGCCACAGCTGGAGCCAGAGCCCAGGCCGCTCTGACCTGGAGCTAAGGCAGCCAGCAGATCGCAGCAGCTCCGTCCGTCCGGAATAAACTCCCTGTCAGCAGCAAGCTGGAGTCTGACTCTTTCTTGTCCGGGGATGGTTCTGGTCTCTCCCAGCCACTGGGGGCTCCCGTCTCCCACGCTAGCCTCCCAACCTACTTTCTCCAGCCGATCTTGCTCCTCACTCCCTTTTCTGTTGCTAGCCTCTTTGTCTTTCTCCCGAGCGATCCTTTTCCCCCACTAAAGCTCACTTCTTACCTCCGCAGACCCTTCCCCATAGTCTACCCACATTTTGCTGGCTGTCCTGGTCTCCTGTATATTCTTGTCCCTTTGGCCCGCAGCAAAGCTCAGCTGCACTTCAGCCCTGGGTTTAGACACCTACAGCGAAGGGAAGCACAGACAGGCAGGCAGACACGCACGCACGCGCACAGGCGCGCGCGCGCGCACACATGAGCCGGCCATGTGAAGTCCTCCAGGAGATGGGGGCCTCCTAATCTTTCTGGGTAACCAGCTGACGTTGCTCCCTCTGCCCCATCCCCCATGTTTGTCATCCCTGGGTGACTTGTCTGGTCCCAGACATGACAACACACTGCCACCTGGTGGTCGCTGCTTGTCACACCCCAGAGGAGGTCACTGGACCAACCGCCACAGGCCTGACTTCTAACACACTGCCGTGGGCAAGATGGAGCCAGCATGCGGGGTGCTTCGTTTATGGTGTGCACTCGGGGTGTGCAGCAACGAGTGTGCTCCAGAACCTGCCACATGGCTTATGCATTCTGCGGAACAATGCAAGCTTCAGGAAATGCAGTCCTGGTCCTGGCAGGGTTATAATCCAACTGTGACAAAGGGGAGGGCCGTAAACAAAGGGCGCAGGCAGGGAGAGAAACAACCCACCAGACAGCTGGGTATTGCTGCAGCTGTGGAGTCAGAAGGCCTGGACCCTCATTCTGCTGCTGTTGGTGAGGCTGTTGCAATCTCTTCGAACCTTTTGTTTCCTAACCTATTAAGTGGGACAATGGCCAGGCACAGAGGCATGCACCTGAAGTCTCAGCTACATGGGGGACCGAGGTAGGAGGAGCCCCTTGGGTCTAGGAGTGTTGGACAAACATGGGAACATAGTGAGATCCCATCTTTAACAAAATGAGTGTGAAGGTGCCTGCCTGTAATCCCAGCATTTGAAAAAGTCAGCTTCTAGTTAGTTCGAGGCCAGCCTAGGCTACATCAGACCCTGACTCAAAAATAAATTAATAGACTACTGAGTGGTAGTGAGGCACATCTTTAATCCCAGCACTCAGGAGGTAGAGGCAGGTGGATCTCTGAGTTTGAGGCCATCCTGGTCTACAGAGTGAGTTCTAGGACAGCCTGGTCTACAGAGTTCCAGGACAGCCAGGACTACACAGAGAAACCTTGTCTCAAAAAAAAAAAAAAAAAAAAAAAGCCCCAAAACAAATTAATTAATTTAAAAAAAAATCCTGGGCACGGTGGGGCACATCTTCATATCTTTACTCTCAACCCTTGGGAGGTAGAGGCGGGGGAGGGGGATCTTTATGAGTTCGAGGCCAGCCTGATCTACATAGTAAGTTCTAGGACAGCCAGGGCTACACAGAGAGACCCTGTCTCAAAAAGCAAGCAAACAATTATTTTCATTAATAGGCCCAGTGAGATATGGCAGAGGGTAAAGGAACATGCCATACAAGCTTGGTGACCTGATTCACCATTGCTTGGAACCCATGTAAAGATGAGAGAAAAGAACAACCAATTCTGCAAAGTTATCCTCTGAACTCCACATGCACGCTGTGGCAGCCACCCCCACAGACACACCATGCACATGTACATGATGATAATAAATAAATAAATAAATGGACAGTGGTCTGGGCTGTCAGTAGATGCGTGGTAAGCGTGAGGGCCCAAGTTCAGATCCCCACCCCCCACATAAGAGTTAGGAGACTTTCAAAGACCCTTTAGGACTCTGCTTTACAGTGTGTTTGTCCCCGTTCCTTCGTTCTGCCCTACTGTGTTTCCACCTGTAACAACTCAAGAGTTCCAACCACAAGCCTCGGGACTTCAGATTGCCTTAAATGGCTTGTTATTCAGGCTTCAGGGGCTCCCTGCTTCCCTATGGCTCAACACAAAGTAATAGCGTTACTTTCCATTCTCTGTCCGCACGCACGTCTCTGGCCCTTGTGTCTCCATAGAGACAGAGATCTCTAACCCGGTGGCGCACAAACACCTGATAGGGAGTTGGTCACAGTGTGTGTATGCCACCACGACCCTCCTGCGGGCTCCCTCACTCTTGTGTTCAATAATTTGCTCTCCTACGCAGAGCTAAAGTTCCCGATAAATAGGGTTATCTGAGGCAAATGCCCAGGCCTCCACACTCACCACAGTGTGAGGTCTCAGGGCTTCCCCCAGACTTGAAGGAGTCACTGACTGAGGCCCAGAGGCAGCTGCTGAGGTAGCTTCTCAGCAGCCCTGCCTCAGACCTTCTTTCCATGGCCTCAGTGGAAGCCGCCACGTTTTCACAGGGCAGGGGTTTCCTGGAAAGTTCTGTGGGTGGCATTTTTGCTTTGTACTAGAAAATAACCTATGCCCTTTGGGTTTATGAAAGGAGTTGTCATAGGTTCACGGGGCTCATGCAGGGGCTCCCCCATGCTCTTTCACGGAGGGAACAGAGTGGAGGACCACCTTGTTCCTCTGTCTCACATGGGAAGGAGGGAGAGAGAGTGGTTATACCTTGTGTATAACCGCGCTGCACTGTGGGGTCTTCCTTAGGGGTGATGTTCCTGCTGGCATTCCTTCCCCACAAAACCCCACCCTCCAGCCAGCAGGGTAACTTCTAGCTCTTTCTGTGTCCTTTTAAAGTCTCCGGGAGTTGGGTTAATTGGTTAGGTGTCCCCCAGTGGTTGTTGGTCTGTTTCGGGTTTTTGATGGCATTAGATATGAAACCTACCAGTTTACCTATAAACCAGTGCCCTGGCCTGGGAGCCTGGAGGGGAAGGTATGTGAGAAGGCAGTTTGCTCAGGGAGCTTTAGGGGTGGGTGGGGAGTCATCTCAGAAGCAAAGTGTGTCTATTATAGCTATCTATTGCTGAGTTAAAAAAATCACCCCCAAACTTAGTAATCTTTTCATGGCCAGAAATCAGGCCAGCTGAATAGTTCTGGTACAGGGTCTATCCTATGGCTGCTCTAAGGTGTGGCCAAAGCTATGGTTAAGGGCAAGCTTGGCCTGGACTGAGGGATCTGCCTCCTAAAAGGCTCACTCAGGTGGCCAGGGGCCAGAAGCCTCAATTCTTCCCCTTTAGTGCGGCAGCAGCTGTGACTGCCCCCCCCTGTGACGGGCAGGATGGATCCGATAAAAGCATTCCTCTCATGCCCTGATCTTGAAAGTGATCGGCCACCCCTTCTGCCCTTTTCGAAGATCACACAGGCCAGTGTGTGGTACGGTATAGGAAGGGGCCCGATAAGGACGTGAACCACGGGAAGTGGGACTGCCGGGGCCACTTACAGCCTGGCTGTCACGAGGGAGCAGTGTTTGAATGACAGACAGCCCCGAAAGGGCTGTGGCGTCTGATTATCCTCCATCCCTGGCCTTCTCCCGGACCGGACCTAGCGGTCTTCTCCATTGTCAACTGCCCAGATGTACTGGAGGCTAACGAAGCTCAAGCCGGTCAACCAGGAGGCTATCCTGTGGGCATTCAGACCTTTGGCCACCGCTTCTCCCACCTCTGAATTTGTTTACTGGGCTCCATGGGTCAGAGAATTTTCTGCCCTACATCCCCAGCCAAGCCAAGGTGTTGGGGTTCACATCGGAGCCCCTGCTGTTACCCTTCCTCAAAGAAAACAGAACAAAGGGCCTAGATTTCCCTTCTGAGCCCCACCCTAAGATGGAGTCTTTTCTTTAAAGGGAATGAGGTTGGGGTGGGGGTGGGTTCTATCATCTCCACTCTGTGGCTGACAGTTTCTCCAAAGGGTCACAGGTGTCAGCTGGCTGAGCCACGGCTGAGCCCTGAGATAGGTTACCCCCGTCCTCTCATGGCTGGAGCAAGCCTCTGGGAGTCACAGAAGGTGTCCGAGGGGCTCGTGAAAACGTGGCCGGGATGGAGGTGGAATTGGTTCTCCTAGATACAGCTTCCAGGGAAAAACCCATGTAACCCTGCCCGGCTACTCACCCCTGCCCACCCCACAGCTATCTTAGGAGAGCGACTGTGTTACAGCAGATGGTTCCTGTAACGAGGTCACCACAGGGCTGCACCTGGTGCTCCACTTCCCAGCCCTGGGCTCCGACACCCTGGTCTCGAGGGCTCTGTGGGTAGCCTCTCATAATGCTGGGCTGGGGGGCTCTGCTTCCCCCGCTCCCACTCTCTCCCTTTGGTGACTTCTCCCTCTTCTTAGCCAGGAAGCGCAGAATCCAAACAGCAAAAATAGATCCAACCAAGAACTGGGAATCTGTAGAAACCAGGCTCCAAGCTCATGGAGCACGGCAAGACTGCCTGGCGCCAGTTTCCTTTGTAAAATGAGGATTGTGAGCTGACGTCGGTGGTTCATGCCTGGATTTCTCCAACTGGGAAGCTGAGGCAGGAGGAGCTCCTACTCCTTGGCCAGACAAAGCTTCTTAGGGAGACCGTCTCAACAAAGCGGACAAAACATGGAAAGGACTTTCTACAGGTTTTCTTCTGTGGAACTGAGGGTTGGACCCAGGATCTCACACATGCTGGGGAGATGCTCTTCCACTGAGCTGTCCTCAGCCGTATTTATTCATTCTTTTATTCTGAGGCAGTGTCTAACTAGGTAGCACAGGTTGGCCTACACCTCCAATTCCTCTAGCCTAAGCCTCCCAAGGACTGGGATTACAGATGTGAGCCACCACATCTGGTTTCTATTCTTTAGCTGATCTATCAAAACTTTAAAAGTGCATTTATTAAGCTGAGTGTGGTGCTGTAGGCCTTTAATACAGTACTCAGGAGGCAGAGTTGGCCAAAATCCCTGAGTTTGAGGCTAGTCTGGTCTACAGAGGGAGTTCCAGGACAGCCAGGGCTATACAGAGAAACCTTGTCTCGATAAGCCAGAAAAACAAACAAAAACAAATAACTCCACTTACTAGTGAGAATACCTCCTGTGTAATGTGTTGATATATATATATATATATATATATATATATATATATATATATATCAACACATTAATGTATATATGTAATATTTAAATCAGGGTAAATGGAATTATAGACTTGGCTCAGTGGTTAAGAGAGAGCACTGGTTGTTCTTCCAGAAGCCTGGGTTCGATTCCCAGCACCCACATGGGGGCTCACAACCACGTAGCTCCCGTCCCAGGGATTCAGTGTCCTTTTCTGACCTCTGAGGGCACCAGGCACACATACACTGCACAGACATATATGCAGGCAAAACATTCAAACACATGAAATAGTAAAAATAATAAATCTAAATCAGGGCAAACATCTATCTACTCCAAAAATCTAACATTTCTTCATAGGGAATGTTCTGCTTGTTTGTTTTTATTTTTGAGACAGGTTTCTTCGGGTAGCCCTGGCTATCCTGGAATTCACTTTGTGGACCAGGCTGGCCTCTAACTCAAAGATCCGCCTGCCTCTGCCTCCCAAGTGCTGGGATTAAAGGCGTGCGCCACCATGCCCAGCCATAGGGAACTTTTTAAAACATTCTTTCTTCTAAGTTCTTGTGGGCCTTGAATTTGTAATCCTATCTCTGTCTTCCAAGTATAGGATTACAGGCTTGTGAACCAGGCCCAGCTTCCTATAGCTTTATGAAATGCACAGTACATTAGGGTTGCCTGTTATCACCTGGCAGAACTCCTCCTCCTCCCCATTTCCCTTCCCCACTCCTCCTCTCTGCTCTCCCTTCTCCCTCCTCCCCACTTCCCTTCCCCACTCTTCCTTCCTGTTCCCCACTCCGCCTCTACTCCTTTTTCCTGCTCCTCCTTCTCCCTCCTCCTTCCCCTTCCCCACTCCTCCTCTCTGTTCCCCTTCTCCCTCCTCCCTCCCCTTCTCCACTCCTCCTCCTTGCTCTTCCTTCTCCTTCCTCCCCTCCCCTCCTCCTCTCCTCAGCTTCTGATAACCTCGATTCTACCTTCAACTTCTATGAAATGAACTTTTCCTTCCTTCCTTCCTTCCTTCCTTCCTTCCTTCCTTCCTTCCTTCCTTCCTTCCTTCCTTCCTTTCCTCCCCTTTCTCCTTTCCTTCTTTGCCAGTGCTGGGGATTGAACCCAGGGCCTTGACCATGCTGGCAAGCACTCTACTCAGACCAACTCTTTGAAGTTCCCCAGTGAGAGCGCAGTCCAAAAGGAAGAACAGCCTCCAGAGGTGAGGCTCCAGGTGACACCAGCCGATGAGATTGTCATTCCCCCTGCCATGGGAGGACATCATCCTCAGCCATCATCCTTGCTTGGTGTGTGTGAGGGAGACAGGGTCTCACTGGTAGCCCTGGCTGAACTGGAACTTGCTATGTAGACTGGGGTGGCCTTGAACTTACAGGGATCTTTTCACCTGTCTGATCCTGAGTCTGGGACTAAAGATATGCACCATCTGCCCACCATTCCTCCTTTTGAGGCAGGGTCTTAGTATGTCCCACAAGCAGTCCTGGAACTTTCTCTCCCTGCGCAGCTCAGGATAGCCTTGAACTTGTGGTAATGCTTATGCTTCAGCCTTATGAATGCTGAGAACTACCACATCTGGTTCCCAGCCCAGTTTGTCTTTTGTGCATGTATGCAGATGTGTGCCTGCTCACGTGTGCGGGTACACACGCATGTGCACATCAGTGTGGAGGAGGCCACAGGTCAACTTTGGGCATCTTTCCTCAGGAGCTGTCCACCTTGCTTTTGGTTTTTGTTTTTGTTTTGTTTGTTTGTTTGCAACAGGGTCTCACTATATAGCCTTGGCTGACTTGAAGTTTGCTATCTAGACCAGGGCTCTCAAACTCACAGAGATACACTGCCTTGGCTTCCCAAGGACTAGGACTAAAGGCATGTGCCACTACACTGAGTCTCATGGTGTTTTCTGAGACAGGGTATGTTACTGAGTCCTAAACTTGCTTTTTGGATTAAAGCTGGCTGACCAGAGCCCAAGGGACTCCCCATTTCTGTCTCCCTAGTGCTGGGATTACAAGTGTGTGCTACCACACTAACTTTTATTGCATGGATGAGGAGCACATCCTTAGGCGTCTTTGCAAGTTTTTACTGACTGAGCGGTCTTTCTAGGCCCCTCAGCCCCAAATTTTGTTTTTGTTTTTTGAGACAGGGTTTCTCTGTGTAGTCCTGGCTATCCTGGAACTCGCTCTGTAGACAGGGTGGTCTCGAACTCACAGAGATCTGCCTGCTTCTGCCTCCCGAGAGTTGGGATTAAAGGTCTACGCCACCACTGCCCAGCTCAATTAAAAAAAAAAAAAGTCATTCTGCCCCAGTTTCCATGTCATAGTGCCCATGTCGTGCCGTTCTGTGAAGATAAGTAAACGTCAATCATACAAAGCCCATAGCTAAGTCATCTGCTCACCACAGACCTTTCTTCCTCTTTTCTTTTCCTCTCTGGAAAGCCCCTCAGGGGAAACAGGCTTTGATTTCCTTGACTCCCAGGAGCCCATCTGCACAGTTAATCACAGCCCCACACCCACAGAGTCAGCAGGCTGACCAGGTCCCGCCTGGCCCATAGCTTGCCAACTGGTAGGTCTAAAGCTAGAGCCAAGCCTGGGAATGGCTTTGTCTGGTCCACCCAGTGGCATAGCAAAAACCCCATTTCTGTCGTTAAAATAAGGAGATACTGCGTGCTAGCTGGCTTTCTACTCTTTCTCGGAATTTTGGGGAAGCTGCCGACTCTGGGCTCACGTTGTCATTTTGATACAAGTTCTACTACTGAGCAGGCCATGGCTGTGCAAACCTATTGTAACCCGGGCACTTGGGAGATAGAGGTCAGGGTGATGGGGAGTTCAAGACCATCCTGGTGTGGGGAGTGAGTTCCATGCCAGCCCAGGCTGCACAAGACCTTGTCTGAAATGAACAGACATCTACTGTTGGCACAGTGAACCTATGAAGGTGGCTTCTGCTCTTCCTAGATGAGGTGGGTCCCCCTGGCTTAGTTCCCTTAGTTCCCACCCCTCCCTATTACAGCCAGCTCATTCTCCTTTACTTCACCTAGCACACTCCTAAAGGCATCTAGGGTGGAGCCCCGCTGCTGTGGGCCAGCCCTGTTCATTCTCTCACTCACTGACTCATTCATTATCAAATAGCTAGGACCTAGCAAACCCCCCCACCGCCGCCGCCCCCACTGTGTGTGTGTGTGTGTGTGTGTGTGTGTGTGTGTGTGTGTATGTGTGTATGTATGTGTGTGTGTGTGTGTATGTGTGTGTGTGTGTATATGCGTGTGGGTGTATGTGTGTATGTGTATATATGCCTCTGTGTGTGTGTGTGTGTGTGTGTGTATGTGTGTGGATATATGTGTGTATGTGTGTATGCATGTGTATGTGTGTGTATGTGTCTGTGTGTGTCTATGTGTGTGTGTGTGTGTGTGTGTGTGTTTAATGTGTGTGTGATGTTTAATGAGGACAGAATTTAGGTGGGGAACATGAAAAAATTCCAGTGGTGGATGGTGGTGTTGATGATACAACTCTGTTGGGGAAAATTTCCAAGATGTCCTAAAATTAACAACCAGGGCCAGAAGATGGAGGAAAGCCACGAGGGAAGTTGTTTAGCTATGTTGGCAAATCAACACCAGCACTGTGAAAATATTCTACCGTTCTGAATGCATGTATCAGAAGTCTGACTCCAACAGCAGGTGGCCGACCGCCAAGAGTCGCTGCACTTTAATCGCTTTCATTTTCTTCCCTCTGCTTTTCTTATAAAAATGCTCGTGGAGCCTAGTGTGGTGGTGCACGCCTTTAATTCCAGCCCTTGGGAGGCCGAGGCAGGTGGATCTCTGTGAGTCTGAGGCCAGCCTGGCCTACAGAGCAAGTTCTAGGCCAGCCAGAGAGACCATGTTTAAAAAAATAAATAAAATAAAATAAAACAAAACAAAAAACAGCTCTTGGACAAGAAAGAGTAAAGAAGGTGTGTGTGTGTGTGTGTGTGTGTGTGTGTGTGTGTGTGTGTATGGACAGAGTACAGTGATTCAGTGGAACCCCATTATTTTGTATGTAAAAATTGGGGGTATGTACATGTGTGTGCATGGGCACGGGTGTGCACACAGGTCAGATGGACAACGTCAGATGTCCTCTGTGACTTTCCATTTTATTGTTTTGAGACAAGGTCTCTCAATGAACCTGAAACTTGCCCTTTCAGTTAGGTTGGTTGCCTAGTGAACTTTGGGGAGCGATCTCTGCCCGCAACACTGGGGATATTAGTGCAATCATGTCCAGCTGTGTGAGTGTTGGTGATTTGCACTTTGAGTCATCTTTCTTTCACAGTGGGCGCTCTTGCCCCCTGGACCATCTCCCGGCCCTAAAGCCTCTCCCTCTCTCTCTCTCTCTCTCTCTCTCTCTCTCTCTCTCTCTCTCTCTCTCTTCCCCTTTCTTTTCTTTTTTCTTTCTTCTTTTTTCAGAGTATAGTCCATGCCTGACCTAGCACTTAGCAGACAGAGGCAGGAAGATTGCTATAAATTTGAGGCTATCCTGGTCTACATAATGAATTCCAGGCTGACCAGGGCACTGGCTATTCTTCAGAGGACCCTGGGTCTGATTCCCAGCACCCAAAAAGCAGCTCCAGTTCCAAAGGATCTGATGCCTCATCTGGACTTCGTCGGCATGCGTGTACATATATGCAGGCAAAATACCCACACATATAAGATTAATTCTTTTTTTTTTTTTTTTTTTTTTTTTTTTTTTTTTTTTTTTTTGGTTTTTTGAGACAGGGTTTCTCTGTGTAGCTTTGCGCCTTTCCTGGAACTCACTTGGTAGCCCAGGCTGGCCTCGAACTCACAAAGATCCGCCTGCCTCTGCCTCCTGAGTACTGGGATTAAAGGTGTGCTTCACCACTGCCCGGCTAATTTTTTAATTTTTATTTAGGTGTGTGTATGCCACATGTATTCAAGCAGCCAGAAGAGGGCATCAGATCTCTTGGAGTGGGAGTTACAGGCATTTGTGATCTGCCAATATGGGGGCTGGGAATTGAATTCAGGTCCTCTGGAAGAGCAGTTAGTGCTATAACCACGGGGCCATCTCTCCAGCCCCCCCCCCGCCCCCCCCCCCCGCAAGACAAATCTTAAGATTAAAAAAAACAAGAGGAAGGCAGATCTCTGCGAGTTTGAGGCCAGCCTGGGTAACAGAGTGAGTTCCAGGAAAGGCATAAAGCTATACAGAGAAACCCTGTCTCAAAACAAACAAACAAACAAACAAACAAACAAAAAACCCCAGAAAAGTCACTTAGGGGCTGGAGAGATGGCTCAGAGGTTAAGAACACTGGCTGTTCTTCCAGAAGTTCTGAGTTCAATTCCCAGCACCCACATGGTGGCTCACAACCATCTGTAATGAGATCTGGTTCCCTCTTCTGGCCTGTAGGGATACATGCAAACAGAACACTGTATACACAATAAATAAATAAATCTTTTTTTTTTTTTTAAGATTTATTTATTTATTATGTATACAGAAGAGGGCGCCAGATCTCATTACAGATGGTTGTGAGCCACCATGTGGGTACTGGGAATTTAACTCAGGACCTGTTAAGAGCAGTCGGTGCTCTTAACCTCTGAGCCATCTCACCAGCCCCATAAATAAATAAATCTTAAAAAAAAAATAAAAATAAAAAGACAGGGGTGTGATTGCTCACATCTGTAGTCTTAGCACTCACGCGGGAGAGAGAGGAAGACGGATCAACGAGTCTAAGGCCAGCCTTGATTACATGAGAATCTGAGGTTAGTCTAGACTACAGGAGACTGTTTCAACAAACAAGAAATGAAAACAAGTGATTTTTTTTTTTTTTAAGTTTTGGCTTGTAGGGCCCAGTGAGTATATTTTCAAGTGCTGTTTAACTTTCTGTTGGAAGTCTTGGGAATGTACCATTCCCTTGCAGGAGTTGGTAATGTTTCAATAAACCCTTTTATTTCCGAAATCTCTTGTCTCAAGAGTTTTCCTTTAAGGTTAAGTCAATAGTGCATGCCTGTAATAGCAGCACTTGGGAGGCTGACACGAAGGGATTGATCTTTTGTTTTGCTTTGCTTTTCAGGAGGGTCTTGTGTTCAGGCTGGCCTCGAATTTGCTATATGAGCATAGGATGACCTTGAACTTCTGATCCTCCTGCTTCTACCTCCCAAGTGCTTGTACTACAGGTGTGTGCCATCATGCCTGGCTTGGCTGAAGGGATTTTTGAGAGTGTAGGTTATGTAGAGAGACTTTAAAAGGCAACAGGTTTCAGTTTAATATAGTGAGTGTACTGAATCCCACGGAGGTGTACATTTTAAAATGATTTCAGTGTGGGCCGGGAAATAGCTGGGTGGTAGGGCTCATACTTAGCATTCAATCCTCAGGACCAAAGATTAATATATAAAATTTAAATGGTGCAGAGCTGGGTATGGTAATGTGTGCCTATAATCTCAGCACTTGGGAGGTAGATCGAGGAAGATTAATAGGTAAGGGCCATCCTTAGCTACATATCAAGTTCAAGGCCAGCCTGGGCTAACCTGAGACCCTTTTACCTACAAAAGAACATCATTACCACATCAAGCAAAAAAAATTAAATGGCTAAAATGGTAAATTTCACGGTACGTGTGTATATATATATATATATATATATATATATATATATATATGTATTTTTTTTAAAGATTTATTTATTATGTATACAGAAGAGGGCACCAGATATCATTACAGATGGTTGTGAGCCACCATGTGGTTGCTGGGAATTAAACTCAGGACCTCTGAGAGAGCAGTCAGTGCTCTTAACCTCTGAGCCATCTCTCCAGCCCCGGTATGTATATTTTAACTACAAGAAGTTTAATATCAATTTCATGTAAATTAATTTAGCATATACAAATATACTCAATAAATGATATGGAGCTAGACCAGGATTTAGGAAATAATTGGCTGAGAACAATGGTTTAGAAATTGATAAGACAGGGGCTGGAGAGATGGCTCAGAGGTTAAGAGCACTGGCTGCTCTTCTAGAGGACACAAGTTCAATTCCCAGCACCCACATGACAGCTCACAGCTGTCTGTAACTCCAGTTCCAGGGGATCTGACACCCTCACACAGACATACATGCAGGCAAAACATCAATGAACAATCATTTGAAAAAAGAAAGAAGTTGATAAAACGAAAAGCCAGACAGTGTTGGTGTACACCTTTAGTTCCAGCACTCCTGAGGCCGAGGCAGGTAGATCTCTGAATTCTAGGCCCAGATGGAGAAATTGATAAGAACAAAACAAAACCATATCCTGGCCAGAGGCTGCAACAGTCCTTGTCCCAGTGACCCAGGATCAAAAACTCATCCACTCAATATACAGGACATATATGCCACTTGGAATTGATTCTAAGAAAATAGCTCCTAATTCTGGAAAAAGCCTGTTCCTGTGAAGATAAGAGCCTAAAAAAATCCAGACTCCAGGGCCAGGGTGATAGCTGAGGCAGTGGAGGGCTTACCTCACATTCATGAGGAGATGAGTTAATTCAGTCCCCAGACCCACCAGCTCAGCTGCTCTCTGTGTCTCGGGCATATACTCTGTTCTTGTTCTGTTTGCTCCAAGAAGTCTGCCTGTTCTTGTTGAATCTCTTTAAATCAATCTCTCTCTCTCTCTCTAAGGTCTTGCTATGTAGCCCATAACTCTCTGCCTGCCTTAGTCTCCAATGTTGGGATTACAGATGTAAACCACCATCACACTGGCTTTCCCTTGAACTTTTTTCTCCCAGGACATCAAGAACCCCTGCAGTCTGGTGACACAGGTATGAGAAATCTGCCAGGGTCAATGTACTCTGCTGGGGTTCTGGGTGCTAAGTAAGGGCCCGGCCACCATCGTCATGTTTATGAGATGGACACCAACTAATACATATTTTATTCTGGTTGAACAGTGGCCGCAGAGACGAAGCACAAGGCACCACCCCTACCTTGCATTAAGGAAGTGTGTTTCATCTGAGGAGCTGGAGTGGCCTTAGACTATGGGCAGAAGTCACGACGGGAAAGCCACAGGATGCCACCAGCCTTGACCCTGGCGTGGAGTTCATGGTGCTCCCTCCCACAGAACCGTATATGAGGAATAAACTCGTATCTTGGTCAATCAAGCTATTGTTTGGGGCTTTCTTCCATTTGCAATGGACAAGAGCTTGTGGTGTTTAATAATACACTAATTGTTGACATAGGCTACTCTGTGGTAAGCCCTCTCAGCCCGCCATCCTTTTTTTCCTTTTGTAGAGCATATCATTTGCAATGTGGTCATTCATTATGGATGTGCGCCAAAGCCTGTGGGTCCCTCTCTGTTCCCATATTCACTACTACATACTCATATTCACTGTTACACCCCGGCACTGACTGAAGCGCCTTGGGCTGGTGGATACTGGACACCCTTTGAGTGGTTGGATGGATGGTTGGATGGCTGAGTCTAGAGCAGAGTCACAAATTCACTGCCTGCTGAAGGCTGCTGGGTAATGCAAATGAGAAAGGAGGGCAGGCTGTAGGCTAGAGAGAAGGCATTTGCATACCAGACTGAAAGAAAAGAGAGCCCGAGGGAGGGGGGCCCACAGGAGCCGCTTTAAAAGGGCAACGCAGAGGCCTGTCTGACACTTTCACTTCAGTTCATTCACAAAACTGAGTCACTGACCAGGTCGACTGCAAGAAAGCTTGGGAATGTGTGTCAGATGCCAGGTCTCTAAAGTCAGAGCTGGTGCCGCAGCTCTGTAATCCTAGCTACTTGAGAGGCTGAGGCAGGAGGATTGTTTAAGCCTAGGAGTTGAAGATCAGACTGGGCAATATAGTAAGATCCCATCTTAAAATAAATAATCAATAAAAATCGAGCTCAGATAAAGATTGTGAGGTTTTTTGTTTTTGTTTTTTGTTTTTTTGAGACAGGGTTTCTCTGTGTAGCTTTGCGCCTTTCCTGGATCTCACTCTGTAGCCCAGGCTGGCCTCGAACTCACAGAGATCTGCCTAGCTCTGCCTCCTGAGTAATGGGATTAAAGGCATGCGCCACCACTGCCCGGCAAGATTGTAAGTTTTGGGGCTAGGGAGAGGGCTCAGTGGAGAAAGCATTTGCCTTGCAGGTTTGAGGATCAGAATTTGGATGCCCAGACCCCACATAAAGTCAGCTAGATACCGTAGTGAATGTCTGTTAGCCCAGTGCTCCTATGGCGAGACGGGAGGCCGAGAGGGAGGAGCCCCAAGAAGCTCATGGACCCAGGATTTGAAGCAGTGAGCAAGAGACCCTTTCTTAAACAGGGAGGAAGGTGCTGACCAGCTAAAGATCGCCCTTTGACCCCTGCGTGTGCTCAGTGACACGCACTCACACAGAAGAACCTCTCTCTCTCTCTCTCTCTCTCTCTCTCTCTCTCTCTCTCTCTCTCTCTCTCTCTCGTGTGCGCACACAAGCACTAAAAAAACTGAGGACCTATTACTAAGAAGGAGAAAACTGATTTGAGACATAGCTCAAAAGACAGCTGGGATCTGAAGAATGAATAAAAGTTCCCTAGATTTGTGATTCTCAACATGTAAGTGTGGCCTGTGGACCCCTAGGAGGCCCTGGAACCTTCCAGAGGGTCTTAAAGGGCAAGCTACTTCCATAAGAGCCACGGGACACCATTTGCCTGTTGCTGTGCCGCATCCCAGCGAGGCTGCAAAAGCTTCCTGGCGAAACTGCTGCCTCAGCACAAAGTGAGGCCGTGGCAGGAAAATGTAGCACGGCCCTCCGCGGCCAGGCACTTGCAGTTTAAAACAGGCCATTTTTTTTTTTTTTTTTTAACTGAAGAATGTCTTTGATGAAACAATAACATTTAATTTTATTAAAATGCAACCCTTGGGAACACGGTGTTATGAAGCAAGAAGGAGCAGAGAGCATTGTGCTGCAGATGAAGTTGCGATGGTTGCCGTGAGCAGACGCACTTATGTCCATCGTGGGTGTTACAAGCCTAACTGCGCTTTTAATATCTCTCCTTTATTATTATTATTTTTTAATAGTTAATTTATTTTAGCAGCCAGTGCTCTTAACTGCTGAACTATCTCTCCGGTCCTTTACTGGATTAAAGTGATGGGTCTCATTACGGTGTTTTTATACATACATGTCATTGTACTTTGTTCTTATCTTATTCTTGCCCCTCTCCATGCCCATCTTGCTGAAGTAGCCACTATTTAATTTTTGTTGTTTTAAATGTGTAGGGGTATTTTGCCTGCATGTTGGTGCATCCTGTGTGCACCTGGTGCCTAAGGAGGCTAGAAAATAGGGGAGGATCCCCTGAAGCTGGAGTTACTGACAGTTGTGAGCCACCAGGTGGGTACTGGGAATCGAACCTGGGTCCTCTGGAAGAGCAACCAGTGTTCTTAACCACGGAGCCATCTCTTCGGGCCTGAAACCAGGCTACTTTTTTCAGAGTAGGGGAATGGCCAGAGTACCTGTGCACCATTTAGTGATCACTCCGGCTGCTGTGTGGAACACATCTGGAGGAAGGCAGAATAGAGAGTGTTATGGCCAGTCCAGCCGTGGGAATCCAACAGACCTGGAAAAAGGTAATGGAAGACAGAGACCCAAGACTCTGGGTTCACTTCAAGAATGAGCAAGTTTGCCGGGCATGGTAGCAGAAGCTTTTAATTCCAGCATTCGGAAGGCAGAGGCAGGCAGATCTCTGTGACCTGGAGGCCAGTATAGTCTACAAAGCAAGTTCTAGGACAGCCAGGGTTATGCAGAGAAACCCTGTCTCAAAAAACAAACAAAAAGATGAACAGTTTTTATTTTTCCCAGCACTGTTTATATATTGTCTCTCTAGCTACTGGAGATTCATGACAAGCAGAGCTGGGACAAACAGCATCTCTGTCCCCTTAGATCTACACTGCCTTGCCCTTGAGGCTTTGTGTTGCTCCGGAGGACATTCCTCCTAGGTTTTATCTGTGCTTGTAGTTTCCAAAGTCATGCAGTCATGGGGCTACATCTGGGTCAGGGGGACAACAGGTCATCTGGACTCCAACAGGAGAGGCCAGGAGATGCGAGGTAGGGCCAGGAGCTAGCATAGGGTGGCAGTGTCTCTCAAGCTTGGAATGGTGGTATTGGTGTAGAGTGGTTTGGAGAGATTTTTGAAGACATTTAGTGTTAGGGTCTGAGAGAAGCCACCAAGAAAGGCCAACAGTCATGTATGCAATTTAGCAAAAACGTTTATTTTCAGCATGTTGGGGTGGCAAATATCGACCCTGAAGGGAGGTCGCAAGATCCTTTTAAGCGGAGTTAGGGGAATTCCAGGGAAGAGGGATTAATCTGGTGTTGATTGGTGGAGGAAAGATTAGTCTGGGGGCTGATTGGTTGGAGACTGTAGTGGTTAGGGGCTTATTGATGGAGGGTAGGAAAAGCTATCTTTGTTTGTTTGTTTGTTTGTTTTGCTTTTTGAGATAGGATTTCTTTGTGTGTTTTTGGTGCCTGTCCTGGAATTCACTCTGTAGATCAGGCTGGCCTTGATTTCCCAGCCATCTGCCTGCCTCTGCCTCCTGAGTGCTGGAATCAGAGGCGTGTGCCACCTAAACTTGGACTAAGGCCACATCTCTTAATCCTTCTAATCTTTTCCAATAGTGCCACTCCCTGGTGACTAAGCCTTCAAGTATACGAGCCTACGGGGGCCGTTCTTATTCCACCACATTATGGTAGACATGCAAGTGGAGACGTTCAGTGGGAAGGTGGGTGTCTACCCAGAGAACTTAGGAGAGATCTGGGCTAGACAAGAATATGGGAAATGTTGAAGGAGCAGGCAAAAGCACTTTGGCCTGAGTACTGCCATTTTGACTTCAGACTCCATATTACCTGTAGAGGAGCTGAGAACTTTCTGATGGCCGATCAACCTCCTCCCTAAACCATAGAAATAGTTGCTATCCATCTTTAGTTCTCTGAAACATTATGGCTGTCCCTAACAACAGAAAGAACAAATGAATCTGATTGGTTGGACTGAAAGGCTTGCTTTGTATGTCGGTCGACAATGGCGGAACACTCAAGGAAAGTCCCTAACCTTTGATTCCCGATTGAACCTGTAACTTGGTGACACTCGTTTGTGCATTTTATGCTTATAAACCCCACTTCCGGCCCTGTTTGAGGCTGTCAGGAGAAACAAAGCTCCTGAGTCCTTGTCCTGCAGCCCTGATCCATCAGTGACCCTCTTAGGTGGTTTTTAACAAAACCATTGGATCCCTTAAATGTCTCTCTCCTTCCTCACGGTGCGTACCGGGCTGGGTGGAACGATGTGAGCCACAGTGTGGTCCACGGTCACTCTTGTCCTCTCAGACATCCACATTTCAGCCCAGCCCTTCTCTGCCGCCATGGGCCGGATACACAGCTGCTGCAGCTGCTGCTGCTGCTCACAGTCCTGGAAGAAGCCACACTGCACAGATGTGCTCAGGGTGTGGAACGAGAATCCCTTTGTGGGGCGGCGGCGGCTGCTTTCAAATTGTCACTGAAGGAAGCAGGGCTGTGTTTGCCCACCTGTCCAAACACAGCGACCCTGCTCTTCCTGTCAGAGAGGCCACGCAGTCTAAATGGCCTATCCGTACCTTTTCCACACCCAAAAGTCTCATCATGCATTTTGCTTCTTGGCAATATGCTACCTGCTCAGTCCCCAGGAGAGGAGTGAGGTAAACCCAGCACTGCATGAGCTGCCGTGGAGCCATATTGGCCCTTGCTGTTTCCTCTAGGCCCTTAATCACCTCTAAACAGCCGACTTCGTGGGTTTGTTGGGCAATGTAATCTCATCTAAATTTTCCACTGATGAAATTTTGGCTGACTTTTTTTTTTTTAACGTGGTATTACTGTATAGTCCAGTCTGGCATTGAACTTGTGATTCTTCTGCCTAAATCTCCCAAGTGCTGGGGTTACAGTTATGTGCCCCTAAGCCCTGCCTCACGCCAGCTGAATCTGGCTGTGTCAGCCTTTTTCTTGCCCCCAAACAGACGACAGTGACATTCAGGCTCTAGCCTGACTCTGCTCAGCTATTTCCAATGACTTTGGCAGTTTTAACTCTTCAATTTCCCGAACAGCTTAGGGTAGAAGGGAGGGAGGGACTCCAGAGGGCTGGCCCACGTCTGGCCCACGTCTGGCGTGTAGAGGAGCCTCAGTACCAGGCTTCCTGTTTCTTCACTTACGAACATCTGTGAAGACACAGCAAAACTCGCTCCCTCACTAGGAACCTGTTTGCAGAGCCTCGAACCCTCACACAGACACACCTGTGCAAGAAGCAGCGGGAAGACGGGCTGGCCAGAGGTAAGGGGCGCGCTTGACTTCATTCCTTCAAGGAGCTGGAAGGGGCAGCAGGCATGGCAGCAGATGCGCCGGAATGTTCTGGATGCGGCTCTCTGTTCCCAGCTGTGGCCCAGTTCTCATGCGTTTCTCTCAGGATAGGTCATGAAACAGTGATCTCCTACTGGAATCATGAGCCTCAAAGGTTAAACAGCAAGCCATACTCATCTTCGCCTGCCCACCCTGGCACAGTACAGTGCTCGGAGCGGCAGGTGCTCAGCTGAAGTACCCTGACTAGAATGCAAGCTCCGAGAGGCAATGGCTGAGAGAGACAGCAGAAGGCCGCGGGGCCGGGGGCAGTGGTGGAGAGGTGAAGCCGGGAAGAAAGAAAAGGCAGAGACAGTTACGGAGAGGAGGGACGATTAGAGAGAATGAACAGGTGGTGAATATGGAGGAGACATAAGAAATGAACAGAGAAAGAGGAGGACCGGAGTGGACTACATGCAATTTTTCTAAAATCACCACTAAAGATGCTTCACCAAGCATCATAGAGTCAAGAACAATTTAAACCACATGCTTTCTGTAGCCTCTTCCGACTCTTCCATGTGTGTGTGAGCTCTGACTCCTGTCTTTTTCTGTGAAGTTTTAGGAGTTTGGCTTGTATTTTGTTTTCAAGGTCTCACTACGTATGTTACCTGGGCTGGCCTAGGCTCAGGCTGGGCTCTGGGGACACTTTTGCCTCAGCCTCCCCAGTCAGTGGGACGAAGGCACATGCCACTAGGCCTGGATTGATATTTAGAATTTTTGAAAGGAACTCTGTTTCAGTTAGTGTGAGTTAGGAAACGGGGGAGTGAGATTCTCAGAAAGTATCAAAACTGGACTCTTACCTCTGGAGAGCTGTAAGTGGGTACTTTTTGTGGTAGACATGTGGTCAGAACAGTCCATCCTAAGAGAGCTGGTCTTGGCTACAGACGCTGGTATTCTTGGTGGGAAGTGGGCATGAAGCAGGACTCTTATTTCTCAAGATGGGGTGAGTTATCCAACTCTAGCCCCCTGCCTCCACACCCTCAGTCAGACCCTTCACATCTCTTAGCACCACATGGTCAGGAAGTCATGCTGAGCCCCGAATGTCCTTCAGTTCATAGACTTGTTCCCGGAGAGGGGTCCCCTGAGGGTCAGTCTGATCCTTCAAAATAGAAGGTTCTTTGATAATTCAAAGACTCTGCTGAATGGAGTAGCACTTTCCAAATGTCCTGATTGTGGGGCACAGAGTTGTTTTTTTTTTGAGGGGGGGCAAGCAAGGCAGGGAGAAGACCCTGATGAGGGAGACCACTGCTATTTCTTGTTCTGATTTCTGGTGCTGTCTTGGATCTGTGGGTTGATACAAAATGGCCGCCCTGCAGGGCTGAGGGAAGGGCCCCTGGGGAGTCAGATAATCAGGGACCCCTTCCCCTTCTCAACCCCGGGCACTCACTGTAGAGGCCTGCCTCGAAACATAGGTTCTCCCCCAACCATCACCCAGTTCTAGGCAGGGACGCGAAGTGGCCTTGGGTATTGCTCCTGGCCACAGTGACGAAGTGTCAGTGACTGGAGCTGGGTGGCCAGCTGTGGCACGTTTTAGACACTCGGTAAATGTTCGCTGGACTGAATAACTTGGACGGAGATGGGAAATGAGATGAGTGTGGGGAGGATGGAGACGGGTGGGCATCTGTAGGGTCGATGTTGAGTGCTGTTTACAGCTCCGCTTAGACCTTTCAGAGACTAGGGAAGGAGGGGTACAGAACCCCCCTACCCCCCCCACCCCACCCTCCAGCTTGTGGGCATCTGAGGCAGGGGAGAGGTTGGCAGAGGTTGCAGCCACTGAACCACAAGGGCCGCTTAGAGGGTCTCATCTCTAGGAAGTTTACACAAAGCCAGTCAGAGTTGAAGGGTGTGTGGTGGGGGGCACATCCCATGGCTGGGCCAGAGCGGGCTGACTGGGGGCTGAGGGGGGGGAGATAAAAGTGCCTGTGGGACCACAGACTGTCGCTGTGGTGGGGCTGGGCCGGGACTGCGGCCTCCTCTCCCATCTCTGGGGGCCCTGTGAGGGTGGCAGGAACCTCAAGCACCCGGAAAGGTGTGTGGTATGTATTGCCTTTTTGATAACGTTCCTTGTGTGGTCCTCGCTGTCTCTTCTGTGTTCCCGGCATGCCTCTTGCCTCTCCTCCATCATTTCTGACAGGCCCTGTGCTCTTTGTGTTGGTGGAGCCCTGGAAGGGTGGCTGCTGCTTTAATGGCCTTGCGAAGCCCCTTTCTCCTTCCCTCATGTCTTCCCTTGAGACCTCTGTGTTCTGTTTTGTTTCCAGAAAAGCTGTCTACTGTTCCCTGTCCACTGTGTCTCTCCTACTCGGCAGCCAATTCCTTTCACGTCCACCCCTTGGGTCCAGCCCACCATCCTCTCTGCAGCTTCGCCTCAGATCAAAGCTCGTGAAAGCCCTGCTGGTCGGCAGGAAGCTGGGCTGCTTGTTTACAGTGTAGAAAGAACTAGATCTTAGTGATATCTAGAGAGGGGAAAGAGGAGAAAAAAAGAGACAGGGGAGCCCCAAGGAGAGGGGAACAGCAGTGGCTGCAGCCCAGAGGGAGACACCCCGGGAGCTGAAGCACGAGCCTGGAAAAGAGAGATTCAGAAATGCAGATGTGAGCCGAGAGGGGGGGGGGGAGGGGACATTGCAGTCAGTCGGTCCCCGCGGCTTCTCCCAGGGGTGATGTACACAGGATGCTGCGAGGCAGAGCGCCTCTGGGGAGGCTGAGGATGTGGGAATCAAAGGCCGGGTCTCTGGGGTGGCAGCGGAAGCTTAAAGCACCAAAGTCGGCTGTGGCTGGAAACCCACAGCCTCCTCCACTAAGCCAAAGCCCGAGGTGCACTGGGGTGATGCCAGGAGCTGGGGACGGAGATAGCTCTCTGCAGAGTTTGGGAGTGAGGGGGAGAAAGTGGCTACCATCTGGGGAAGATCGCCAGGGACGCCCTCATTCCTCCAGCATCTTTACCAGGGCAAGGGAATTCAGATCCCTAGGAGGGAGAGAGACTTTCTCTGTTAACTTCTACTCCAAGGACACATTTGCTCAAAAAGATTCTCCACCTGGGCTGGGGGTGGGGGGCAGTAGGAAACCCTTTCGGGGCTAGGCTGCCCTACAGCTCTTGACGCCACACCCTTCCCTTAAATGCTCTGCAGGCCCCACCCCGAGCTAACTGAGCCAACTGGTAAGCACCCCTCATGACTCTAGTGATGAGTCTCATGCCCACCTTTCCAAGACATTTCTCCTTCTAGCTTCCTGTTTTAAACAAAATTTATTCTCATTCCTTCCCTCCCTCCCTCCCTCCCTCCCTCCCTCCCTCCCTCCCTCCCTCCCTCCCTCCCTCCCTCTCCTCCCTCTCCTCCCTCCCTCTCTCTCTCTCTCTCTCTCTCTCTCTCTCTCTCTCTCTCTCTCTCTGTATCTATCATCTATCTGTCTATCCATCTGAAGCATCTATTTTGTTTTAGGTAGGCTCTGGAAAATTCCTTTCAGCCCATGGAGGAAGTGGACAGGGCTATTTTTTAGCTCCTCCAGCCTCTAGCATCTCCGAGTGCTACATCCCTGTCAAGAATTATGCATTTGGGGGACTGGAGAGATGGTTCAGTGGTTAAGAGCACTGGCTGCTCTTCCAGAGGACCCGGGTTCAACTCCCAGCACCAAGATGACAGCTCACAGCTGTCTGTAACTCCTGTTCCAGGGGATCTGATTACCACATACAGACATACTTGCAGGCAAAACACCGATTTATATAAAGTAAAAATAAATAAATTATTTTTTTAAAAAATTGTGTATTTGGGGTTGCTATGGTCCGGGGGGTAAAAGTGCAAGCGTCAGGACCTGAGCTCAATGCCCAGCACCTGTGTGAAGGAGGAAGGAGAGCTGACATCCTCTGACGTTGTTCTCTCTCCCTCCTCCCCCTCTCTCATAACACAACAATAATTTAAAAAATTAATTATGTATTAGAGCCCAGCAGGAAACCTACCTCAGACGGTTCAAGGGACTGTGTAGAAAAGGAGCTACTGCCGAGTCAGGGACAGGGCTAAGGAGACCAACCAGGCAAGAATGGTGTTTCTGGAAGCAGGAAGAGCCCAAATGGTGGACAAGGACGGACAGACAGCAGTTACAATGGGACAGGGTGGAGGCAGGGTGGACACACACAGCCATTGGTGGTGAACCCCCAGAGCATGGAGAGAGAGTAGGGAAACAAGAGTGTGTCTTGCTGGGACACTCCCATCTCCTTTGGCATTTCCCATTGGCACCCCCCAGTGGTCCCTAGAGGGCCAGGAAGCCTAAAGGACACGGTCAATGGTCAATAGCAGCCAGCCCCTTCCGTGGAGTTTGGACACAGACAATGGAAAAGAATAAGCTGTGTGGATGAGGACGACTTGGTTCCATCCGGGCCAGGGCTGGGTGTGGATATACACTTTGTGACTGGCCTTCCCTCTCCTCCCTCCTTCTCAGGCCCCCTCTCTCCCCCGCTCCCTTCCTCCCTTGTGGCTACACTTCCGTAGTACTGAGGATGGAACCCAGGGCCTGCTGAGCGAACCCCGTAGCACTGAGCTACATCCCCAGCCTCCAGTGACCCATTTAAGAAGCAGAATTAATGTACTGCATGCAGTGAGATGCATCATGGAGTTACTTTTCTCTGTCCCATCCTACTTGGCTGAAGCTAAGCGGGCACATTGTCCAGTCTCTGAGCTCCCGCCGCCGGTGCCAGCCTTGTGACGACTTGAGGCAGCCTGGACTGTTCGGGCTATCGGGAAGGGAGTACATGAATCATTCTGTCTTGAGGTGGAAAATGGGGCATGGCCAGGAGAGCGACAACGGGGAGCTGAGCCAGTTCAGAGAGGGCAGATTGCGGAGGAGTGACGTGGGGCCAGGGTGGACCCAGGGAAAGGAAACATCAGGCTTGGGAGAAAGGATGACTTAAAAAAAATCTTCATGACTATCTTGTCTCACCAGCTCTGGACCCGATCCCTGGGGAGTTTCACCCAAACAATCACTTCCCTGAACTTCCCTGAGGCCCACTTATAGCCTGGGCCCCCGGGGTTGCAGTGTGTGTGTGTGTGTGTGTGTGTGTGTGTGTGTGTGTGTGTGTGTGTGAGAGAGAGAGAGAGAGAGAGAGAGAGAGAGAGAGAGAGAGAGAGAGAGAGAGAGGTCAACAGTGGTCCCAGGCAGCTCCAGAACCAAGTCTCACTTCTCCTCGCTAGCCTGTAAAGATTTGTTGTCAGGCCCCAAATACCTTCCTCAACCAGCTCCCTGCACCTGCTCTCCCAAGCTCTTTGTTCTCACACATCCAGCACACCCCCACACCTCGGTGCTGAGGGACCGAGAATGCTCCTCCCCTTTCTCCTCCACCTGAGTCGTGTTCGGGACTTGAGCATGTCTGGGTCTTCTAGAGGTTTCTGAAAATGCAAATGACTAACCCCATCCCCCACTTCGGATCCCCAGGTCTGCGGCGGGCCTGTGGATCTGTTTCTTACAAACTCAGTTTCTCTCACACATATTTCCTGGACATGTTGCAGCAAAGAATCACTCTTCCAGCACTTGGGAGGCAGAGGCAGGCCAAGCTCTGTGGGTTCGAGGCCAGCCCGGTCTGCATAGTGAGAATTGCTCTTCTACCCTAATGCTGTCCTCTCCTCGAAGCCCACGCCAGTCTGTCGCCTCCTTCCCTCCACAGCCTCAACCGCTGTCTTCATCCACAGGCGAGAGTCCTTGTCTTCCTGGGGACCAGACTTGATAGGCTCCCCCGGTCTGAGGCTGAGCAGGAAGAGAACCTTCTGGGGTTTGGTTTTGTTTGCCTCTCAGCCCTCACACTGTATGACTCAAAGTCCTGAGGATTTCATCTGAAGCCAGGCAAGGTGGTGGTACATGCCTGTCATCCCAGAATTCGGGAGGAGGATCAGGAGCTCAAGGTTGTCTTCAACAAAAACAAACAAACAAACAGAAAAGAAAAGAAAAAGAGAGCGGGAGGGATGGGGGAGGGGGAGAGAGACAGACAGACAGACAGACACCCTGTCCCCCAGCTCTCTCGCACCTTCCAGCTGTCTTAGGGAGATTGTGTCCCTCACTAGAATCACAACTTTGCCTTCTCAGGTTCATCCTTTATCCTGCAGCTGGAGGAATCCATTTTGCAACCAGAATCACCTTCTCTGTCTAAAACTGTCTCCTGGTTCTCAAGCTTCCAAGGTCAAGTCCCAGGGTTTTAGCCTGCACTCCAGGACCTTCAGATACTGGCCTGGCCCCATTGTCTCAGTCCCCATCACTTTGGCATCTTCTTAAATCCTTTTCTGTTTCCATCCACAAAGAAGTTATTGGCCAGGGTACAGCATTGAAAAACATCTGAAAAAATCTTTGACGGGGTCTCGCATAGCCCAGGCTGGCCTCTAACTGTCTGTAGAGCTGAGGATGACCTTGAATTCCTGATTTCTTGCCTGTCTGTACCTCCTGTGCTGGCATTATTGGTATGTACCACCACAACTGGTACCACTAACTCGCCTGATGTTCCCGAACCAAGGGCCCACACATGCCCGGCAGGCATTTACTAACTCAGCCGCGTTCCCCATTTTTAATGTTTTTGAAATTTTTTAATGAACACATTGCCACCGTTGCCACAGGAGCTTAGTGGTAGAGCACTTGACTAATGTGTGCGGCCCTGAGTTCCATCCCAGCGTGAGTAAACCGGGCTGGCAGGATGGCTTGATGGGTGAAGGTGCCTGTCGCTAGGCCTGTCGTCTGTCTAGACCCCTAAGGAACTCACACAGGTTGTCTCCTGACTGCCACGCAAGTGTTACATACCCAATAGATAAATGAATAAGTAAATAAAGTAAAAAAAAAATTAAGTTAATAACAGCTACCCCTGCTCACTTCAGTCAGTGATGTGTTTTGTTTTCGGTTTGGTGCTTTTCTCTTAGACAGCCTTGTCCATGTGTACAATGCGTTCTGGTCACTCACCCTCCCCACCTCACCTTCCGACCACCCCTGTCAATCACTCTCCTCTTCCCAACAAGTCCCCTTCTCATGTCTTTTGTTTATGTTGTTTCTTGGCCCACCCAGTTTAACTAGGGTAGCCCCAGACCACGGGTCTGGAGCTACGTGATGCATGGGCCAGCTACCGGTGTCTGTACCACTGAGGCCATGACTGATCTCCTCCAGCTGTCTGCTACCCATAGTTCCTCAGGGAGAGGCAGGGCTGTGGCCTCATGAGCTCCTGGCCATCGATGGCTGGGCCCAGTCTTGCACAGATGGAGAGTGTTTAAAGTTGACAGGGCCTCGGCTGTCAGTGGCACTCAGTCTTGGAGCAGCCCGGCTTTCGGCAGACAGGTGGGTTATGCAACAAAACCCAACGTGCTGATGATCCAGGTCAGTAATAGAACTCTTGCCCGGCAGGTGCGAGGGGCCGGGCTGCATCCCTGGTACCACAAAAGGAAAAAAGAAGCCGATGACGCAGCCTGCGTACAAGGTCCATCTGTAAACATGCTAAATATTTGAAAATTACAGTTATCAGGACGGAGAGAGCGGCTCAGTAATAGCACACTCACCTGGCATGTGGAAATCTTTAGGTTCAAGGCCCACCACAGGGGAAAAAGAAAACAAAACAAATCTTACAATATCAGGAAAGGTGAGCCGGTTTATAGGTGAAATAAAGCTATCTGGAAATGGTTTACCAAAATTTCTGAACCTGGACCTAAATATATATATGTATATGTGTGTGTTTGTATGTATGTATGTACATGTACATACATGCCTGTATTATTTTATGTACACGAAATGAAATTGTCAGTCTACGCTTACACTTTAAATGTTTTATGTGTATGGATGTTTTGTTTTAATGTGTGTCTGTGGTGCTATGGGACTGAGTTCCAGACAGGCCACCAGTGGGTGCTGGGAACTGGACCCAGGTCCTCTAAAGGAGCAGCCGGTGTTCTTAATGGCTGAGCCATCTCTCCAGGCAACATTTATCACTTTAAAACCCAAGTCTAACCAGGACGGAAATCTAAACTAGAAAGAGAAGTTTCTCTATCAGAATCTAATAGCTTCTTTTATGAACTACTTGTCCAAAGCTCTAAATAATTATCAAAGCAACAAAACCCACTCATAGTATTGTCTCTCAAAACAAGATTTATGTGTGAGCAAGTTGGTATGTTTGAGTTAGCACATTGGGGGTGGGGATGGGCATCCATGCCAGCTTGCTCCAGGGATCCTCTGTCCCTGACTCTCAGTTCCTGGGATTATAGGTGCCTCCCTGGCTTTTAAGTGAGGTCTGGGTTCCAAAATCCATACCTCACATTTGCATGGTAAACATCTTATCAACTGACCAGTTCAAAACTAGGCATTTCTTAAGCAAAGAGATCAGAAATAATTACTTTTTAATTTTGTTTTGTTTTGAGGCAGGGTTTCTCTGTATCTCTCTGGCTGTCCTGGAACTTGCTCTGTAGACCAGGCTAGCCTTGAACTCAGAGATCCACGTGTCTCTGCCTCCTGAGTGCTGAAATTAAAGATGTGCACTACCACCAGGCTGTAATTACTTTTATTAAAAGACTAGTAGGTTCCCCACCTTTAAGATAGGGTCTCATATAGCCCAGGTTAGCCTTGAACTTGCTATATAGCTGAGGCTGGCCTTGAATATTCTCTCTTTCTCTCTCTCTTACTAAAAAATGTATTTTATGTGTATGGGTGTTTGCATGTATGTATGTGCACCACCTGGGTGCCTGGAGCCTGCTAGGGTCAGAAGAGGGCATTGTATCCCCGGGGTCTGAAGTTACAGATGGAACTGCCATGTGGGTGCTAGGAATCGACCCTGGGTCCTTAATAGGAGCAACACATGATCTCAACTGCTGAGTCAACTCTCTAGCCCCTTTAGTTTTACTTTTAAGATATGGTCTCACTATGTAGTCCTTGCTGTCTTTGGACCCATGGTCTTCCTGCCTCAGCCTCCTGAGTACTAAGATTACACATGTGTACCTCTGTGCCAGGGTAGGAGACTATAACTCTTCATGGAAGTGCCTGAAACTGTAGTTTGTATTTGACACCCATGAATATACTTTCTTCTGTGTCTATGTTATATGCTGCTATTACTCAGGATGTTAAAATTGCTATTATGCTACCAACATCACACAGTCTTAATTTGTGGTACATTACTGCAGGGTGCCTGCTTAGCATATGCAAATAAGGTTCTCAGGGCTGGTTATAAAGGTCCTGAGGGGGGAGAGAGAAAGCTCTCGTGTGCTCCAGGCCCATGGAATGCCGAAGACTCATGGTTTCTCTTTTCCTCCGCCCCCTGCTATTTTCCCAGACTCAGATCCCCAGCAATTCCGCCTGTCCGTCTCAGCAAGGCCACGATGAACCGAGGAATCTCTTTTAGGCACCTGTTCCTGGCGCTGCAGCTGGGTAAGTTCTCAGACTCGAGGACCAGCAGCAGATGGTGCGGGAGGTGGGCGGACTGCAGACGCTCGGAGGGAGGTGGGCGGACGGCAGACGCTCGGAGGGAGGTGGCGGTAACCTTGAAGCCTGATCTTCTTTTCTACCCAGCACAACTGGCAGCTGTCTCTCAGGGGAAGACGGTGGTGCTGGGCAAAGAAGGGGCGTCGGCGGAGCTGCCCTGCGAAGGCTCGCAGAAGGGCCGCCTCTTCTTCTGGAAGCTCCCTGACCAGACGAGGATTCTGGGACACCAGAATAATTTTTTGACTAAAGGTAGGGTTCCCTGTTCCCCAACCCGGGGAGGAAAACAGTGAGTTGAATGAACTTGTTGGAAATCAGTTCTAGGAAGTCCAGTGTTCCATGGTGGCTAGGGTTGACAAAATCTCAGTGGTTCTCTCTTCTGGGATTTCCTTTCTCCAGCTGTTGATGGCAAATGGCTTCTGGTGGAGTCTTAATTTTGTTCTTTTAATATCCATGACTGTAATGGACAGTGGAAAATCATCATATAAAGTATATGATTTCAAAAATATTATTACTATAGACCATGAAGATTATATGATACTTGGTTTAATACCATCAAAAGCAACAACTAGTGAGAGATATAGAGTGTCTAGAACATCTAAGGGCCTAGATTTGATTTCCCAGCAAAAAAAAAAGAAAAAAACAAACAAACAAAAAAAAAGTCAAGAGGTGGTGGTGTAACCCTTTAATCCCGGCATTCGGGGGGCAGAGACAGGTGGATCTCTGAGTTCAAGGCCAGCCTAGGATACAGAATGAGTTCCAGGACAGCCAGGACTACACAGAGAAACCCTGTCTCAGAAAATCAAAACAAACAACCCCACAAAAACAAAAACAAAAATTCATGTCCTGTGATCCTAGCATTAGGAGACTAAGGCAAGAAGGTGATAAGTTCTGGGGTCATATACCAAGACTGTCTCAAAAACAAATAAAATGTGTTTATTTCATCTTAAAAGTGAACATACTGTGAGCAAGTTCCAGGCCAGCCAGGGCTACACAGAGAAACCCTGGCCTGAACAATAAACAAACAGCATGCCCGAGTACATTCTAAGAGGCTGTATAAAGTAGATGCATTTGGCTAGACTATGTACGATGTCTGAAGGGCTGGAGTTTGGGAAAGAGCTGCAGTCCACTTACAGTCTTCTTGGTAGGCAGCTGAGGCCCCGCTCCAAGCACTTAGAGGCAGAGCTGGGACTGGAGTGCTGGCCCAGGGCCTCCTCTAGAAAGCTGTGTTCTAGGCAATCCGATCCTGCTTGATATCTAGACAGGTGTTTTAAAGATGGGTCTATATTCTAGGTGTATAAATACATACGCTCGGGCTGGTGAGATGACTCAGCCGTTGAAGGTGCCTGCTGCCACGTCTGCTAACCTGACGTTCAGTTCATGACCACAGCTTGTCCTCTGAGTCCCACGTGTGCTCTGTGGCACACGTGAGTGAGCACTCTCACACACACTCTAAATAAACTAGTAAATATTTTAAATTTTTAAAAAATATTTATAGTCATCTGAAGTAGACATGTATAACTGCTTAATTCCTTATTCAACTCTACTATGATTTACTTGACTAATTCCACATCGTTGGACATTTAGGCTTTTTTCAGCTTTGTTACAACAAGAGCATCTCCAGTGGATAATTTGTGCCTTTGAGCACATTTTGCAAATACTTTCTTTCTTTCTTTCTTTCTTTTCTTTCTTGCTTTCTTTCTTTCTTTCTTTCTTTTTCTTTTTTTTTTTTTTTTTGGTTTTTCAAAACAGAGTTTCTCTGTGTTGCCCTGCCTGTCCTGGAAATATCTCTGTAGAACAGACTGGCCTCAAACTCACAGAGATTCCCCTATGTCTAGCTCCAAAGTGCTGGGATTAAAGGTGTGCAGCCTCTGCCTAAGGAGGGTGGAAAAGGATGTCAGGTCCACTGGAACTGGAGTTCAAACAGTCATGAGCCACTGTATGGATGTTGGGGACTGAACCTGGGTCCTTGGATAGAAAAGTCAATGCTCTAACTCCTGAGCCATCTCTCCAGCTCCAAATATCTTAGTTTATTTTGTGTGTGTGTGTTGGGGGGGGGGGCACTTGATTAGAGACAAGATCTTACTCAGTAATCCAGGCTGGTCTCAAACTCCCAATAACCCTCCTTTTGGGATTACAGGTGGTCATCAGACCTGGCTTTCAACAAGGCTTATCTCTGTAGGCACGGTGATAACATACTTTTAATCCTAGCATTTGGTAGATCTCTGTGAGTCTGAGGCCAGCCTAGTATACATAGCAAGTTATAGAACAGCCAGGGCCGCATAGAAAGACCCTGTCTCAAAGCAAACAAACAAAGATACATCCCCCACACAAATCTTATCTCATTCCTAAAGACCTACCCCGCCCCCCCTCCCCCCACTCCCCACCTCTATCCCCCCTCCCGGTTTCATCAGATGCCGTTCAAACTTGACATGAGCGTCAAGTTTACTTAGCGTCAGATTACTGGGTTTAAATTCATTCAGAGACAAAAATTCTCTCTAGCTATGACCCCATGAAACTAGACAAATCATGTGCTCCTAAAAGAGAATGATGGACGGGCACAGGGTAGACGACTTCCCATCCCAGAAGAAGAAATGGAGAAGGAAGGGGTGCTGGATTTCTAGGAAGTCCAGACCTTGGCGAGTTCCATTAGAGATTTTCTTTTTTCTTTTTGGTTTTTCAAGACAGGATTTCTCTGTGTAGCCCAGGCTGTCCTGGAACTTGCTCTGTAGACCAGGCTGGCCTCAAACTCACAGATTCACCTGCCTCTGCCTCCAGACAGTCATGTGCTGGGAGAGGCCTGCACCATCACCCATGGGCTCATTAGATCTTAAAGGTCAGCATAATCTGCTTCCAGGCTAGATTTGTGCCCAGGGCTCTGCTGGGTGCAGTCCTGTCCCCATGGCAGAGGACAGACAGCCTGTTGAAACCGCGATAATGGCTCTGATGATCCCCGAATCGCCGGTGGGGTGATTTTCCCTCCTCTTGAAAACAGCTCACATTTATGCCTACGTCCCTCTACTGTCTGCCCTTCCAATCAAGGAGTCCACAGCCTTCCCTCATTGCATCCCTGCCTGCCATCATTTATGACCCCTGAGTTCAAACCAGCAATGTTTCTGCCCATATAATCCCATGAAGTCTTGGTGACTGGAACACACTTCCTCATGTTTAGAGTACGAATGGACTGATAAATTTCCAAATCTTTAAGACTGGGTCCTTTTTGCTTAGAAATCTCTTCAGCTAAATACTCAGTTTCATTATTTGCAAATTCTACCTACACAAAACGGTAGAAAATTCACACACTTTAGCCAAGCAAGTCCTTTGCCACTTTGTAGTAAGAATCCAGTTTTCAACATCACAGGCCTCACCTCTTTGTAGACCAGGAGCCCAAGGCCATCTAGAGGTATGGAACAGGCACAGGAACAAATGGACCTCAGTGGAAGGCAGCCTTCACTCACTGAAGACTAGGGAAGGAACAATCTAGAAAGGCAAAAGCCTCTTAGATAATTACTGCACTTCTGCCAACCGTCAGAGGAAACACTGCCTGTTCCCTAATGCATGCCAACACCGAGCAAGGAGCCACACTTCCTCCTCTTGACTGGACTGGAGTGTCCAGACACCTCCACCAGGACGGTGCCCTAGAGGGTGAAGCCGAGAGCTCACTGTTGGTCCAGGCCAGCCTGCCACAGGCTCCCGCAGTACCCGTGGAAAGCTCCAGAAGAGCCTGGGTACTCAGCCCACCCGACAATCAAGAACACCACTTCCTGCAGGGGGGGTGTCAGGGGCTGCTGGTGGAGAGTCAGAACTTCCATCATCAGCCAGCAGCAACGAGACCACCCACTACAATATAGGTGAGATCAGAGTGCAGGCTGGCTTTTCCGCTCAGCCCAGTAGTAATGAGGGGCATGGCCCTCCAGGGTCAACAATGATGGAAGGAATTTGGATTTCTACTTCCATCTGCAGTGATAAGGAGGGGCAGTCCCTGAACAAATATTGGCCAAAAGGAGTCAGTTAAAACAGAAGGTTTAAAACAACCAAAAAATCTTTTTGTTTGTTTGGTTTGGTTTGGTTTTTTGGGTTTTTTGAGACAGGGTCTTTCTGTGTAGCCCTGGATGTCCTGGAACTTGCTATGAAGACCAAGCTGACCTTGAACTCACAGAGCTGAGCCTGCCTCTGCCTCTCGAGTGCTGGGATTAAAGGGTTGTGCCAGCACACCCAGAACAATACAACATCTTAAAGAAACCAACAACAAAAAACTCTTTTTTTTAAAAAAAAGATCTATTTATTTATTATGTATACAGTGTTTTGTCTGCACATACACCTGCAAGCCAGAAGATCAGATCTCATTACAGATGGTTGTGTGCCACCATGTGGTTACTGGGAATTGAACTCAGGACCCTTGGGAGAACAAGCAGTTCTCTTAACCTCTGAGCCATCTCTCCAGCCCCCCAAAAACTCTTATAACATAGTACTCAGGGATTGGGGATCTAGCTCAGTGGTAGAGCGCCTGCCTAGCAAGCGCAAGGCCCTGGGTTCGGTCCTCAGCTCTGAAAAAAAAAAAAAAAAAAGACAAAATAACATAGTACTCAAATGTTTAAATGTCCAGCCTTCCTTCCTTCTTCTTCCTTCCCTCCTTACACACACACACACACACACACACACACACACACACACACACACACATACATACACACACACACACACACACACACAAACACACACGCAATGATTTTTAAAAAAATGTTTAATCAAACTCTAGGAAGGCAAGAAAAGGAATACTGAAATACAGGGCTGAAGGATGTAGTTTGATTGGTAGAGTGCCTGGTATAAAGGAAACCCTGGGCTAGACCCCTAGCACAAAGGAAACCCTGGGCTAGACCCCTAGCATGAAGGAAACCCAGGGCTAGACCCCTAGCACGAAGGAAACCCAGGGCTAGACCCCTAGTACAAAGGAAACCCTGGGCTAGACCCTAGAACAAAGGAAACCCTGGGCTAGACCCCTAGCACAAAGGAAACCCAGGGCTAGACCCTAGAACAAAGGAAATCCTGGGCTAGACCCCTAGCACAAAGGAAACCCAGGGCTAGACCCCTAGCACAGAGGAAACCCAGGGCTAGACCCCTAGCACAAAGGAAACCCAGGGCTAGACCCCTAGCACAAGGGAAACCCTGGGCTAGACCCCTAGCACAAAGGAAACCCAGTGCTAGACCCCTAGCAAACCATAGTCTGGGCCTGAGAGGTTTATTTTTATTTTTTATTTTTTTGGTTTTTCGAGACAGGGTTTCTCTGTGTAGCTTTGCGCAGTAGTTTGTGTAGTTTCCTGGGACTCACTTGGTAGCCCAGGCTGGCCTCGAACTCACAGAGATCCGTCTGGCTCTGCCTCCCAAGTGCTGGGATTAAAGGCGTGCACCACCACTGCCCAGCTCCTGAGAGGTTTATAACACAAGGACTTGGTATATGGAACAAAGATCAGAAGTCCAAGGTCATTCTTAGCTACAGAAGGAGTTTGATGCTAGACTGGGCTACATTAGGCCATATCTCAAAACAAAACAGAAAAATAGAAAAACCAAAACAAAGTAACAGGCACAAATCCTGATATATCAATAATTACATTAGGTATAAATGATCTGCACACATTATAATCATCTACATGCATTGTAACAGTCTGCACATGTAACAATCTACACACATTGTAATAATCTGCACACATTATAACAGCCTACACACATTGTAACAGTGTACACACATTGAACAGTCTGCACACATTGAACAGTCTGCACACATTATAACAGTCTGCATACTTTATAATAGTCTGTACATATTATAATGGTCTACACACATAATAGTCCACACACATTGTTATTATTGTTGTTGTTATTGTACTGTTATTGTTATCTGTTGTAAGACAAAGTCTAACTTTGTAGCCCCAGCTGGCCTGGAATTCACCATGTAAACCAGCCTGGCCTTGAACTCATAGAAATCCTCCCTGCATCTGCCTCCTGAGTGCTGGGATTAAAGATGTGTGCCACCACATTTGGCCATTATTTCTATTTATGTATTCGCTTATTTTGGGCTGTGCTGAAGGTTTGAATCTAGAGTCTCCCGCATGCAGGGCAAGTGCTCTACCACTGAGTTTTATTTCCAGCTTCCAAACATTTATTAACAGAGAGCGTTGAGGGCAGGGATGTAGCTCAGTGGTAGAGTATGGGTGAAGCCCTAGGTTCAATCTACAGTACTTCCAAAAAGGGAGAAAGTAGCAGTAGATAACATTCTTGAAATTCCAGATTATAGGAATGAATAACAGAAACGATGAAGGTCCACAAAGAAAAAGAGGGTGTTTTAGCTTTCTTTCTTTTGTTCGTTTTTTTTTTTTTTTTTCCCTTCAAGATAGGGTTTCACTGTGTAGCCCTGGCTGTCCTGAAACTTATTCTGTAGACCAGGATGGCCTTGAACTCTGCCTGTCTCTGCCTCTCGAGTGCTGGGATTAAAGGCAGGTGCATGCTGCCTCTGCCTGGAGTACCACAGTTTTGTAAGACGCAGCTATTGAGATAAGCTGGGAAAGAGTACACAGGATTTCACGCTCTTATTTCTTACAATTGCATGTGAATCTACATCTCAAACTAGAATAAGATTGGCTTCCATAAACTCAAAACCAAAAGAAGGAAAGAGTTCCACCTATAAAGGACCACGTCAAGGATATTCTACAAAGTGAAAGCCGATCGATAAATATGTCATATAATCCCCTTGGAAAGATTGTTTTTAACCGTGTATGAATGTGTCTGAGTGCAGTTGGGGGAGGATGCCAGAAGAGGGCATTAGATAACCTGGAGCTGAGGTCACAGACTGTTGTCAGCCACTTGACATGGGTTCTGGGAACCAGATTCAAATCCTCTGCAAGAGTAGTATGTGCTCTTAACTGTTGCACCATCTCTCCAGCCCCATTTTAATTTGAACATTGATTGTATGTGAACATGTTTGCATGAGCAAAGAAAAAGGCATGGAAGACCCTGTACCAAACTGTTGCTAGGATTAGAATGACGGACAGAGAAGTGGAAATGTGAAGTCTGAGGGATTTTTGTGGTTTAAATGACTAACCCGAAAAAACAAAGATTGTTTTAAAGCAGCTTTTAAGATGTATGTTATGGCTGGGCAGTGGTGGTGCAAGCCTTTACCTCCAGCACTTGGGAGGCAGAGGCAGAGGCAGGCAGATCTCCAAGTTCAAGGCCAGCCTGGTCTACAGGCTGAGTTCCAGGATAGCCAGGGCTACCCAGAGAAACCCTGGCTCAAACACAAACAGACAAACAAACAAACAAACAGATATATGTTGTGAACATTTCCCATTTCATGCAATATCACATATAAGTATCATTTGAGTGCCAACTCTAGCAGTCCATCAAATAATGTCCTCTAACACACAGCCATGGCGGTTTGGATAAGAAAGGCTCCATAGGCTGCTTGGATGCTTCCTCACCAGGGAGTGGAACTGTTTGAAAGGATCAGAAGAGTCAGGAGGCGTGGCCTTGTTAGAGGAAGTGTGTCGCTGGGAGTGGGCTTTGAGGTTTCAAAAGTCTAGGCTAGCCAGGCCCAGTCTCTGTCTTGCCTTGCTGCCTGTGGATCAGGATGTAGAGCTCTCAGCTACTTCTCCAGCACCGTGCCTCACTGTGTGCTGCTGTGCTCGATGCCACGCTCCCTGCCCTGGTGACAATGGACTAAGTCTCTGAAACTGTGAGCAAAGCCCTAATTAAATGCTCTGTTTTATAAGAGTTGTTGTGGTCACGGTATCTCCTCACAGCAATATAACTAAGACAATAACCATTATCATTTCGTTTTTTTGAGACAAGGTCTTATTTGGTAGCCTAAGCTGCCTTTGAACAGTACGGTAATTCACCTGCCTCAGGCTCTCAAATGCTGGAAATATAGGCATGAGCCACCATTCCAGATGCTATTACTGTTTTACCTGACATAGCATGATATTTAATAATATTATGATTATGATTTTTATTTCAAGATAAGATCTTACCATGTAGCCTACTAAGCCTCCAACTTCCAATGTAGATTAGGCTGGCTTTGAACTTGTGATGCTCCTGCACAGCCTTCCAGATGCTGAGATTCCACAAGTGCACTATCATACCCAGCTAATTATGGTTTCTGTACCTAAATGTTGGCTTGCATTTTAAAAGCATTATTTTTTAAATATTTATTGTTGTTTTTATCACCATCATCATCAGTGTGTGTATTTGTGTATATGGATGTTCTGGGAGTCACTGTGCATGTGTTGAGGTCAGAGGACAACTTTTGGGAGCCTGTTCTCTTCTCCTACTGTGGGTTTCGGGGTTTGAACTCAGGTAGTAAGGCTCTCACGGCAAGCACTTTTACCTGCTGAGCCATCTCACTGTTGTGCTGGCATCGTGAGACACACACACACACACACACACACACACACACACACACACACACACACGCATGCACGCACATACAAGACCACCACAGAGCCGATATCTGATGCAAAATGCACAGGAGTTTATTAATAACAAGCAAGTCCAGGCTTAGTCCATGTCGCAGCGGGTGGAGGAGGATGCCCCTGAGCTCTCTCAGGGTGAGGGGTTTTTAAAGGGAAAAACCACAAGCAGGGTGGTACAAGCCTTTGCATCGTGTGATCTGTCTGCCTCTGCCTCCGATGTTGGCGTTAAAGGAATGCACCACCACTGTCCAGCATAAATAAAAATTTTTGAAGATTTATTTTTTCTTGTATGCGTATGAGTGTTTTGACAGCATGTATGTATGTGTACCATGCATGTGTCTGATACCTATGGAAACCAAAAGAGGGTGTCAGATCCTCCTGGTGTTACAGATGCTTGTGAGCCTCTACATGAGTGCTGGGAAGCAAACCCAGGTCCTCTGCAAGAGCAGAAAGTGCCCTTATCCACTGAGCCATCCCTCCAGCCCAATAATAAATAAAATTATTTAAAAAAAAATATAGGCAGGCCAGGAGTGTGGCTCAGTGGTAGAGCATTTGCCTCTGCGTTCAGTTTCTAACATGGCAAAAATAATTTTTTTTCCTTTTTCTTTTTCTTTTTCTTTTTGATGTGTGTGTGCTATATGTGCGTGTGAGTGTGTAGGTAGCCGAAGGGGGCCATCAGATGTCCTGCTCTATCACTCTACCCCTTATTTCTTTGAGACGAGGTTAATCTGGAGGTCAGCAAGCCCCTGAGATCTTCCTGTCTCTGCCCTGTACAGCAACGGGGTTGCTGTGGTGACACTGGTCCAGCTTTTCACGTGGGTGATGGAGCTTCCAACTCAGGTCCTCATGATGCAAGCGCTCTCGTACTCTAGCCCTCTCCCCAGCCACAGAAAAAGAGAAGATTAAATACAGAAAAATGGATGTGGGGGAAGGGTGTTCCGGGAAGGGTAGATGGCATAAGGAAGCAGTGCAAGGTAAGCCGCCGAAGACGTCTGGTGGGGAGGTCTCCAGCTGGCGGCCTGTGGACAGAGAAGAAGGCGGTGTGCAGTGAAGCTGCTAGCTTCCGTCCTAGGCAGGGGATGACCCTTGCTAATCATTGCTTTGGAAGTCAGTCCTGCAGCAGCCGCCGCCAGAGAAATCCAAGAAGAAAGACAAGAAACAGAACGACCAGGATGCTCACAAAGGTGTCTGTGACAGACAAGTAGGCCTCAAAGAGGAGGAAACCAAAAAATATCTTTGGGGGAGGTATTTAGTTCTGAATATACATTAATAATTCTGGCTGCTATGACAGATTATTAAGATGCTTGAATTTGAGCAATTGTTCCAACTCTGAGTGACAGGGTCCATATCTGCACTGTAGGCAAAACAGTGTGTATTTCCTGGAATCAGTGTGAAGACAACTGGGGTTGGTTCGTGTAAAGTGTTCTGCCTGTGAGTGGGTGCTCTCCAAATAAGCATATTGTTTTATAATATTTTTTAAGCTAGTAGGATATTGTTCCCACATACAAATAGATACGATAGGCCTTCTCACCAGTCTGGGGTTCCCTGAGGGGTGAAGTAAAGACTCTGCAATAGTTGTGGGCACTATTCTTGGCAGGGATTCTAGGACACCAGAGCATTTCAACTTCCTCTGTACGGCTTCTATTCACAGGTTCATTTGAAGGGTCTGACCGTTTTGATTCAAAAAAAGCTGCATGGGACAGAGGGTCATTTCCTCTCCTCATCAATAAACTTAAGATGGAAGACTCAAAGACGTATATCTGCGAGGTGGAGAACAAGAAGATGGAGGTGGAGCTGTGGGTGTTCAGAGGTGAGTGGGGTAGCCCGGGAACACAGATGCCTCCTTACCCCCTTCCACGTCTGAGCTGATGACATTTCACAGACCACAGGGGGTCGGACCGGTCCTCTTGGCTAATGGGGGAGGGGCAAAGACTGAGAGAGAAGGAAAGCAGGGGGAAGGAACTGGAGGAAGGGAGAGGAGAACGAGGGGAACCCTGCCTTGTGCTGGGAACGGGCAGCTGGGAGTTAGGAGGGGAGGCTCTCTTGGGAGAGGGGACAGTGGAAGGATACTCTCGTTTTTTTCTTTCTTCTTTGTCCTTGGGGATGGTGTGTTGTGATACGGGTCATCTGCTTCTTCCACAGTGACTGCCAGTCCGGACACCCGCCTGCTGCAGGGGCAGAGTCTGACCCTTACCTTGGATAGCAGCAAGGTTACTCACCCCTCAATAGAGTGCAAAGGCCCTGGGAATAGCATTGTCAAGGGCTCCAAAACCCTCTCCATGCCCAACCTGAGGATTCAGAACAGTGGCATCTGGACCTGCACCGTAACCCAGAGCCAGCACAAGAATAACTTTGATATAAACATCTCAGTGTTGGGTAAGAGGCTCCCTCCTTGCAGCCTCCTTCTGGCTCAGGAACTCCCAGCCCTTACTCTTCTCTTCAGATGGTTTTGGGAGCTGCTGGAGTGGGTGACAGGGATGTATCCAGACCCCTCTCTAGCTGAGGTTTGTCCCGAGGTCCCTTCCCCCTTCAGGAGCCTGTTACAGCAACCTAGGGGAGTATACAAGAAGGAAGGCGTGAGCCTCCACCACCTGGCTCTCTTTCTCTTTTAGACTGGATCAATCTCACGTAGCCCAGGGTGGCCTTGAACTCCTGATCTAATCTTCAGGCAAACTTTGTTAGAACCCAAATGAAATATCACCACAGTGGCACACGCCTTTGATCTCAGCACTCAGGAGGCAAAGGCAGGTGGATCTCTGTGAATTCAAGGCCAGCCTGGTCTACAGAGTGAGTTCCAGGACAGCCAGAGCTATACAGAGAAGCCCTGTCTCAAAAAAAAAAAAAAAAAAAAAAAAAAAAAAAAAAAAAAAAAAAAACAACTACAATGTACAGCATCTAGGCTGGTGCCTAGCACACAGCAAGCCTTATTTACATGTTGGCTCTTATTTTGTGAAGGATGGTAAGCAGAGGTCAAGTTACTCCTGGGCTCCCGGGGTCCCAAGGAGAGAGAAATAACAACTGACCTGATCCCCTGTGCCATAAGTTTGCCCCCCACCAACCCATATACTCCCTCATCCTCCCCTCCCTCCTCACTCAGGGTTATTTCTGTTCCCTTCTCACCTCCAGGTTTCCAGAAGACATCTATCACAGTCTATAAGAATGAAGGGGAGCTTGCGGAGTTTTCCTTCCCACTTAACTTTGGAGAAGAAAATCTGCGGGGGGAGCTGAGGTGGAGGGCAGAGAAGGCCCCCTCCCCACAGCCCTGGATCACCTTCTCCCTGGAGAATAAGAAGGTGTCCATGCAAAAGACCAGGGACAACCTCAAGCCCCAGATGGAGGAATCGCTCCCACTCCGCCTCAAGATACCCCAGGTCTCGCTAGAGAGTGCTGGTTCCGGAAACTTGACTCTAACTCTGGCCAAAGGCACACTGCATCAGGATGTGAACCTGGTGGTAATGAAATGTGAGTGGTGGGCTGAAAAAGGGTATGCTGGGTAAAATGAAGAGGGAGGGTCCGTCCGGGGCTCTCCATGGCTGGGCAGGTCCCCAAAGGAGGATGCATTGACCCTGCTTGTTTGGCTAAATGATGGAGTCTCCAGGTTTTGAGCCAGCTTGATTCTCTCTCTCTCTCTTGTTTTTTTTTTTTTTTTTTTTTTTTGGTGCTGGGGACAGAAACCAGGGCCTCATACATGCTACGCACAAACTCTATTACTGAGCGGCACCCGGTCCTGGGCTGGCTTTGAATTGAGGCTGAAATCCACAGTCCTCCTGCAACATCTGGCCGGACATTGGCTCTACCAAGGCTTAGACTAACAACCAGGATCTAGTTCTTTCTCTGCCCCTGACAGCCTGTGGCCCTGGCTGAGCCCCTTGGATACCTCAGACCTGCATGCTCACCTTTTCTTTGTTTGTTTCTTGTTTTTGTTTTTTGTTTTGTTTTGGTTTGGTTTGGTTTGAGACAGGTTTTCTCTGGGTAGCCCTGGCTGTCCTGGAACTCACTCTGTAGACTAGGTTGGCCTTGAACTCAGAGATCTGCCTCATTAATCATGCATCACCATCGCCTTTATTTATTTTTTATTTTATATCTGTGTGAGGGTATCAGAAGCCTTGGAACTGGAGTTACAGACAGGTGTGAACTGCCATGTGGGTGCTGGGAACTGAACCCAGATGCTCTGGAAGAGCAGCCAGTGCTCTTAACCACTGTGCCATCTCTCCAGCCCCTTAAGATTTATTTTCATTTGTGTGTGTGTGTGTGTGTGTGTGTGTGTGTGTGTGTGTGTGTGTGAGAGAGAGAGAGAGAGAGAGAGAGAGAGAGAGAGAGAGAGAGAGAGAGAGAATGTATGTCATACATGTCGTACAGAGGAGGTCAGAAGAGCATCAGATCCCCTGGAGTTACAGTTATGGCGGCGAGCTGCCCTGTGGGTCCTTTGGAAGAGCAGAAGGACTTCTAAGCTCTGAGCCTTGCCTCCCACCCCGCCATCTTTTTAATACGGAACAAAGTCTTCGCGCATAGTAATGGTTGTAACATCAATGAGTTATTTGTATCCTTAACTCGTCCCTTCACCAGCTCCACGAATAGCAGTGACTAACCCTGATACTTAGAGCACTGTGCCAGGCCCCAATCAAACACTTCAGGCACTCATACATTCCATTAACGTCGGTGGTGCAGGTGGTTAAGCGGTTTGTCCAGGGACACGCTGTGTGTGCCTCTGCAAACTCCAGGCCTGGCAGAGCACCGATCACATTCAGCAAAAAGGAAATCTGGGTCACCACGACTTTGGGTTCAAATCCAAGGATAGATAGCTCACTCCCAGGCTGTTTCTCCCTGACAATGACATGAAAATAGGATCCATAAAAATAAGAAGCTAAACGACCACTCACATGTAGGATCGTTTTCCCCATTCTCCTGAATCACCTCACTCACAGCTTGAAAGTGCTCGGAAGCCCCGAGCAACAGGCTCCAGGTCTCTGCTTCTCCTTCCTCTGCAGTGGCTCAGAAAGACAACGCTGTGACCTGTGAGGTGAGGGGACCCACCTCCCCCAAGATGAAGCTGACCCTGAAGCTGGAGAATCAGGACAAGGTCTCCGGGCAGGAGAAGGTGGTTGAAATGAAGGACCCTGAGGCAGGCCAGTGGCTGTGTGAACTGAATGAAGGGGATGAACTCAAGATAAGCTCCAAAATCCAGGGTAAGAAGTCACATTCCTAGGCCTCACTCTAAGCCTTGGCCTCTTCAACTGTGAAATCTTCCTGGGGATTAGCCAAGATGACCCAGAGTCCCAGGTCCCAGCTCCTCTGACATGGAGGGTTATGTACAGTGGCCTGAAGACAGAGGTCCTGAGTTCCAGGTTCCCACTTGCACAGATAGAGCCTAGGAATGAGGCCTTCCCCTGGCTAAGAGCTGCCCTCCTCCATGGCTTCCCTCTAAACCTAAACAAACACACAGGCCCTGACTTCAGGCCCCTGACTTCTAGCTCTCTAGAGAACTGCGTAAGAAAAAAAAAACAAAAAACTTCCTTCCCTGTTCTGTACTCCCAAGGAAGGCCTAGTGGCCTTTGAGAATCTGGGGCCACAGGTAAGACTGTCCCTAGATGGAGGCATTGAGTATCTCTTTCTTGACCGTGCTTGGGATGGAACCCAGGGCTCCCTCTACCAGAGCTACATCTCCAGCCAAATACACCCCCACCCCCCACCCTGTGCTTCTCTCTCTCTCTCAGTTTCATCCAGAGGGCTGAAGCAGGACCAGCCAACGTTCCTGGCTCTCGTGCTGGGGGGCATCTTCAGCTTTCTGACCTTCATTGGACTCTGCATCCTCTGCTGTGTCAGGTGCAGGCACCAGCAGGTAAGTGGGATCCCATCACCCCCCCCCCCCGGGGCCCCCAAGCACAGTATCTTGTATGTGAGGCTGAGCACCCTGCCACTGGCTGGGTCTGACTTAGCTCTCCCTGCCTAGCCCCTGAAGTTCCTCACTGCAGACCAGGCCCTGCCTCTGACAGGACAGGTAGCTTAAGCCACAGTGAATGCTTCTTCTCTGCCAGCTCCCCCCTCTCCCCCCTCCGAGGGGCACCTCCCTCCTGGAGGACTGGGACCCTCACAACTCCTCTCCTTGTCCCTGGGCAGCGCCAGGCAGAACGGATGTCTCAGATCAAGAGGCTCCTGAGTGAGAAGAAGACTTGCCAGTGTCCCCAGTAAGGATCTGGGCTGAGAGGAGGGAGGGAGGGAGGGAGAGGGAGGAGGGGGAGAGGAGGGGGAGAGAGGAGAAGGGGGGAGAGAGGAGGAGGGAGAGAGGAGGGGGGAGAGAGGGAGAAAGGGAAGGAAGGAAACCGGTGAAGGAGTTGAAAAGGAAGGGAAGGAGCGAGGAGATGGGGTGGTGGAGAGAGAGTGGATAACAGACCCGGGCAAAGGGCTGGCAGAGGCGGAGTGGACCTGTGGTGTGTCTGGACAGATGCTGCAGCGATGACCGATGTCCATCGGTACCCCTGTGCTGCCAGAGAAAAGTGGACTCTGGGAGCCATGGAAGCCGCAGCACCCCGAGAGGCTGGGAGGGTGGGTTTGCTCCTCTTATTCCTCTTTCTTCCAGCCGGATGCAGAAGACTCAGAATCTCATCTGAGGCCTAGGCCCCACCGGCAGCCGACCAACTGTGCCTTGCCCTGTCTGCTGAGGCCTGTGGACCAGATGAATGTAGCAGACGCAGTGCCTCCAGCCTCCGGCCTCCTCTTCCGTAACTGGCCACTGTTTCTCCCCCTCTATTCCCAAGCTCAAAGTAAGCTTGCTCTCTACTTTCCAGACGATTGAACACACTGTTCATCTTTCCCAGCTTCCTTTTCACAAAGACCTCAGCCCTTCTCTGATTCTTGTTCAGAGCCTCTTTCCGGCTGTCTGTTTGGATCTAAGGGCAGTGAACAGAATCAGCCGGGCATAGATGGTGGACTGGTATATAGAAACACACAGCACACTTTCCAAGACAGGGCCCTGGGACTGAACTGAGTGGAGGCTTGTGGAGATCGCACAGCCTTTCGGGGACAGATGTGGACCCCAAACTGCTGACATCAGCCTCAGCTTCCCATGCTGCCTGCTCCTCACTTTGTGTTGGCAAGATTGGGCTCACATTCTGGCTAGTATACCAACACACACGCAGGCCACATGCCCCTACACATAGCCACACACTTATCCATAGTTAATGTATCAGCCAGCTTAATGTCCTTGGTATTTAACCCTTTCAAAAACCTTACATGTAGGCAAGTAAAATGATTCAGCAGTAAAAGCTCTTGCTGCCAAACCCAAGGACCTGAGTTCGATCCCTGAGGATGGAAGGAGAGAACTGACTCTCAAAAGTTGTCTTCTACTCATGTGCCGTGGCCCTTATGTACAAACACACACACACACACACACACACACACACACACACACACTCACTCTGAAATCCTACAAGCTGACAGTGATGACCAAGATGGCAGAAATGACCAAGCATCTCCGATGAAATGGAACTAAGGTTCAATGACTACCCCAGGTTACACAGGTAACTAGTGTGGGTGTCAGGACTAACCCAGGGCTCCTGATTGCTAGAGCCACTATCTGTAACACAGGGGTGAAGGGCAGGGAGGTCTCTGGAGCCAGTCACAGGCAGGTACCTTGGAAGCACAGCACCCACAAGATGGCCTGTCTCGAGATCGCAAGAGGAATGAGGAGCAATTCTTGTTTGAATCCCTCCCTGACCACTGCTGTCTGTGGATTCCTTTACTGGAGGACAAAGCCCCAGTTCACTTAGAGCAAGGCCAAGAGAACTCACCGTGCAGAGACCTGCCACTCACTGCATGCAGAGCCCGGACAGTGAGCTATGTTGAGGGGGGGGGGGGTCCTTTGTCCTTTGATGAGATCCTCAGCCCTTGCCACGCATCCAGGGAGACCAGGGTTATAGTATTCTCCTGCCAGGCTTGATTTGTTTCTCTCAGATTCTCAGCTTTCTAGGCCTCTTTCATTCTCCTGCCTCAGCACCTGCCTTTTTCCTCCCAACCCAGTTCTTTCCTTTCCTGGTGGCCTCTTCCAGAAAGACCCACCCTGCCCTGCCCCTCAGTTGTGCCCGGCTCCTCATTGATTACTTTTTATTCCCATCCCTGACTCCTGCTTCCTCAGCTGACAGAAAAATAAAGACTATAAGTAAAATGCACTTCGTGTGTGTGTGTGTGTGTGTGTGTGTGTGTGTGTGTGTGTGTGTGTGTGTGAGAGAGAGAGAGAGGGGGGGGGGGGGCGGGGGGGCATGTACTTCTCTGGGGACCCAGGAGTCTTTGGGGCTTTAGCTGCTAGGCCTGGCCCAGGAAGAAGATGAAATCGCCCAGAGAAGAAAAAATTCCCTAGAGGTTGATTTCCCACCTTCTCATCCCAAAAGCACGGGTGTGTGACTCTGTAGTTAGCCTAGAGATTATGGGGTTATGTGTGCCTTCCTGCCGTCTGTGTATGGGAGAGGAAAGGGACTATGAGGAACTGTAATGTGTGTGGCGATTGTGTGTCCCCCCCACCGTAAGTGTGCGCTTGTGTTCTGGGAGGAGAAAGAGGTGTACACAGGTGTGCCAAGAGCCCACATCCTTTTTGATCCGTGCACCCACCTCCAACTTCACCAGCGGTCTCAGCCCGCATCACAAGCACCCTCAGCTTCCAGCAGGCCTTCGGGTGCCCCTCTGAGCTCTACCCAAGAAGAGCCCTCCCAAGATGCACACAGTGACACACGGGGACAGGCTTCCTCCTCCCCTGACAGCTAGCTCCTCAGTCCCTAACAACACCAGCTGCCTCTTCGGGCTCATTCGTGTTGAAAAAACGGGACGGGGTGGGGGCAGGACACCAAGCGCTTCACCAATGAAGCCCGCTCCCCGCCGTCCTCCTCGCCCCCTCCTTCTCCGCTCCTTCCTTGCCCCTCCCCCGCTAAGTCCCCGCGGTCCAGTTTCCCCGCCCCACCCTCGCCACCCCCGACCCCAAGACCGGCCAGCGGCTCCCTAACCCCGGGCTCGCAGGCGGATGACCCCGGGAGGCGGGAGCCTCGAGGGGCCGCAGACCAGCGCGCCGCGGGCTGAGCTGGGGAGGCCCGGCTGCGGAGGGGGAGGAGGCCTGGAGGGAGGGAGCGAACGAAGGAGGAGGGCTGGCGAGCTGGAGCCGGCAGGCGGCGGGAGCCCGGGCGAGCCTCGTCGGGAGTGCGTCTCCCCGGCAGAGCGGAGCGCGGCCGGAGGTAAGAGGACCCCTGCCCGGTCCCCCGCGTGTCTCGGCTCCCCCCCCACCCCGCCCAGCCAGCTGCCTCCGCTCCCCTCTTCCCCGCCCCCTCCTCCCCAGCCACCTGCTGTTTCTGCCCCGGAGAGCACCCTAGGTGACAGGAGGGAGGAGCCACCTGACCTTACCCGATCAAGGCGAAGGGCGAGGGACCCCTGTCGGCCAGGAAGCCCCCACTAGTCCTCCTCCCTTCCCTTCTCCCCCTCTGTCCTTCATCTCCTTCTCACTGTCCTTCACGTCTTTCTTCTTCCCTCCCTTTCTGACTCTCCCTCTCTCTTTCTTTCGGAGCCGCCAACTGGGTCTGGGGGTGGAGGTGGGGGTGAGGGTGGGTGGGAAGGGGTCCAAAGGCTGTAGGGGAGGGCAGTGGGGGGCATTCGGACCAATTCCCTACACCTCCCCCTGGCTGTCCATTGCCATGGCAACTAGGATGTACTGGGCTAGGGGGGGAGACGAAGGTGGGGGCTGGACTGGGACCTCTTGGGGGGAGCTAGAGCCTCAGGTTCTTCCTCAGGAAACGGACGGTGGCCCGAAGCCATTATGCCGGTCCTTACAGCCTCTGACGTGATTTCCTAGTGTACTCCCCAGGTCTCGATGAACGGTGTCGCTAAGATCAGGACCCTCCTCCTCCTCCTCCCCATCAGGGGGAAACTGAGGCTCTGGGCCAGAGGAGGAGACCCGAGGTCTACCTAGTGATGACAGCCAGCCTATGGAAGGTCCAGCTTTTCTTCTCAGCCCCTCTGTCCCCTGCTCCCTACATCCATAATCCTCCTGCTCACTCCCCTCCCTCCAATATCCATCTCCTCGCCAAGGGTTTCTGAACCTTCCCTTCTATTTTCAGATACTACCACTTCCCCTCTTTCTCTTCTGCTCAAACTCTCCTCCTTCTCCCTGGTTCCCCCTCTTTCCATTTCTGGATGCTTCTGATGTCAGTGGCTTCCCCGCCCTCAGGTTCCCTAGCTACCCCCCACTTCAGTCCCAGCCTCCTTCCTTCCATCTTCCTTGGGTAGCTGAAGGGGCGGGCGGGCGAAAATCCAGGCTTAGTTAAGCCGGGCCGAGACAAAGACCGCAAGGTCTAGGAAAATGGCATGTCAGGGAAGGAAGGGCGCCTGCTTCATTTAATGTGAGCCCCCAGGAAAGAACACATCACATGTCTCCCATTAGGAACTGAAGAAAGATCTGGGGATGCAGAGACCAGGGCTGGGTAGTTCTGAGCACAGGCTATTGCAAGAAGGAACTTTGTAATTCCAAAGCAGGGAGAAAGGGCTAAAAAAGATGGAGACATGGAGACTTTTCCCATGTAGTCCGCAAGTAGAGGAGGTCTTCTTCGTGTGGGTAAGTAGGCATCTGATTTACGGCAGGAGAATGCCCTGAATGACCCCAGGGACTCCCAACAATCAGTCATTTCTCTAGTTCCTAGAGAAAGGGTACACGTGAGCTAGAGGACAGCACAGGCCTAATTTTTGCCCCTCCATCTCCTCTTCCCTCACAGCTTATCTAGGTGACTGAGCTCCGCCCCTTCGCACTGACTGGTCAAGACTCACTGGAGACAGAGGCCTGGAAGTCCCAGCATGGCAATCAGAGGTCTCCAGCCAGCTTCATAGATGGCAAAGCAGCAAGCTTGCCTCCCCCATCAATTACGGGGATAACTAAGAAAAAGCCCCACCCAACATGGAGGCTGAGGACCACCACCTCTACTGATTCTCGGCCTTCTCCCCTGCCCTGCCCTGCCCACGGGGCTTAGCTGAGTCAGTCATGCAATGCTGAACAGTAAGGGAGACGTGGGGTCAGCTTGCCTGGCTGCAGGGCAAGGACTGTGGGCAGCATGGGGGTGTGTGTGAGCGGGGCTCCAGGGTGAGACCTAGCCCCCGCCCCCGGGAGTTCCAGGGGGTGGGGGTGGGGCCGAGGATAGGATGGCTCGGGGTGGGCTGGGGGCAGAAGAGGCCTCCCTCCGGTCAAACGCCTTGTCCTGGCTGGCCTGTGGGCTCCTGGCCCTGCTGGCCAACGCCTGGATCATCCTTAGCATTTCAGCCAAACAGCAGAAGCACAAGCCCCTGGAGCTGCTGCTCTGCTTCCTGGCGGGCACACACATACTCATGGCGGCTGTGCCCCTCACCACCTTTGCTGTGGTGCAGCTCCGGCGCCAGGCTTCCTCCGACTACGACTGGAACGAGAGCATCTGCAAGGTCTTTGTGTCCACCTACTACACGCTGGCCCTGGCCACCTGCTTCACCGTCGCCTCGCTCTCCTACCACCGCATGTGGATGGTGCGCTGGCCTGTCAACTACCGCCTCAGCAACGCCAAGAAGCAGGCGCTGCATGCCGTCATGGGCATCTGGATGGTCAGCTTCATCCTTTCCACGCTGCCCTCCATAGGCTGGCATAACAACGGGGAGCGCTACTATGCCCGAGGCTGCCAGTTCATAGTCTCCAAGATCGGCCTCGGCTTTGGCGTCTGCTTCAGCCTCTTGCTTCTTGGGGGCATTGTCATGGGGTTGGTCTGCGTGGCCATCACTTTCTATCAGACACTGTGGGCCCGGCCCCGGAGGGCTCGGCAGGCCCGCAAAGCTGGGGCCAGTGTGGGAGCCAAAGTGGGGGGGCTGGGGGGCTTGGGTACACGACCAGCTTTCGAGGTGCCGGCCATTGTGGTGGAGGACACTCGAGGGAAGCGGCGGTCCTCGCTGGATGGCTCCGAATCTGCCAAGACATCTTTGCAGGTCACCAACTTGGTCAGCGCTATCGTCTTTCTCTATGACTCCCTCACAGGGGTGCCCATCCTGGTGAGACTGAGGTCCCTCCAACTCTGTCAGCCCCGCAGAAGCTCCACTGTGTCTTCTCACTGTCCTTTCCTCCCGACATTCGTGTTTCCCTGTCTCTATCATCCATCCTCGAGCTCCCGCTACTCAGCCTCCCGGCTCCATCAGCCACTCTTCATTTCTATTCTCCAGCTCCATCTTCCATCCTGCCCCTCCGTTCACGTTCAGCCTGACCCTCAGCTGCCCCTTTGGCGCGTGCAGTCTCTGAGCACTCCTACCACGCTAGCCAGGCCCCATTCCCGGGTTTCCCCTAGTCTAACTTTCTTGCAATGTCGATCTCTCCCCTCCCTCTCTTTCTGTCTCTGTCTCTCCCCAACTCCGGGCTTCTGTCTACAGCATTTCCTGACTTTCCTCATTCAATCCCTTCTTACTCACCCCGCCTCCCTTCCTAATCTCTGGCATCAGGAGTGGGTTCCAGGCTTGGGTGGGGCCCTGGGCCCCCCGCGCCTGACCAGTCATTCCCTCTCCCCGCCCCCAGGTGGTGAGCTTCTTCTCCTTGAAGTCAGACTCCGCTCCGCCATGGATGGTGCTGGCCGTGCTGTGGTGCTCCATGGCGCAGACCCTGCTCCTGCCCTCCTTCATCTGGTCCTGCGAGCGCTACCGTGCAGATGTGCGCACAGTGTGGGAGCAGTGCGTGGCTATCATGTCCGAGGACGACGGCGACGACGGTCAGAGGAGGGACGGGGACTTGGGTTTCCTGGACAGCTACCGCTAGTGTCTGTCCTTTCCACCGCCCTTCTCCTTGAGGAGATGTGCTGCCCTGGGGTGCCCCCTGCTGGACTGAGCTGGAGCCAACTCCGGGCTCTGCACAGCCTGGTCGTGCACTCAGCCATCCCAGCCCGGCGGCTTCCTTCCGCACTGAGGCCCCTGCTCCTGCCTAGCGGCCTGCACCGCCCAGCTTGGTCTATGCCAAGCAGAGCTCCAGAGAAAGGGTCCTCAGTCCTAATGCAAAGAAGGTCTGACATTAAAGGGAAGCTAAGCTTCCTGAAAGAGGTGCCCTGCTCTTGGGACAATTGGAAAAGAACAAGTCTGTGTGAAGGACCAGGGACTCAGTGACTGTACCAAAGCTAGCCATTCCCTCCTGGACTTACAGGCTAATGGGAACCAAAGGTTCCTCCTGGACCTTGGGAAGGGGGTGGAGAGAGGGTGGGTGGTCTCTGCCTGTAACCACTCTGCTGCTTCTCTCTCCTAGATGGAGCCTGTGACGACTACACTGACGGCCGAGTGTGCAAGATTCGTTTTGATGCTAATGGGGCCACAGGGTCAGGGGGTCGGGACCCCACCCAGGTCAAACTGCTGCCTGGCCGGCACATGCTATTTCCGCCTCTTGAGAGAGTACACTATTTACAGGTATGGGGAGAAGGGTCCCCCTCTCTTCTGGCCCCCTGGCTCTGGACTGCAGGGCACCCGAGGGGGCAAATGAAGGAAAGATGAGGGAAAGAATGGCCCCCTCAGGCCTCTCAGAACCAGGGTTACCTACTAGAGTAAATGCTTTGAAGAAACGGAAGAGAATGACGCCGTTTGCAGAGACCAGACCCCACTCGGCTTTCTGCCGCCTCTGCCTTAGTCTCTGCAGTACCTCCAGGTCTCACCCGCTCCTCTTCCCAGGTCCCCCTGTCCCGCCGATTGTCCCACGATGAGACCAACATCTTCTCCACTCCTCGGGCACCAGGCTCCTTCCTGCACAAATGGTCATCTTCCGATGACATCCGGATCCTCCCAGCCCAGAGCCGAGCCCTTGGGGGCCCTCCCGAATACCTGGGACAGAGACACAGGCTGGAGGATGAGGAGGGTGAGGAAGAGGCCGAAGGCGGGGGCTTAGCCAGCCTTCGCCAGTTCCTAGAAAGTGGGGTTCTGGGGTCAGGTGGGGGACCCCCACGAGGTCCTGGCTTCTTCCGGGAGGAGATCACCACCTTCATCGATGAGACACCTCTGCCTTCTCCAACGGCCTCACCGGGACCCTCTCCTCGTAGGCCCAGGCCACTGGGTTTTTCGCCTCGACGCCTCTCCCTTGGGTCTCCTGATAGCAGAGCTGTTGGACTTCCTTTGGGGCTAAGTGCAGGGAGACGCTGTTCTCTGACCGGGAGCGAGGGGAATTCAAGGGCTTGGGGAAGACCCTGGGGCCCAGGCAACCCCATCTTCCCCCAGCTGACCCTGTGAGGCCACATGGGCCTGCTTAACTCAGAGGAGGGGGCGCGGGTGAGGACTCCTCATTCCGGCCCTGAGCCTATGGCAGCTGCCTCCAGGGAGATGGGCGCTAGATCTGGATTCTAGAGCCCCGGCTCTCTCCCATCCAAGTGACCAGACACCCTACTCACCCATCTTTACCCCTAGCAAAACATATTAAAGGTTGAAGTATTGCCATCGAAACCCTGGTCTCCAGCGTCTGCGGTGGCGGCGAAGGGTATGGTCGGTGGCTTGGGGGAAGGAGAGGGCCTCAGAGGGGACAAGATGGAGAAAGGGCAGGGAAAGAGGTACCGGAAGAACCCGTCCAACATGCAGACAGGCTTGGGGCATATGATGCTGGGGTGGGGCACTGGACACCTGAGTGTGTTAGTTTGAAATGGGAAGGATATTTGTTCAAATAAGTGTAACTGTTCAGTCATCAACTCCACTGAGTGCTCCCGCGTGCTCACTTTCTGGGTGAAAAGTTTTGGGGTCAGAATCGGAGTCCCAAGCCCGGAGGCGCCCTCTGCCACGCTGCTTTCCAAAGATCATTCTCCAGCCCGGTGGGTTGGCAGGAGCGTGGGTAGATAAACGCGTGAGGGGCGTCCACAGTCCTTTTCCAGGACCCCAGGATAGACGGGAACGAAATTACCGCCACACCACAGGCGTCCCAGATCCCCCCCTCTCACCCTCCTTTCTCCATTTCCCTTTCTAACCCACACTAGCCCCACGTATCCTCGGGATTCTCGCTCGGTCCCAGTTTGGTTTTCCCTGCGGCAGGTCTAAGCCCAGCAGGCTTCTTTGGCTTCACTTACTCATCTTTTCCTCTCCTTCTCCTCTCCATCTTTCTTTCCTTCTCCTCCCCTTGCCCCCCCCCCCTTCCTCTTCCTCCCTCCCGGCTCCGCATTTCCCTTCGGAAGTGGGCCTGGTGCTTTGGGCACCATGCTGCGGCTCCTGAGGTTGCTGCTGCTGCTGCTGCTGCTGCCTCCCCCGGGCTCCCCCGAGCCTTCCGAGCCCCCGGGCCTGGTCTCGTTATGGCCGGGGGCGCCTCCCCAGGCTCCCGACTTGCTCTACGCGGACGGGCTGCGAGCCTACTCCGCCGGGGCTTGGGCGTCCGCGGTGGCGCTGCTGCGAGAGGCGCTGCGGAGCCGGACGGCGCTGGGCCGCGCGCGGCTGGACTGCGGGGCGAGCTGTGCCGCCGAGTCCGACGCCGCGCTCCCCGCCCAGCTCGTCGGCGACCCGCAGCCTGCCTCGGGGCCCGGGGCCTGGGAGCCGCTGCTCCTGCGCGCCACGCTCCGCCGCGCCGAGTGCCTGACCCAGTGCGCGGCACGCAGGCTGGGCCCGGGGGGTACGGCGAGACTCCGAGTGGGGAGCGCGCTGCGGGATGCCTTCCGCCGACGGGAGCCTTACAACTACCTGCAGAGGGCCTACTACCAGGTGCCGGAGCCAGCGAGGGTGCTACCCCAAGACGGGTGGCTGTCTTGCTTGGAGCTAACCAGGAGAGGGCAGGATGCTCAGCGCCCGGACTCAGGGCTGGAGTCCTGGGGGCGCGGATAACGGGATAACATTTGAGTGGGTACCATCAAAAGGGCGGCCAGGACTTGTGATGGTCGCGGAGGGAGGGCCAAAAGAGAGTAGGGCGTGAAGCTGCAATGAAGAGGAGTGGGAGTAGATCGAACATGGAGGGAGGGCTCCGCAGTTTTATTTTAGCGGGTCTCGGTGAGTGAACGCAGCCTCTTCCTAGGTATGAAAAACAGAGGGTGAGGGGCCCAAACCAGCCCCAGGACAGGAAGTGTGTGTGTACGTTATGTTCAGGAGTGGGAGTTGGAGTGTGAGTCTTCTCTTGGGGCAGGACCGAGCTTCGGAAAGGCTGAATGAGGGAGGCTAGGTTTGGAGGAGGAAGCGCCACTGAGGCTGAAATCTGGCTCTGTGGCAGGAGACTGCTAATGGTAGCTAATGCCTACGTGGCTGGAGGAGGGCGGGCCTCTAGTTACACACACCTCAGCTCAGGGTCCTAGAGGCCTGCAGATTCTAGTCACTCAAGGTCTTGCCTGCTGCCCCATCTAGTTCAGCCATTCACTTCATTGTCTCCCAAACTGAGACCCTGAGGTCCTCTGCCCATGGCCCACCCACTCCAAAGCTTTCAAACCTCCTTTCTTTCTGTACCAGAGTCCTGGGAACCCCAACATTCTGGCTTCCAAGGGATTTGGTGCTTTCTAGTTGGGACAGTTCTGCTAGGCTGGGCTTCCATAAGGCTCTGGAGGAGGCTGGTGAAGGGACATTGGTCTGAACCCCGTCCCCCTACACCTCCGGGCTCTGACATCTCATCCCTTTGGCTCCTCAGCTGAAGAAGCTGGGCCTGGCAGCCTCTGCAGCACACACCTTCTTTGTGGCAAACCCAACCCACTTGCAGATGCGGGAAGACATGGCTAAGTACAGAAGAATGTCTGGGATCCGACCCCAGAGCTTCCAGGATCTGGAGACGCCCCTGTACTGGGTGAGCCTCTCAGGACTGGCTGGCTGCTGCCATCTCCAGCCCTGTGCAGCTTGAGCATCAGGAGGTCTGGGTACTGTTGCTCAGTGGCTGTCTCGCCCTGGGTGTCAGCTTCCTCTGTGGCCACTAAAGTGTGTGCTGTTCTAATGTTCTGAGGACACATCGTTCTTCCTCAGGTCCATGCAGCAGGACAGGCATTTCATGCTCCAAATAAGCCCATTCCTTTTCCATCTCCCTTTCTCTCTCCCTTTCTCTCTCTCTCTCTCTCTCTCTCTCTCTCTCTCTCTCTCTCTCTCTCGGTTTTGTTTTTTTTATTTTTATTTTTTTTTGAGACAGAGTTTCTGTGTTACCTTGGCTGTGCTGGAACTTGTTCTGTAGACCAGACTGGCCTCAAACTCACATTCGAACTCACAGAGATCCGCCTGCCTCTGCCTCCAGAGGGCTGAGATTAAAGGCCTGTGCTACCACTTTTGCCTGGCCTATCTTTCTTTTTGAAACAGGGTCTCACTGTGTAGCCCTTGGCTGTCCTGGAACTCACTATTGTCTACCAGGCTGGCCTCAAAGTCAATGAGATCCAATTGTCTCTGCCTCCTTGGGCTAGGATTAAAAGCATATGCCACCATGCCCTTTGACCTCCCAATCTTGTTTGACACCCCACACACACACCGACCTTGACCTTGCTCCCTTTCCCCACAGGCAGCCTATGACACTGGCCTGGAGCTACTGGGGCAGCAGGAGGCAGCCCTGGCACTGCCCAAGCTAGAGGAGGCCCTCCAAGGGAGCCTGGCCCATATGGAGAGCTGCCGAGCCGGCTGTGAGGGGCCTGAGGAACAACAGGGGGCTGGAGAGGAGGAGGAGGAGGAAGGGAGCCAGGGGGGCCTGTATGAAGCCATTGCAGGTGAGTGTAGTTGGTTGTTTTTACTCTTTTGCTCTTTAGCTCTTTTGGGGGCCCGCCACCCCGCTCCCAAGTAAATCACACATGGAGGCTTATTATTTCTTATGAATGCCTGGCCTTAGCTTGGCTTGTTTCTAGCCAGCTTTTCTTAACTTAAATCATCCTGTCTACCTTTTACCTCTGGGCTTTTACCTCTCTTATTTCTGTATATTTTTTGTTTGTTTGCTTGTTTGTTTTTCGAGACAGGGTTTCTCTGTGTAGCTTTGGTATCTGTCCTGGCTCTTGCTCTGCAGACCAGGCTGGCCTTGAACTCACAGAGATCTGCCTGGCTCTACCTCCCGAGTGCTGGGATTAAAGACTTGCACCACCACCACCCGGCTTATTTCTATATCTTTTCTTTCCTTCTTACTCCATGGTTTGCTGTGTAACTGGGTGGCTGACCCCTGGAGTCCTCCTCCTTCTCTTGCTCCTAAATCTCTTGCTTCCTCATCCCTCCTTTTCTCCTGTTTATTCTCCCTGCCTGGCAGCCCCTCCTGTCCTTTCTCCTGCCTTGCTATTGGCCATTCAGCTCTTTATTAGACCAATCAAGTGTTTTAGGCAGGCAAAGGAACACAGCTTCACAGAGTTAAACAAATGCAACATAAAAGAATGCAACACATCTTTGCATCATTAAACAAATGTTCCCCAGCAGAAACAAATGTAGCACATCTAAAATAATATTCCACGACAGATGAGGGGCTGGACTGTGTGCTGTGGGAGAGCACGGATGCCGGGGAGGACCATGCACAACCCACGGCTCGTTTGCCTTCTCTGCAGGACACTGGATCCGGGTTCTGCTGTGCCGGCAGCACTGTGTGGCAGATGCAGCCACCCGTCCTGGTCGCAGCTTCCCTGTCCCTGACTTCCTTCCCAGCCAGCTGAGGGGACTGCATGAGGCCTATGCTCAGGGTCAGCTTGGGAAGGGTGGACCCTGGAGGGAAGATGTGTCTCTGCTGCCATTCTGAAGCCCGTCTGTCCCTCCTTTTCCCCACCTGACTCTGCACTGATAGTTCCACTGTCAGGGCCCCTGGGGACCAACGCTTCAGGATGGGGTCCTTTGACACCACTGTGCAAAGCTCAGATGGGGCGCTGGGTCCTTCAGCCCTTGTTGCTTCTCACCTGCCTTTATTTCCTTTATTTCCTCCCCTCTTCCTCTTCTTTGAGCTCTGCTGTTGAAAGGTATGTTTAAGGATGCCTTGGGGCTTCTGGGAGCTGGTGGCCTTTCCAGGTGACCGGCAGCTTTCTTTGTTCTGTCCTGATTGTTGCTGTCCCCTCCCCACCTTCCCCCATCTCCAGTGGGGAATGTGTCTAAGGCCATGGAAAATGCCCTGAGTGTCCTGCTCTTCTACCCAGAGGATGAGGCTGCCAAAAAGGCTCTGAATCAGTACCAAACTCAGTTGGGAGAGCCAAGACCCGGCCCGGGACCACGAGAGGTAATCCCTTGCCCACACTCACTGATCTGATCGGTAGGGCCTGGAGCAAGCCAAACACCCAAGAGTGGGCTGGGTTCTCTACTCCATTCTGGCTTCATTGTTTATTTGATTTATTTGTTTATATTGTTTTACTTTATTGTATGTGTGTGCTATAGGTCAGAAGAGAGCATGGGGATGAGTGTGGTGGCCCACACTTTTAATCTCAGCAACTCTTTAATCCCAGCAACTCGGAAGTTAGAGGCTAGCAGATCTCTGAGTTCAGGGCCAGCCTGGTCTACAGAGTGAGACCTTGTCTCAAAACAAACAACAATGAGAAAGAGGACATGGGATGGGATGGAAATCGCTGGAATGGAGTTAGGATGGTTCTGAACCGCCGGGTGGGTGCTAAGAACTGAACCTGGGTCCTCTGCAAGATCAACAAGTGTTCTTAACTGTTGAGCCCTCTCTCCAACCCAAATTTATTTATTTATTTATTTATTTATTTATTTATTTATTTATTTATTTATTTATATTTTATTTATTTTTTTGAAATAGGGTCTCAATGTGTAGCTCTGGCTTGTGTGGAACTCTACATAGACCAGGCTGGCCTGGAGCTCACAGTGATCTGCCTGCCTCTGCCTCCTGAGTGCTGGGATTAAAGTGTACAAGACCACACTCAGCTCATTCTGGCTTCTTACCCAAGCTCTTTAGGCACTGAAGGGATATCCAAGTCTAGTCTGACCTTTGCCTCAGCTCTGTGCCCCCAAACATCAGACTGTATTCATCCTGGGATTCTATCCCCGCACTATTCTTTCCCCTTAAACTTTTTTTTCTCTCTCTCTCTCTCTTTTTTTTTTCCCGAGACAGGGTTTCTCTGTGTAGCTTTGCACCTTTCCTGGAACTCACTTGGCCTCGAACTCACAGAGATCCACCTGACTCTGCCTCCCGAGTGCTGGGATTAAAGGCATGCACCACCACCGCCCGGCCCCCTTAATCTTTTATCTGCCTGTCTGTGTGCATAAACGTGTATGAGAGTGAGTGAGTGCATGCACAAGCCCATGCACATACAAAGTCTCTCACGTCCACCTTTCTTTCTTTCTTTCTTTCTTTCTTTCTTTCTTTCTTTCTTTCTTTCTTCCTTCCTTCCTTCCTTCCTTCCTTCCTTCCTTCCTTCCTTTCTCTCTCTCTCTCTCTCTCTCTCTCTCTCTCTCTCTCTCTCTCTCTCTTTGGCTTTTTTGAGACAGGGTTTCTCTGTGTAGTTTTGGTGCCTGTCCTGGATCTCGCTCTGTAGACCAGGCTGGCCTCGAACTCACAGAGATCCACCTGACTCTGCCTCCCGAGTGCTGGGATTAAAGGTGTGAGCCACCACCGCTCAGCTCATGTCCATTCTTACTTTGAGCCCAGACACTCTGAAGGTCGACCCATTGCAGCATCCGGCTTGGTGATGGATCTCAAGAGCTTGCAACTGTGCCCTAGAACCCAGGGCTGCCCTGTTCTCCCCCAGCTTTCCCTTCCCTTCTCCTTTATCTCCATTCTCCTGTCTCTGCCCTGCCCAGGACATCCAGCGCTTTGTTCTTCGATCCCTCGGGGAGAAGAGACAACTCTATTATGCCATGGAGCACCTGGGCACCAGCTTCCAGGACCCGGTAAGGAGTTGTGCTCTTCTCACAAGGGTGAGGCACAGTGATGCTGGGCATTCATATGCCGCTGTGGTCAGCAGCAGTGCCTACGTGCCCACAGCCGCAGACGTACAGAACTCCGGCATCCCAGGTTCCCAGGGACCTGCACAGTGTGGCTACAGTTAAAACAGCCGTGGGATCATGCATGGCTAAGAATCAGGCTCTCCTGCTCTGCTCTGCTCCCCTCTCCCCCCACCCCACAATCTTTCTCTCTCTCCAGGCCTGGCTCTTCTATCTCCCTCCCCCGCCTTCCCTTCCTAATAAAGTTCTAAAAAAATCAGGCTCTCAGCAAATACCCTCTGGTTACCTGTTTCCTTACCCAGTTTCTTTACCCGTCAATCGTGAAGGTCACACACGTTTCACAGTCCTGTTGAAGCTCTGCCATCTGACAAAACAGTGCAGAAAGCCTCACTGCTGCTGACTCCATTCCCCTCCCTTAGTTATGAGGACCAATTCCAGTGCCAGCATTATGAAGCCGGGACTTAGCATAACGCAGTGGTTTTCAATTGACTTTTTGAGGACTTGGATGACTTAGTGATGAGTGCTTCCCTAGCACACATACATGCACAGGGTTCTAGTTCTATGTAGCATTGCAAAAAAGAAAAAAAAAAAGCATTGCAGAAAGAGAAAGAAAGAAAGAAAAGAAAGAAGGAAGGAAGGAAGGAAGGAAGGAAGGAAGGAAGGAAGGAAGGAAGGGAGGAAAGGTATTTTGGACTCGATAGTTCTTTGTTGAAGGAGGGAATGGAGCTGTCCTCCTCAGCTTTGATGGGTCTTCAGCTGCTGTCCTGACCTTTTCCTAGGTGTCAATAATACACTGATAGCCCTTAAGTCATGAGATCAATAGTTTCCAGACGTTGTCTAATGTCTCCTGGGGGTCAGATCACTCACAGAGAGCTTCTGGATAAAGTGAGGGCTGTAAAGCTAGTTTAAGTCCTATTCTGTCACTCACAAGCTGTGTCAAGCGGACCCTACGATTCGACCTTGCTGTCTCCGAACCCTCACCTGGAAAGTGAGCACGTCAGAACCACCATTCATTCCATTAGAATTTACCAACTATTGCAAGCTCTAAGCTACAGAATCTCACTGCAAGTATAAAGCTTTTAGCGCCTGGCAAACAGTAAGTGTGATGATGGAAGTCACAGTTTATTACAGTCGGGTCTGTAACTCGAGGCTGTCGTGTGTGAGGTCGCCCCGGCACTGGCCTGCCCCACTTTGCCTTCCTCTGGAAGCTGGAAGGCCTTAACATCGATTAAAGTCAGGAATCCCAGGAGCTAGACAGAGGGTGATGGCGCTGTTCTTGACTGTCACAGGATTCTTGGACCCCAGCAACGCTCATCCCTGAGGCGCTGAGAGAGAAGCTCAGGTAGGTGGTGGCCCGTGGTGGGGGCCACTTGGCCCATGCGGGGAGGTGGAGGATGGGTCTGCACCATCCCCTGAGTATGTCTCTCACCCCTGAGAGAGGATCAAGAGAAGAGGCCCTGGGACCATGAGCCTCCACAGCCGAAGTCCATGACTTACTGGAAGGGTGAGTTCCTTAGTATGTGTGGAATTGGGGGACAAGAGGTGGAAGTGGGGGACGCAGGAGGGGGGAAGATCAGGGGGCAGAAGTGAGGGCCTGGAATCTGCCAACTGCTGCCCTTCAGGTGAGCCCCAGTGACCTTTGACCCCACTCTTCCCCTCGTAGATGTCCTTCTCCTGGAGGGTGTAACCCTCACCCAGGATGCCCAGCAGCTGAATGGGTCGGAGCGAGCTGTGTTGGATGGACTATTGACTCCAGCTGAGTGTGGGGTTCTACTGCAGTTGGCCAAGGTACGATGGTGTGTGGTTCAGCCACCTATTCCTTTGCTCTTGGCCTATGTCCGCCCAGTGTTCTATCTGCCGCCTCCTCTCTCTCTCTCTTTTTAAATTTATTTATCTTTATGTGTGTTGGTGTTTTGCCATGGATGTTGGGTCCCCTGGAACTGGAATTACAAACAGTTGTGAACTGCCATGTGGGTGGTGGGAATTGAACCCCAGTCCTCTGGAAGAGCAGTCAGTGCTCTTAACCACTGAGCCATCTCTCCAGCCCCATCAAGGTGGTTTTTTTTTTTGTTTTTTGTTTTTTGTTTTTGGTCTTTTGAGACAGGGTTTCTCTGTGTAGCTTTGCCCCTTTCCTGGAACTCGCTTTGGAGACCAGACTGGGCTCAAATTCACAGAGATCCACCTGCCTCTGCCTCCCGAGTGCTGGGAGTAAAGGCCACCACCGCCTGGCTCTTTTTCCTCTTTTTATTTATTATTTTTTTGCATAAACATGATGCGTTTATTCAGGATATTCTCTTCATATTACCTCATCTAAAGTTAATTGCTAACAAAGTCTATTTTAATCTATATTGATAGTGTGAAAACAGGCATGGCATAAAGACAAAGGCTCCTCCTGATTTTAGAGGTTGTCTTACTATGGAGTTGTCCTTTCATAACATTTTTACTGTCGGTTCTGGGTGAACCAGGGTGGCCTCTTCCAGTGTCATTAACAATACTTTTGCCCTGATCCTGTTCTGAGGGTGTCTCTCCTGTGGACAGTGTCTGTAGAAGGAGCTTTAAAATGGTTCCTTAAGCTGGGTGGTGGTGGCACACGACTTTAATTCCAGAACTCAGGAGGCAGAAGCAGGCAGGTCTCTGCAAATTCAAGGCCAGCCTGGTCTACAGAGTGAGTTCCAGGAAAGGCGCAAAGCAACACAGAGAAACCCTGTCTCGGAAAGGAAAAAAAAAGTTCCCTAATCAATAAAATAAAGGGATAAAACAAAACAAAAAAAATTAAAAATAAAACAGTTCCCTTTGGCCAGACAGTGGGGGCACACAACTTTAATCCCAGCAGCTGGGGAGGCAGAAGCAGGCAGATCTCTGTGAGTTAGAGGCCAGCCTGGTCTACAGAGCGAGTTCCAGGACAGCCAGGACTACACACAGAAACCCTGTCTCAAACAAAAAAAACAAAACAAAACAAAAATGGTTCTCTTCTTTCTTCCATTTTGAGACAGAGTCTCACTGTGTAGACCAGGCTGGCCTTGAATTCAGAGTCCACCTGCCTCTACCTCCTGAGTGCTGGGATTAAAGGCCTGTTCGACCACACCTGGCTCCCCCTTCTTGATTCCTTATTTATAGTCTCCTGGAGCACTTTCTCAGAGCAATAGCCACAGAAGACATGTTTCTGCTTCAGGTGACCACATTCAGGACAAATGTCTAAATTGTTCTTAATAAGGTCTCCTAAGACCTCGTCTCCTACCCGTTCACTTCAACCCCTCATCTGTTTTGGGAGCTGCCATCCAAAAGCTACTATCTAAAAGGCTGGGGCTTTCTGTCCCCATGAGTATCATTTGCTAGATCTGTGAGTATGGATGGACCCTGGACTGCTAATGCCCCCAGAGGACCACAGCAGCTTCCAGAGCTCCCAAATGGTCCAGCGTGCACTGCAGGAGCCATATTCCTCTGCTTCCTTTCCTTCATAACTTAGCTGATGCAGATAGCGTGAGTGCTCTTATTTGAGACAGGGTCTTGCTGCGTTGCCCAGGCTGGCCTTAAATTCAGGATCCTCCTATCAGCACCCCACCTAAACCTTAAGTGCTGGAAATGACAGCCTTGCAGGTGTATGCCACCACATCTGGCCAGGGCAGATGTGCTTTACAAAGACTAGGAAGAAAAGACAGAATGGAAGAGCAGAGATGTTGGTGTCTATACACAGAAGGTTTCTTGGTTCCCTGACAGTTCAGATGGCGGCAGGCGTCCTTTCCCGGGCATTTCATCCTCTCCTAGTCTGGGATGAGTGACCCATGCTCACATGCTGAGGCTCTCATGATGCTTCACTCCAGACTTGGACTCATTCATTACGTATTCCTGGAGTACCTGCTGTGGACTAGAAATGGCTAGATGCTAGGGGAAGGTGGACGAGCAAAGACTGCCCTTTAGAGACATGTGGAGGGAGGGAAACCAAGGTGGAGGCATGGTTAGAGCAGGTCTAAGTTCTGCAAGGAAGTGTGTACACTAACAATGCAGAGGCCTTGGCAGCTGATGGAGGGCTGATACTCCAGTTCAGTCCTACACCGCTCTTGCTGTAGTTTGCAGTGCTGGGGGGCGGGGTCGTCACGTCCACGGTGGGTGTCGGTGTCGCACATGCCAGCCTTACCCGTTTGTTGTCGTCCTAGCTACCGGGAAGGCTAAGGCAGGAGGATTGCTTGGGCTGGGGAGTTTGAAGCCAGCCTGAGCAACATAAAGAGATCCAAGGGGAGGAGAAAGCGGAGGAGAGAGAAGGCAGAAAGGAAGAAGGAGGGGCTAGAGAGAAGGCTCTATGAGATGGCTAGAAGCACTGACAACTCTCCCAGAGGACCAGGGTTCAATTCCTACCACATGGTAGCTCACAACCATCTGTAATTCCAGCTCCAGGTGATCTGAAACCAAGATCTACATGCAGGCAAAACATCCATACACATAAAAAAGGATAACAAAAACTTTTAAAAAAAGCGGGGGGGGGGGGGGTGCTTTCCGTGAACTGCAGGAAAAGATGGGTTAAAGGTGTGGAGCCAATCCAGTAGTTACCTGTTTATTTAAATGTCTGTGAGTTGGTTTCCCATCTGTAAAGTGGCATTTACCGCGTTTCTATCTTAGTGGTGTCCCGAGGCGTGAATACATTAGTATATTGTGAAGCCTTTAGGAGAATGAGGAAAGCGCTCAGGACGCAGTTGCCGGTACTCTGCGGTCTGTTATCAAGAGGGGAGAGGGAGAGAGCCGAGAGTGATGGCTATCGTGGAGAAGGCCTTCTCTTCCTCCCGAGCCTCAGCTTTGTTGGCAGATGGTGGACAGCTGCGGTGGATTTCGGCGTTCACTTCCGAGTGAGTGCAGACAATCCCAGAGCGCCATCCTGTGGACTCAGGTGCCCCCTCTAGTGGCAGTTTTTAGAAGACAATGGTAGAGGAAACGAATAATCTTAGTGCTGTGGCCTTAGCTTCTGGCTGTATTCAAGGGAATGAGGAGAGGCTCCAGGGAACCAAGAGAGGGGAACAGATGAGAGAGACAAGGAGTACTGGGGAATAAAAGTTTGAAAAAGATAAGTTTGCAGAAGATAATGAGAAGACCACACCAGGGGTAATCTCGAGACGTCTTTCCGTTCCTTAACTTAGTGTGGCCTCAGGACCTTTGCATGTTTCCATTTCACACATTCAAGTGGTATCACTGCAACATTTGGTTTTAATTTAGATGTTGCCTCGTTAAGGAGCTGTGGATGAGCACTCATAAAATTGCAACCCTGTTTTAATTTTCATATCACTTATCACCATCTGGATTTTTTTCTATTTAATTGTTATCTTTTTTTAAAATTTTTTAAAAAGATTTGTTACGTATATAGAAGAGGGCGCCAGATCTCATTACAAATGGTTGTGAGCCACCATGTGGGTGCTGGGAATTGAACTCAGGACCCCTGGAAGAGCAGTCGGTGCTCTTAACCTCTGAGCCATCTTTCCAGCCCCCCCCTTTTTTTTTTAAGAAACAAGCCAAGCTAAGGCCAGGCATTCATTTATTTATTTATTTATTTATTTATTTATTTATTTATTTATTTATTTGAGCTGAGGATCGAACCCAGGGCCTTGTGCTTGCTAGGCAAGTGCTCTACCACTGAGCTAAATCCCCAACCTATTTGTTATCTTAAAACATAAATCCTAGGGGCTGAGGAGGTAGCTGATTTGGTAGAGGGCTTGCCTAACACACACAAATCCCTGGGTTTGGTCTCTAGCACCTCATAAACCAGGTATAGTGGCACAGGTCTGTAACCAGCACCTAGGAGGATGAGGCAGGAGGATCAGGAATTCAGCACTGTCCTCAGCAGCATATCAAGTTTAAGGCCATCCTGGGCTACATGAGACACCACCTAAAAAAGCTAACAGCCAGTGTATATAAACCTATAGTTCGGTGTATAGCCAGCCCCGTGGTGGAGACTGCTTAGCATGGGCTAGCCCCGAGGTTTGATCCCAGCACTGCAAAAGAGGAAGAGGAGGTAGAGGTGGGAGCTAGACGGCTTGGGTGACTAGGTGGACTCATAGGGGTGAGGTTCGTATGTCAGGGTAACAAGGGAGCGGCACTCATACAGATTCAACAAGTCGGCTGCAAGATGAACGTCTGCAGGGCGTGGCAGTTGATTCCCTCCCATGATCCCAGCGCTTGGGAAGTTGGGGCAGGGAGACGGCTGCGAACTTGAGGCCAGAAGGCCACACATTGACTTCCAGGCCAGTCTTGGCTAGAGAATGATACCCTGTCTGAAAAGAAAAAAAAATCCCGTGGATAGACATCCAAACCTGGGGAGACCCCAGGAGACATGAGTCACGGGAGGCAGTCGGGTAGTAGGGATCCGGCCTCAGAGGCCGTGGAGTCATGGAGCCCATCAATGGGATGAGGTCAGTGCTGTCTGGGTACCTCAAGCTTCATGCCAGAACTGGCCTGTCAGACTTCCTGTTGGGCCCTGCTGCAGAAAGACTCCCGTCTCCCCATTGCAGGGTAACCCAGTACTTCCTGCCCCAGGCCCCCCCTCTCTTCAGCCACTCTTACTATCTCAAGACCCCCTCTCCCCACTGTGGGATGCTCTCCAGGGCAATGCCCACATAGTCCCCTTGGTAAGTAGCTTTCCAGAACTTCTTTGAGAGTGACAATCCAGAAAACCAGGACAAGTGACATTCTCTGGGAAAGGGCCACAGGTCAGGAAAAAGTCACAGGGGATTTCTGGAAGTTCCTAGTCAGCCCCAGGACTGAGAAGGCCTGAAGGAGAGCCTTGGAGCCATGTGGCAGTGAGGTATGCCAGGAATGACTCGCTCTATAAACCCTTTCTCCTTTAGGATGCAGCTGAGGCTGGGGCCAGGTCTGGCTATCGTGGCCGCCGCTCACCCCACAGTCCTCATGAACGCTTTGAGGGGCTCACAGTGCTCAAGGCTGCTCAGGTAAGAGGAGGCCCGGTCTGATGCCCAGTACTTGAGAAGCAGGGCTGTGTCCGGAGGCTGGATACCGAGGCCTGGGCTTTTGTGGAGGAATTCTCTGGGGACCTAGATTATTTCTTCTCGGTCCATCATGGAGAAAGGGTGTATTCTGAGACCTGAGGCCCTGGTGTGCCATAGAGTTGCTGAAGGAGGAGTGTGGGCTACTGGACAGACAGTAGACCCACATAGGAGAGTGGTGTCAGACACACGGGGCTGATGTTAGGCCTGCCTTCCCCGGCCTCTCTCCCCGCCTGCAGCTGGCCCGGGCTGGGACAGTGGGCAGGCCAGGTGCTAAGTTGCTTCTGGAGGCGAGTGAGCGAGTGCGGACCTTGACCCAGGCTTACTTCTCTCCGGAAAGGCCACTGCATCTTTCCTTCACCCACCTGGTGTGCCGAAGTGCCATCGAAGGTAACCATCAGGGAAGCCCATCTGTATGGCTCTAGTCTTCACGGCAGTCCCCTGCTGGCCTAACTGGGGGCAGGGAGCTTCACCCCAGGAGCTACAGGCATGGGCCCTGGGGCCATGGTGGGGACCCTGATTTATTCACTGGATCCATTTACATCCTAGGTGAACAAGAGCAGCGCATGGACCTGAGTCACCCAGTGCATGCGGACAACTGTGTCCTGGATCCCGACACTGGTGAATGCTGGCGGGAGCCCCCAGCCTACACCTATCGAGACTATAGGTGGGTAGCCTCTCCAGGGACTGGGAGGTAGGCACACAAGGCCCAAAGGCTGTCTGTATTGCCAGGCCTGGGTCTGGGTTGGGGAGGGGGGTCTCACTGCCTCCTGTCTTCTCTACTTTCCAGTGGACTCCTCTACCTCAATGATGACTTCAAAGGAGGCGACCTGTTCTTCACACAGCCCAACGCCCTCACTGTTACGGTAGGGGGTTGGGCCCAGCTGCCGGGTCAGGATTCAAAACAGAAGTTCTCCAAAGGCAAATGCAGGGAAATGGCCAGGGCCACCTTAACCCTGTCCCTCCCCGCCCTTCTAGTCCTGCTGGCCACTGGACCGCATTCAGGGCTTTCTGCAGAGGTGGACTGAGCCTCACAGAAGATCTCTAAATGTCCCCCACCCGCCTTCCTAGTTTGCCTTACCTCCTAAGGGTGGCTGAGCATAGGTATGGGATACATACTTGTAGTCCCAGCTGTTGAGGAAGCTAAGGTTGGAGGACCCCCAAACCCCAGGAGTTCAAGGTCAGCCTGGACAATGTATCAAGACACCTTCTAGAAACAAAAGCAACCCCGGGCCAGTGAGGTAGCACAGTGGGAAAGGTGCTCACCCCTAAGCCCGGGCGACAACCTGAGTTTGGTCTCCAGAACCAATGCGGTGGCAGGAGAGAACCAGTTTCCACAAGTTGCCCTCTGACCTCCACACCACACTGCACCCTTCACCCCCACCTCCAAGAAAAGTAATAAAAACTCAGAACAAAAACAGAACAAGGTGGGTGGGGCTCAAGAGATGGCTCAGTGGCTAAGAGAACAGGGCTCTTCTTGCAGAGGAGCGGGTGTGGGTCCCAGCATCCACATGGTGGCTCACAACCACCTCTAACGATAGTTTGGGGGATCTGACACCCTCTCTGGCCTCCCATGACCGGGCAGCAGTGGAGCTAGCTATTAGTACAGGCACAGACAGGGCCACTGGACTAGACTTCAGATTGGGGTTCTTAACACTTTGGAAATTCACTTTCCTAACTAAGGGTGACAGTAACAGTACCCATTATTGTTGACATTGTTGTTGTTGTTGTTATTATTAACTGTAAACAGGGTCTTGCTACATAGCCCACATTAGCCTTGAATTGACTATATAGCTAGCCCTGGCTGCTCTTGAATTTACAGCAATCCTCCTGTTGTGGCCTTCTGGGTGCTGAGATTATAGACATGCACTACCCCAAGTGACTGACTTTTGGTTTGGGAGATAAGGTCCCATTGTGTAGCCCTGGCTGGCCTGGAACTCACACGTAGATCAGGCTGGCTGTGAACCACAGAGATCTGCCTGTTTCAGCTTCTCAAGAGCTATGCCACCTTGCCTGGCTTTGCACCCACATAATTTGTGGAGTGCAGATGTGTGCATGCCACAGTGCACAAGTGGGGATCAGAGCACACCATCAGGTGTCATCCTTACCCCGTCTCTCCCTCACATCTGGGTGTGGCGGTGTTGGGATTACAGACTTGAGCTCCCTCACCTGGCTTGTATGTGGGGACCGGGGATCTGAACTCGGATCCTTACACTTGCACGGCAACTACTTTACCCACTAAGCCATCTTCCCAGCACCATGAGAAGTAGTTTTTAAAAATGTTGCTTTACTTTACGTGGGCATCTGTGTGTGCATGTGCAAGGGGTGGGCGGAGGGCAGGGTGCATGCCACACACAGAGGACAACTTGTAGGAGTTGGTTCTCTGCTTCCACCCTGTGGAAGTTCTAAGGACTGAACTCAGGTTGTTGGGATTGGTGGCACCTTTACCCCGAGCCATCTCTCTGACCCGATAAAAAGTAATTTACAGCTGGGCGGTGGTGGTGCACACCTTAATCCCAGCACTCAGGAGGCAGAGGCAGGCAGATCTCTGTGAGTTCGAGGCCAGCCTGGTCTCCAAAGCGAGTTCCAGGAAAGGCGCAAAGCTACACAGAGAAACCCTGTCTTGAAAAAAAAAAAAAAAGTAATTTATAGAATATGCTTAAAAGAACGTAAAAGAACGAGCCAATGCCTTGTATTATTAAACAGTTAGTGAATGTTAGGTGTCCTTATTGTCCTTGGTCATGGAGATTTCTACACCTGGGCCTAGAAATGGGCAAGAAGGGGGCAGGCATGGCAGTACACACCTGTGACCTGTCATAGGGGAGCTGAGGCAGGAGTTCCAGGCCAGCACAGAGGCCTAAGCAGAGAGGAGCAACTGTCTTCTGTGTACTCAGGTACAGTCTAGGATTTCCTTAGGGTGGAAAGGCGTCGAAGGGCCTCGTCACCTTCCGTCCCACTGGTGCTGCTCTAGGGCCCTGGGAGTACTTCACTCCAGGCTCCAGGACAGGGACCCTCCAGGAGGCACCTGCCCCCTTTGGCTTCCATCTCCTCCAGCCTTGCATTCTCCCTCCCTAAGTTAAGGCCAGTTTCTCATTTGCCCCAAGCTAGTCCCTGTGGTGATACTTTATTTGTGCACCCCAATAAAGCTTATCTGAGGATCAGAGGAAAAAGCCAGCCACTAGATTAAACAGAAGTCAGGCAATGGTGGCACATGCCTAAATCCTAGCACTTGAGAACTCTTGTCTTTGCTTGGGGTTAAAGGTGTGTGCCACCACGCCTGGCTCTGTTCCCAGTGTGGCCTTGAACTCACAGAGATCCAGACGGATCTCTGCCTCCTGATAGGATTAAGGGTGTGCCACCACTGTCTGGCCTCTATGTCTAATCCAGGGGCTGGCTCTGTCCTCTGATCCCCAGATAAGTTTTATTTGTTAGAGCACAAATAAACTACCACCCCAAGTCCCTGAGTTAGTGAGGGGTAATGGACAGGAAGTCTGATGCTGTGTTTCCCCCACCCCTCAGGCTCAGGTTCGTCCTCGATGTGGGCGCCTCGTGGCCTTCAGCTCTGGTGGTGAGAACCCCCACGGTGTGTGGGCTGTGACACGGGGACGCCGTTGTGCCCTAGCTCTGTGGCACACATGGGCGCCTGAGCACAGGGAGCAGGTGAGGAGGTGTGGGGTAGGAGGACATGAAGGGAGGGGGTCACTGCGGAAACTTGTGGAGCTGTTGGCTGGCCCAGGGAAGGTGGATGCCAAGCACTGAACCATAGCTTTATCCACCCCCAGGAGTGGGTAGAAGCCAAAGAGCTGCTGCAGGAGGAAGATGAAGAGGGGGAGGAGGAGGAAGAGGAGGAAGAGGAAGAAATTCTCAGCAGAGACCCTTCCCCAGAACCCCCAAGTCACAAGCTTCAGCGGGCCCAAGACAGGGCTGGGAAGCTACTCCGGGTCCGAGAAGAGCTGTGACTGGCTGAGCCAACTTCTTAGGGATATGGCCACTTGACTTGGGAAGGAACCAATGCGAAGGCCTGTGTGACATCAGGAACAGAGTAGCTTGCTCTGTCTCTTCCGTCTACCACCGTGGGGATCTACAAGGGCCACCAAGCCCTGGACTCACAAGCTTACTACACAGACTTAGACTAGAGCCCAACAGGCCCAGAAGCCAGATCTGGCCCAGGCTGAGGGACCTGCAGGGTCGCTAGGACAGACAAAGATCATTATGCCTCCCTGAAAGGCACGGCAAGGATTGAAGGTTAACTCCTAATGAGGAAGACCCAGAGGAGACAATGCCATCCTCTCCCAACCTGTGCAATAAAGAACATGACGATCCCCAGCCAGGGCCTGGTCTGGTCTAGCTCCGCTTCTGTGGCTGCTGGAGGTGGGGTGGCTAGGGGCTGGCCTGGGAGGAGACAGGTGGTGTCTTTGGGCCTCCCAGAGGCGGAGCCATGGGAGCCTGGGATTTGTCAGGGAAATCTCAGCCACCTGCTGTCTCATGCAAATAGACCCATGTGCCCATCACCACCACCACAGCTGCTCCTTGGGTCTTCAACTCTGTCATCTGTCAAGCCCTGTCATCTTTTCCTGAATATGGGTGAGAGGGTAGCCTGATCCCTCTGGCTCCTACCTTCACAGTCCAGTAAGACCCCAGGAATCATGTGAGAAAGCGTGAAGACAGGACTCCCCTCCCCCAGCCTAGAAGCAGGGTACAGGGTTCCGTTCTCTTTGTAGTCCTTTCTTTGCCCACAAGGCAGGGGCACATCAGCCCAGCTCCCCCCTGGATCAACTCCCCCAACTAGGATCAGGCCCAGGGGCAGCTGGTTGGGGCTGTTGGGGCTTGTCGAGAAAAAGGATTATCCAGATCAGCCCCTTCTAATCTCAGCTTCTGACTGTACCCTCTCCCCCCACAGCCCTCAAGGAGGGAACATGGCTTGGGGTGTTGACAACAGGGTCATCCATCGCCCGTCTGTCCTGGCTCCTGGCCCGCTTGCTGAACAGGTCTGCACTGCCAAGATCATGACCACAAGTTAGAGCTAGGGCCTGGGGGTCACTGGAGCTGTGTGTGGCTGCTCTTGTTCTGTTCCTCTCCCCAAACCCAACCAGTAATCCTCACAGCTTTGCTCTGATCTGTGGGCCTGATGCTCTTATCTCTGCTGGCAGACTGACCATAGAGTCTCCCCCTATTCCCCCCTTCTAGTGGCTGGATGGGGGGGGGGGTTACTGTTCTTCTCTGGCTCACAGGCCTGCTCCCCACCCCTCCAGGCTGGCCCAAGTCTCTGGAAGCCACACACCTCCCTCCCTGGCCTCTCCCCCACCCCCACCAGCTGATTTCATTTGCCTGACGTGGTTGGTGTTGGCCTTACCCTTCCCTGCCAGTCCCCCCTCCCAGTCGGGGCCAGGCCAGGCCAGCTCCTCTGGCAGCAGAGGGGCAGGTGACAGGCAGGCATCGCAGCTGAGAGAGTCAGGAGGCGCCTGGGAAGCGGAAACCTGGGAGAAGTCCAGCCAGAGCCCAAGTAAGAGGGAGCTGGCCGGCTCTGCCCTCTGGGATTGGGGGCCCACAGGGAGGGCTCAGGCAGGGCTGGGACTGATGCACAGGACCTAGCTCAGGAGGAAGGGGAGCCCCCTCACTTTTCAGGAGTCATGTAGGATGTAAAGGACAGCAACAGTGGTCTGATGGGGACTCCCCAACACCTATTCCGTGTTCCTGGCAGGAGCCAGAACTACCCCTCGACCTGGGCACCATGGGGGAGATGGAGCAGCTGAGACAGGAAGCGGAGCAGCTCAAGAAGCAGATTGCTGTAACCCCAGAGCCCTCATCCTGGGGACCCCGGAAAACAGAGCTCAAGACATGTGGGAGTGTGGCCTGGGAGGGGTTGGGGGGTTGGGCTCACTCTTGGGTGATTCAGAGACTTTAGATTTGGACCACCCCCCAACTGCAGAGCCCCATGCCCACTCATGTGTGCGGTGCATGTGTGTGCCCCCTACCCTACCACAGCCTCCTTGATGCCTGCTTTCCCCGCAGGATGCCAGGAAAGCCTGTGCCGACATCACCCTGGCTGAGGTGAGACTCTCTACCCCTCTGAAGCAGGACATGAGGGGAGGGGAGGGAGGGGACTGAATGAGTACTTCCTGACCAGCAACACACTGCTGCCTGAGCTTGTAGCACAGCCTGTCCTTAGAGTGAGGAAAGACACTCATGAATGAATTCAACAAACATCTATTAAGATCTGCTCTGGGTCGGGCATTATACTGGATGCTGAAGACAGAGACACTGGTCTTGTCCCTTTCATCCTTAGCAGTAAGGATGGAGGGGGTGTGCAGGATTTCTCATAGACTTGAATTGACGGTTGTCTAAGACTGCATTTCATCCATTCTAAAATGCTGTTTCTTCAGATTTCTCTAAAACTGAGCTGCATCTGACAATACATGACACCGTGTTAGCCTATTGTTTCTTTCTTGGTGATACACAAAATAATAGTGTTTCTAGAACCGACAGTAAGTACCAAGCCCTGCTGGGCGGCACAAGGCTTGGAATCCAGCTACATGGAAGGCTGAGGCAGGATTGAAAAGCCAAGACATGCCTGGGCTGCAGAGTGCTTTTAAGACCAGCCTGTCTCAAAATCAAAAGTAAAAAGTTGAGCTAGGAAAAAATTTTAAGAAGAAGACATGAAGTTGAGGCGGGGAGTAGGAGGTGAAGGGTCAATCTGGGAGGAGCTGGAAGTAGCGGTGAATGTGATCCAAATGCATTGCATGCATGTATGAAATTATCAAGTAGTTAATAGAAATACATTTTTAAGAAAGTAAAAAGGGTCTGGGGATATATTTCAGTGGGGGACTTCTGAGCTAGCACAGCTGAGGTCCTCGGTTCAATCCCCAGTACTGAGGGGGAAGGAAGAAAATAGAATCAATTATATTAAATATGTTCATAAGAGTAAACATCATGAGAAAGGTACTGTGCTAGATGCTTAAATACATAACTTTATATGATTCCCATGGCAACTCTGTAAGATAATAGGCTCATGGAAAGGTGTGATTTGCTGAAGTTGACAAGGTATGACAGACTTAATCTGTGGACTCTGTAGGCTTACCAACTGGGAGGGAGGCTGCTGTGGTTGAAGGGGTGGAGATCTGGAATTCAGCAGGGGTAGTCCCGGTGATGCCAATGCCTTGGAACCCATGGGTGTTGGCTATGTGTTACTGGTGTGTGAGGACAGGCACCGATCAGTCTCATGTCACCTGTGTCTCTCTTCCCAAGTTAATGACCAGTGACCTCATACCAACAGCTTGAGACTGACCAAGGTGGGAATATCTCCATGTTAGCCATTCCTCCCCCTCAATCTGGAGACACCGTGCCTAACACTTACCTCTGCTGTTGAGCAGCTTGCCAAAAGCTATGCCAGCACCTGTCTACCACAAGAGGCCCGCCTGGTCACTCCAGGCCAGGGACCTCTTTGATGCTGAGGAACCTGCTAAAGTGTCTGGTCGCTAGCTGGAGCTTGCACAGAGCAGGGGATGTGGCAGACACGTGAACCCCGACCCTCCTTTCTCTTGCAGCTTGTGTCTAGCCTAGAGGTGGTGGGACGAGTCCAGATGCGGACACGGAGGACATTAAGGGGACACCTGGCCAAGATCTATGCCATGCACTGGGCCACTGACTCTAAGTGAGGATTCGAAGGGGTCTAAAAGGGAGGGAGAGGCGGGGAAAAGAGGTAAGGATGACATAGATGCCCTTTCTCCAGGCTGCTGGTAAGTGCCTCGCAGGATGGGAAGCTGATCGTGTGGGACACTTACACCACTAACAAGGTACCAGCCCTTTCTATGACCATCCTCCAGGAAGGACCCTCCATCCTTCCTAGGGTTGCCACGCCCAATCTCTGTCCTGTTCACCTGAAGCTCAGGTCCTGCCTGCCCCAAATCTACCCTCTCTGCAGGTACATGCTATTCCACTGCGTTCCTCCTGGGTCATGACCTGTGCCTATGCACCATCAGGGAACTTTGTGGCATGTGGGGGGCTGGACAACATGTGTTCCATCTACAGCCTCAAATCCCGTGAGGGCAATGTTAAGGTCAGCCGGGAACTCTCGGCTCACACAGGTGAGAGGCCTCCTCTTTTCCTATGTAGGGGTCATGGAAGTCCAGGCCCCTGGCCAGTTATGACCCTGAGCCAGGGCACTGTCCTTCTAACCACCTCTAGGTTATCTCTCCTGTTGCCGCTTCCTGGATGACAACAACATTGTGACCAGCTCTGGGGACACCACGTGGTAAGGGTTGAATGCCATGGGTGCAGAGGATTGGAAGGTCGTCCTGTCCTGGGCAACTGTGACATTTCTCTGTGATGGGCTCCTTTTCTCCTGGCAGTGCCTTGTGGGACATTGAGACAGGACAGCAGAAGACGGTGTTTGTGGGGCACACTGGAGACTGTATGAGCCTGGCTGTATCTCCAGACTACAAACTTTTCATTTCGGGAGCTTGTGATGCCAGCGCAAAGCTCTGGGACGTGAGGGAAGGGACCTGCCGCCAGACTTTCACTGGCCATGAATCAGACATCAATGCGATCTGTGTGAGTGTCTCTTCATGTGTGCCCTTCAGGAACTCCCTTAAACCCTAACACACATCTCTGACCCACTTCCACAGCACCCCTAAGCCCTTTCCTTAGTCTTTTTTAAAAATAATTTTACCTTTATAGGAGTTTTAAAACCAATGACAAGAAATCCCATGTCTGCTTCACCCAGATTCACTGTGAACAGTTTGCCACATTTGCTTACCGTTGTCTCTAGACACACATGAGCACACACTCACTCACACTTGGATCCTCCCCTGTTCTCTGTGTGTCTGGTGTGAAGCACTGGAGACCCAACTCAGATCTTTCCACATGCAAGACAAATGCCCTATCAGCAAGCTGCACTCTAGGGCCTTATTCCTAGCTCCTTTGAGAGTATGTTACACATATCATGGCTCTGTGCCCCTTAAATACTTCTTAGAGGGTAGAAGAGGGTATTGGATTCCCTGGAACTGCTTCGTCAGTTATGAGCTGTCATGTATGTGGGTGCTGGGACCCAACGGAACTTGGGTCCTCTGCAAGAGCAAGTGTTCTTAGTTGCTAAGCCATCTTTTCAGCCCTAAGTAACAAGTTTAAAAAAAAAAAAATCCCCCTTAAGACAAGGAAGGTCTCATTATATAGCTCTAGCTAGGTTGGATTTGCTATGTAGACCAGGCTGGTCTCACACTCAGAGATCTGTCAGCCTCTACCTCCCAAGGGCTGGGATTAAAGGTGTGTGCCACCATGACATGCCCAATTTTTAATTTTTTAAAAAATTATCTTGAGTGTGTATAGTGCATGTGTGGGACTAGTCAGAAAACAGATTTGAGGAGTCTGTTCTTTCCTTCTACTGTGGGTTCTGGGGATTAACCTCAGGTCATCAGGCATCAGGCTTGTGTAGCAAGTCCTTTTACCCAACTGAGCCCTCTAGCCACCCCCAAATGTTAAATTAACTTTTTACTTTACTTTCCTTTTTTTTTTTTTTTGAGTCAGGGTCTCTCTGTGTAGCTCTGGCTGTCTTAGAACTTACTCTGTAGACCACGCTGGCCTTGAACATACAGAGATAGCCTGCCTCTGCCTCCCCAGTGCTGGGATTAAAGGCCTGTGCCACCACGCCAATCCTACACATTTTATTTTTACCATGCTGGAGAATGAACCAAGGTTAGGCCTAGTGAGCTGTATATCCAGGCCTTTCTTTCAGCTTTTGAGACTGGGTTGGCAATGCTTTACCAGAGGCCACTTTATAACTCAGGCAGGCCTCAGGCTTACAATCTCCTCCCTCAGCCTTCAGAGTTCTAGGAACTCAACTTATATTTCTTGACAGTCTCACCCTGGAGCCCAGGCTAGCATTGAACTTGAGGCAATTCTCCTGCCTCAGCCTCCCAAGTGCTAAGATTACAGGTATAAGTGGCCATTCCCAGCTACAGTATAAGTTTTATGTATATGAGTGTTTTGCCTGCATGTATGTCTGTACACCACATACATGCCTGACACCTGTGGAGGTAAGGTGTCAGGTCCTCTGGAACTGGAGTTACAGATGGTTGTGAGCCACCATGTAGGTGTTGGGAAATGAACCTGGTCCTCTGCAAGAGCAATCAGTGCTCTTAAGTCCTGAGCTACCTCTCCAGCCCAGTATAATTTGTAAAATCCAGGAAATTCAACATTTACAGAATACTGTAGCTCATACTCAAATTTAACCAGTTATCTCATAAATGTCCTTATTAGCAATGTTTTTCTTCCCAGAACCTGGTCCAGAAACATGCATATCCTTGCCATGTCTTTTGTCTCTAGACTGGAACCATTTTTCTACTTTTCTGGGGTCTGTGGTATTACATCTTCTTGATAAGGGCACACCAGTTTTCTATAATTTCCCTCCAATATACCTGCTGTTCTTCATGATGACACTCAGGTTGTGCGCTTGGACCTCATGCTGTCCTCACACACCCTAGTGCCTAGGATCATCACAGAAGTCTGGTCTTCTAGTTGTGTGACCCAGGGGACCCTTGGTGCTCTTGCCTGTGACATGGCCATGACGCCTGTCTACAGCGCTGGAGTCAAGGGCAGAGGAAGCCACAAGAACACAGTGGTGAACAGTTATGCTGCACTGGCTGCCTCACCCTACCGAGAACCGGACAGGCAGAGAGGCTGAGAGAAGTAGCTCGCGCTCCCCTGGAAACCAGGATACAGGCAGGCAGGCAAGGCCGCCCCAGGTGAGCCCTGACCACCTCTTACCTGTGTTCTCAGTTCTTTCCCAATGGAGAGGCCATCTGCACTGGCTCAGATGATGCCTCCTGCCGTCTCTTTGACCTGAGGGCAGACCAGGAGCTGACTGCCTATTCCCATGAGAGCATTATCTGCGGCATCACATCAGTAGCCTTCTCGCTCAGTGGTCGCCTGCTCTTCGCAGGCTATGATGACTTCAACTGCAATGTCTGGGACTCTATGAAGTGTGAGCGTGTAGGTAAGGGTCTGGCCCAGACTCCCCAGCCCTCCTTCCTTCCCTCCCAGGTTCTTCATGGGGACCCCTTACTGTTGTTTCCTAACTGTTGCCTAACTGGCGCCTTGGAAACCAGCACCCTGTGCTTCTGAAACTGAGACCACATTCCCCAAACGCCAAGTGCTCTTTGCAGCCCTTCCTCTGCCCAGTGCCATGCCTGCTCCTTCTGGCCACCCCAAACCAGTGTATCTTAAATGCCCAGTCCTTTGGGGACCTGAGCTTCCAGGGCCATACACTTAAGGGACAGCCTCATGGAGGTGTGAATGAGTAGGCCAAGGGTCCTTGGCGTAGCCTAGGGGTTTGTCTAGGATTGGCATAGTCTAGAGTGGAAAGAGAGTCTGATTTCCATCAGGAGAGACCAAGAGATGAATGAAAATAAGACATACCCCAGAATCAGGCTCCAAAGCCTATCCGGTTGATTACTTTTTGAGTTTATATTATACATGTCACTTTTCTGGGCCTTGCTTTAAAAAAACAAAAACAAAAACCTAGAAACAAAGGACCACTTCCTCGGGCCCATCCAAGTGACCCTGGCCTTCCTCACAGCATACTGACATTCCTAACAGTTCACCCTCCCCCCACCAGGGACTCAAATTCTGGACCAAGGAATTGGCCTGATGATAAATCCCTTTCCTCAGGGCTAATTCTCCTTCAGTTCCTTAGTCTCCATCAGGGCAGAGTCTAGCCTCCCCAGGCTGGGGCTTCTGTACATCATGGGCCCTCCTCACACACTGGGGAAAGGAGGCTGACTTTTCCCTCTCTTCCTCAGGCATACTCTCTGGCCATGACAACAGAGTCAGCTGCCTGGGGGTCACAGCTGATGGCATGGCTGTGGCCACTGGTTCCTGGGACAGCTTCCTCAAAATCTGGAACTAAGGAGGCTAGAGGAAGAGAGGCGGGAAGCCATGAAGATTCTCAGCTGCTTCCTCCTATCCCCATCCCTTTAGGGTCAGTCTTCTATAGCCCAGGGGCCATTCCCAGTCAACTTCCTTTGGAGAGCAGTAGGGATTATGGGAGTGTGCCTTTGGAAGCATCAGGGACACAAGGGCAAAGAACTGCCCCACTTCCTCTTGTGGCCTCCCCTTTCCACAGTCCTCACAGCTTCCCTTAATAAACAAGAACAGACCCTCCCTCAGCCCCTAGAGTCCTCCTGAGCTACCAGCAGCCTTTGCCCAGACCTGGAACGGCCAGGGTGCTCAGCTCATGATTCTGGGATGTCACTACTAGTCTCCTGGCCCTGCATACTTTCTCCTTTTCTACCCTTTCCTCCCCTCTATTATTACCTAATAAAATGTAACATCCTGTGATGCCAGCTTCCACCCTCTTTGTGCTACAAGACGACCTAGGTCCTGTTAACGGGCAACAAGATATTACAGGTACTAGGATGAAGGCTGCGTACTAGGTAGATTGTGGGCAGGAAAAAGGATCAAGGCAGAAGCCGAGGTTTCCTGAAGAGGCTGAGTGGCCAGGAGGCACACAGCAGCTGGCTACAGATCACAGTCATGTGTGCATGCCTGCATAGGAGTTGATATAAAGGCCTTGGAGGCCATTAAAGAGTTCCAAGTGAGGCACTACCATGATCATTAAGCTTGTCAGGCAGACAGCTCTGCCAACAGTTTAGGGTGCTGAAATGGAGAGAGAGACTGGCCCTCTAGAGATAAGATGTGAGGCAGGCGGTAAGAAATGCAAGGATGACAGGACCGGGCTGAGTGTGAGGCTCAGTAACGGAGCATTTGCCTAACACGAGCAAAGCTCTGGGTCAGTCTCCAGCAACACACACACACACACACACACACACACACACACACACACACACACACACACACAAAACAGGAGAAGAGATTAAAAACGTAGAATCACCAAGACCTAGTGACCATACTCACACACACACACGTCATTCTAAACAGAAGAATTCAATATGATGACCGAGGCCAAGATTAATGTTCGGGCAGGAAGGTGGGTGATGGCCCTTCCTATCCACAAGGGTAGGGAATAGGCAATGAGGAAAAACTTTAGGGAAAGATCATACATTTTATTTTAAGGGAACTAACGTTGAGTGCTTATGTGGCAGGTGAATAAAAGTTAGGGTGAGAGAGGGACCTGAAAGTTCTCAAAAGCAGGTAATAGCTCAGCCCAAACAAAAGGGGAAGAGGAGAGAGGGGCCAAGGCAAAGCCTTGGGGAACATCAAAACGTACGGCATAGAAAAGAGGCTCAGGAGTGACAGCAGAGAGATAAACCCGGGGCCCACAGACCCCCGGGCTGCCATTCTCCACACAAAAGACCCAGTGCAGCTTTGTCTAATTTCCTAAAGCATTATTTAAAATCATCTCCTTTACTGTACAAGAAACACACAAAACAAAACACAAAAGGTCCAAGTACCAGAGGTGGTAGCCTGGGAGGAACCAGAAAACAAGACTTTCCTCAGTGCCCTTGGGGAAGGGGCGAAGAACACAGACTATCACCAGGATCTGGGTGAACCCAGCATGGACCTAGCTCTCCATCAAAGCAAAATGCTGATTTTCCTTGTCATGGTCCTGGCTTTGCTCCCATGCTCCTCCTCCTCCAGTTTTCAGAAATCTTCCAGTTCCAAGAACGACTCCTTCCTTTAGGTCCTTAACATTTTCACTTAGAGGAGAAGGCCGCTTACCCTGCAAAAGGCGGTATGTGAGCCGAGTGGCCGGAGGGACGTTAAGGAGGTAAGAGCTGGGGAAAAGGGTCTCCCACTATAACGATGGATACTCTTGGTGAATTTTCACCCTCTCTTTCTTTACCTGCCGTAATGTCAGAGTCCCAGGGGAGTTGTCATCCTGCAGGATGGTGAGAGGAGATCTCCCAAGCACCTTGCTGTTTGCTTTCCGTCTAGTGCGCTTAGAACCTAGGGGAAGAAAGGTTTTGTCAAAGGAAGGACTCAGAGTGGAGGCTTAGTTTATTCTTCCTACATTAGCCCAGGACATGATCCCAGCTTCTCTTCCCTCCATCTTGCTCTTCAATTTTGTACCTGAAGACTGGGGAGTCTCAGGATCTTTTGAGGGCTTCTCCAAGTTCTGGCTGGCAATTATGGTTTCTGTGGATTGTTTAGCTTCCTCCTTGGTAAACTCCTGTTTGGAGGGGAGTTCAGTCTGGCTCCAAGGCAGCAACGGGTCCTCAAGGGATAACTGAGTATCCAAAGGCAGGTCCAGTTCAGAAGACAGAGGTGTTTGCTGGGGCAGAGGAAGCTCTGGCGGGGAAATGGATCTGGAGGCTTCAGTCTCAAAAGCCTCACTCAGCTCTTTCACCAGTGGACTCTGAGGGTCTGGAGGGAAGAAGGGAAACAAGCCGTGGTCTTCTGATACGAACCAAGGAGGAAAAGAGAGAGGAGCATCGGGACTCATGTTCAGATGGGCACAGGGTGAGGAGAGTGAAACCGAGGGGGAGAAAACAAGCTGTGGAGAAGACTGAGAGGAGAGCTGGGGTGCAGCTCAGTGGCAGAGTGTGAACACAGGAGGAGGACTGGGCCCCTGGGGGGTGGCGCACGCCTTTAGGCCCAGTACTTGGGAGGCAGAGGCAGGTGGGTCTCAGTGAGTTCAAGGTTAGCCTGCTCTACAGAGTGAGTTCCAGGACAGACAGGACTGTTACACAGAGAAACCCTGTCTCAAAAAGTCAATCCCCGCCCCCCCCTCCCCCCGAAAAAAAAACAAACAAACAAACAAAAAACCTGAGGAGAGCTGGGCTTCACCCAGCTGGGCTAGGGGAGCTGAGCATGGAAATACATGCCTGTAATTCTAGCACTCACAATGCTAAAGTAGGACCGCCTCAGATTCCTGACCAGCCAGGGCTACAATGTGAGACCTCGCCAAAAAAAAAAAAAAATAGCTGGGCAGTGGTGGTGCACACCTTTGGTCCCAGTACTCGGAGGCAGAGGTAGTTGGAGCTCTATGATTTCGAGGCCAGCCTGGTCTACAAAGTGAGTTCCAGGACAACCAGGGCTGTTACACAGAGAAACCCTGTCTCTGAGAAGGAAAAAAAAAAAGAGAGAGAGAAAGAAAAAAAAAAAGGCCAGCTTAGTGGATAAAGGAGCGTGTTGCCAAGCCTGATGACCTGAACTGAATCCCTAGAAGCTCCATGGCAGAGGGGAGCACTGACTCCCTAAAGTTGGCCTCTGACCGTCACACATTAACTGTGCCAGGTGTGTGTCCACACACATAAAATAAATGTAAAAAAAATTTCCTTTTATGTGAGAGGGGTCCGAAATGGGAGGCTGGAGCCCCAGAGCCCCAAAAGCAGCAAATAAAAAACAGTCAAAGGGAAATGGTTTTGATGCCACCCTAGACAGGTGTCAGCTCCGTCAGCCCCCCTGGACCCATCCATCACTTACCTGTACCACCTATCTTCATGGGTGTCCGTGCAATACCAAGAGTAGGAGAGCGGGGGTCTGGGTCTTGCGCTTGTTTGGGACTGTTCAGCTGTTCTGTTGGCAGGCTTGGCTGTGGAGAGCTCTCCACCTGTCAACACCGTAAGTTAGCACAGGTCTGGGCCCTGGTCTCTGTTTCCTCCCCATATTCCCAGTCAGAACTGCTAATGCCCATGGATATGCAGCCTGCCAGGTGCACATTAAGAATGCGGAAAGTTGCTAGGCATGGTAGTGGCACACGCCTTTTATCCCAGCATTTGGAAGGTAGGTCGGATCTCTGGGAGTTTGAGGCTAGCCTGGTCTACATGGTGAGTCCCAAACTAGCCAGGGCTTCACAGTGAGACCCTGTGTAAACAAAACAAAACAAAACAAAACAAAACACCAGAGAGTCAGTTAATGAAAAAGAGACCATGAATCTGAAAGACAGCAAGGAGGGCTATATGGGAGGGTTTGGAGGGAGGAAAGGGAAGACAGAAATGATATTGTATCAGAACCTAAAAAAACACAAAAGATAATAAAAAGGTGCACAAGTAAGGTTCCAGTGGCAGCGGGACAAGGACTCAGAAACCAGCTAGCCAGAGGCCCACCAATCAGGACCGCTTCTCTGCATTCCCCACCCCAGGCCCGCGTACCTGAATAGGGGTGCGCTGGATACCAGCACTGGGTGAACGTGGGTCCGCCACCCGGGCCAGATGCTTGTTGTGTGGCAGAGGCCGCGCTGGAGTGCCTGAGATGCTCTGAGTAGAACCCATCTCCACTAGGGGTGGCAACGGGGCCCGGCTGTGCAGATGCAGAGGAAGAGACGCCCGTCAGGAGCGACCCGGGTCGGACCCCGGACCCACCCGATCCTCCCAGTTTCCAGCAGAGGAACCTCAGGCTCCGTGGCCCCGAGACCTCTGACGGGGATAGGGAGCGGAACTTTCCAGCGGCGCATTCAGGTCTGCGGGGCCCTCGGATGTGCCCACTAATTTATCCGCATCACTTACGGGGGCCCCAGGTCGACCTCTGGGAGAACACCACCAGCTCGAGCCACAACTCCCGGAGTTTCAAACTTCCCGCCACGCCCCTGCCTCGATCCTATTGGCTGGGCCGAAGCCGACGCTCATAGGCCAGGTGTGGGAAACGCGCCCTCCAGGCCAGAAGGCTATTGGTCTAGAGGATGTCAATCATGAGGACTGGCCAATGGGCTGAGGACCAGCTTGCCCTGGGGTGGTGCTTCGGTGAGCCGGTCACCGGCGCGCCTGCCCTGGGAGAGCGCGATTGGTCCTTC